>NC_084993.1:12821749-13129523 GCF_963691925.1 Scomber scombrus
AACTAATTTATGTCCAACTCAAAACAAAAAACTGGCTTTTCTTCTCCAAAATCAACTTAAAGTCTCCCGCCGTTCAGTCTCTCCCTTTCTTCTGCCGCCACTCCTCATCCTCCTCATCCTCCTCTCCATCCTCACTCTCATCTGCCGACCTTGCCCAGCCTGTGGTCCGTCTTGGGGTCGGCGATGATGGCCTGAACGGCTACGATGGCCTCGTTGATCTTTGTCTGCAGCTCCCTCAGCTCCTCGATGTGCAGCAGGCGCAGGATCTGAGCCGCTTCATTCAGAGTCGCGTCTGAACAGAGAAGACAGAGACAAATTTGATTCTACTTTGCCGAAAACATCCAAACAAACCGTCCTGCATCAATTGCCCTTCCTGTACTTTCTACAGCATGATGTTGGAAAAAAGCAGCACTCACCTCCAGTATCAAAACCCAAGATGTGCTTATCTAAGGCTACAGGAATACCCTGGAGAAAAAGAGGAAAACATATACAGCTTAGACACAATATGAGAACTACTGAAGTATTCAAATCCATGTGCATGTGTGTATCTTCATCTTACCTCTTTGTTCTGGCTAGCTTTAGTAATAGCTTCTGGAGAAAGTCTGTCTTGGATGAGAATACGAATACCCTGACAGGAATAAACAAACCGATTAACAATTTCCTCCTAAATAAGTAAAGTTGACGTAATAAATAAGCATTACGTAAAGTGTAAACGGTATGTGCTCAATCTCACCTTGAGCATCACCAGGTAGTCGTCATGCCGTTGTATCTTCAGGATGTTAGACAGAGCCATCACTCCTGCTTTGAAATCTGGTGAATTACCTGAAAAACACCCCAAAAAATAAACATGTTATAATTGCCTCCTTTCTTCAGAGATGAGAAGATGAAAAAGAAAGGAGAGAAGAAAGAACGTGAAGAAGCAAAGTGCAAGGACGAGCGTGTTTCGACTCACTGTCAAGGTTGACGAGAGGGTCCACCGCCTTGTCGCTGTTGCCTGAGGCTGCCAGCGGCTGACAGTTCTTATACTTCTCCACTGAAGAGAGACAGATTTTAATCATGAATGACACATTTGACTCTGGAGGAAAAGTCTCTGTTAAAACTCTGAAAACAACCTGGAGGACTGGAGTGCTGACACCAGAACACATTATACCTATGAAAAAGTCTCCATCTACTGGTCATCATTGGTATTACAACACATTATTATTATTATCATTGGTTTGGAGTTCTGATAAAACACTAAAATGAAATCAAAGCTACAATATTAAGAACAGATGCATGTGTGCTGCCATCATACCATTATCTCCATATTCATATCTTACAGCCAGGCCCAGCAGCCAATCCAAAGCCTCCTGCTTCTCCTGTACTCCAAACGGACTGTTCACATCCTGCAGGTACTACACACAGGAACAGGAAGCTCAAACACACCTCATGCATGTGCAAACATTTCCACAACAATAGAACAGATGTGTGACAGCAGCAAACATTAGATATCTATGAATAAATCCTATTCATGTCATCTTAGCAGTAACATATAAAGAAGCAGTGTGCTGGTAAGTTTCACCTTCTCGTAGGCTTTGGGCCATTCTGAGCTGGGGATGTTCCTCAGGTTGCCTCGGTCCTCTATCTTATAGTGTCGAATCTTCTGATCCTCCAGCCACACAATGCAGTTTCTAAACTGTGTCTCATCTGAGCAGAGAGGAGACAGACACATACACATGAGAACAACACAAACAAATACCAACATCTCTGCAGCTGGACACAATGATTTAACATCATATGATACACAAATACACACACATTAATACATTCATATCTGTTACTCAGTTACTTATTGCAGGATGCAAACTGTTTACATTGGAGTCTGGGTTTGACGTTGTTAAACTGATATTTGCAGCCCACAAATGAGCCTGATAAAATGCCATTGCTCATATTGTGATATATACATGCTTGCTCAATTGCGTCTTCTCAATTTGAAGCACGACGTTAACTCATTTGTTGAAATTTCATTATGGACACAAGTAGTAAAATTGAGCGTTTACTTAAAATTAACTGCGCCGAATACAAATGTGCTGTGTGAAGAGGTTGTAAGGGATTTTATGTCGTGTTTTAACGAGCACCAGTGTTTATTTTAGCGAGTAAAAACAGAAAGAAACTAGTATTTTTAAGTGGAGTTTGGCTGCGTAGTCTCCATGCACTTTAGCCGGTGTTTCGCTTTAAATGGTGATCGTGTTAACTGGTGACTCTTTCCAGCCGAATGCGTCCGTGGTTGTCGTGGCGACGGCGGCTGTCGAAAAGCCTTAAATTATGTTGAAATTATATATTCAGCTATATGTCTGGTGCTTTTCGTCTTGCAGTGTGTAACGTAAACGCTGTCGTCAACAGGAAGCATCCACATTTCTTTTAATGTGGTGAAAAATAGAGAAAAGCAAAACAGTGACCGTATAATGATGAATTTGACATTCTTAAACAAACAATTGGTTGAATATGAACATTTTTCTGATTGTGGATAACTGTAGGCTGTATAACTCCAAGATGGGCAACAGCTGCACTGCCAATGTATAAATTACTGTTTGTTTCTCACATTACATGATACGTTACGAGAGGTGGATGAGTCTGACTGAGCACTATTTAATGTACTTAAATGGTTAGCGTAGATATTAAACACAATTTATTTTAAAGGATTTATGTACGTGTAACGGCGTTTAGGAGGACAGCTACGTGAATGTCACCAGTTAACACGGTCACCAGTTAAAACGAAACACCGGCTCCACATTCAACTCCACTATCCAACTCTAAAGCTCTTTAACGTGGTTTCTTACCTGTGCAGTCGAAAGTGCTTGGATTGTGATAATCCAGAGCTGTTAGTTTCCTCCGGAACATTTCTACGTGTGTTTTTCTGAGCAGACAACAGCTTTCTGTAGCTAACAAGTCGGCTAGCTCTGCTGCTTCTTCTGCTAGCTCAGCTGTCAGTGTAGGGCACTGCGCATGTGCGGGACTGGCTTCAACTTCCAGTTCAAACTATCATGAATGATGTGAGCTCACATGGATCAGTGTTAATGTGAGCAGACAGCTTATTTACAACACTGCTGTTTAATACAAGCTGCTGTTATATGGCTTCAGAGGCCAGATTTAGTATTTAGTACTAGTATTAAAATCATATGGCAACTGCTGTCATTTAAAAAGCTGATCTGATACTTAATATTACTGAACAACTCACAGAGCAGTTACAATTCACTGCATTACACAAGTTGACATTAACTTCATATTTTGACTGAAAAAATGTTATTTAGTGTAACTTGGACCTCCAATACTAATGCTATTTCATGCACAGGAAAACTGACAGATTAAGAATGAATTCTCACACCTCACCCACTATTAAAAGACACAGAAAGAGGCAAATACATTGTAAAAACCGACAACTTTATTACACTTTACGTTTTATAAAATGAGGCAAAAACCATTCAAGATGATGCAAAACGACAAACAAAAAACTTCAGTTCAAAATGTTTTAGTTTATGTGTGCATGTTGGTATGTGTGTGTGTGTGTGTGTGTGTGTGTGTGTATGTGTGTGTGTGTGTGTGTGTGTGTTTAGAAGGGCCTCATGCGTGTGTTAATGGGCGGGGCTCTGTTTGGTGGTGTGATGGCGATATCTAGATAGTCTCCGATCTGGAAGCGCTGAGACTGCAGCGTCATGGAATCATCGGCGCCCTTCCTGCCAGATATGGTGCTGCCGATGTCTTTCAACCTAGGGGAGGAAAGCGGTATGTTAATATCGGTGCGCACACACACACACTCACACATATATTCACTGTGTGTGATACCAACCTGTACACTTTCCCTCGGGGGTCAGGGTAGACGATGGCAAAGCTGAAGTGGGTCCCCTTTTTCCTGGCTTCTGGATACACCTCCTTCACCAGGCTGGTCAGCTCCTTCAGAGTAGCATCCATCCTGAAAACACACACACACGATCAGAACACACATTCATAGCTGCTTTTTGTTGCTTTGTAAACTCACTTATAACACAACATGATCTCACCATGTGTATATCTGCAGTTCACTGGAGGGAACATTGCCGCGGGCGAACTCGTCTGCTCTGTGGTGTCGGCCACTGTTGGTGGTGAATACTCGCAGCAGGAGGGGGCAGGTCTGCAACACAAATATCATCAAACACAACAATAGAGATAAAAAACAACAAGAACAAACAGCAACACATACTGATATTGTACAGCATTTTACTGTTGCTTTAAATTCAATTTTGTGGCATTGTATTTTATATTTTAAACTAAATAAATATGTATAGTTTGTAGGTACAGTGTGTATTATAATGTTAGACTGCCTTTTTACACACACGCGTACAAATAAATAAGATCACATCCAGACTGATTTTTTTAATTTGAGGAGAAGATGAGGTAGTGGAGTTGGGCCATCACTGCCATCTAAGGGCTTTGAATTGTTAGCACGCCACATATACAGGATGAAGTTCAACAAAAACAATTACTATCAACCAACTCTATTATGTGTCTTAACTTATTCATAAACATGCAAACATTAAAATTGCACTATTCCAATAGAATCTGCACATCCAGCAGACTGAGGTAGGATTGTTCAGTCTAACTTTAGTAATGTAAGTAATTCATTCATTACATGCCATTCTACTAAGTAGCTCTTAGTCTGATGCCTCTTGATTATGAGACATTTTCTGGATTTTATTGTGTTCATGTTGTAAAGATTTACTTTATTATTATTAATATTTTATATTTATCATATTTATTTTTGCAGCTTTTAAATCTATTGTATTTTAATTACATTTTAACCCTTTTTGTCTTTTTAGTCTACTTTTTTTGTAGTTTTTATTATAATATTATCATTATTGTTTTTAATTAATCTATTGAGTTGCACTGGCTTGTATAAAAGGTGTAATATAAATAAAGTTTGATTGATGATTAGCAGGCTGGCTAGCACTAGCTCGTTTGAGAAGCTGACGTTGCTTCACGTCGTCTTTTTTATTAATGTAAAATGTAAATTACCATCAGCTTAAACAGTAGCAGCAAAAAACAACTTAAATGACTAAAACTGAGCCACCAGTGTTGCAAATAACATTACTGCGTTTCTCTTGGAAAGAGGCTAACTGTTAGCTAACAGGTTAGCTTGGTGCTAACAGGTAAACAGTTAGAGCACGCTGTATCTACCTTTTCTCTGTCAATTGGCTTCTCTGGCTCTTTCTTGATTTCTTCCTGTGTGATCCGTGATTCGAGAGCCATTGTTATATTTCAGTAATGTATGGAGCAGTTTGGTAGCAGCTTGCACCACCTCGTCTGGATACTTTCTCGTAGCTGCAGCAGCACAAACTGAAACGGTTTCCGTTTCCTTTTCTCTGACTGAGCGGTATTTTACAGCCCCCTGCTGCTCCGGAGTGACA
The DNA here is from genome assembly GCF_963691925.1 of Scomber scombrus. NCBI lineage: Eukaryota > Metazoa > Chordata > Actinopteri > Scombriformes > Scombridae > Scomber > Scomber scombrus. The sequence goes on from NC_084993.1 coordinate 12,827,170, forward strand.
CTGCATTTATTTTACAGAAAGCGACTCATTCACTAATGATATGTACATTATTATTTATCTGATACTTTTTATTATAATAATAACAATAATAATAATAATACTATTGTTATTGTATAATAATAATTTAAAAAATAATAATAATGTTATTATTATTATTATTATTATTATTATTATTATTATTATTATTATACGTTTTAGTAGTACTAAAAAACATCATAAAACAATAATCACAACCTATTTTGATTTTTGTTTTATGATATTTTGTAGCACTTTAAGATTTGTTTTCAGACGTAAAGTGCGTTACAAATTAAATGTATCATTATTATTAGTAGAAGTAGCAAGAGTAGCCTAGTAGTAGTAGTAGTAGTAGTAGTAGTAGTAGTAGTAGTAGTAGTAGTAGTAATATTAGTAGTAGTAGAAGTAGCAAGAGTAGCCTAGTAGTAGTAGTAGTAGTAGTAGTAGTAGTAGTAGTAGTAGTAGTAGTAATATTAGTAGTAGTAGAAGTAGCAAGAGTAGCCTAGTAGTAAAAGTAGTAGTAGTAGTAGTAGCAGTAGTAGAAGCAGTAGTAGCAGTAGTAGTAGTAGTAGTAGTAGTAGTAGTAGTAATAGTAGTAGTAGTGTATTTTGCATTGGGAAAATAGGGAAAATATACTGCTCAATATAACATACCTGAGGAAATGTCCTTTTTAATTCAATATATCAGTGCACTCCCTCATTGATTGCCTCTTGCAAACTCCTCATCAGTTGTATTTATTCCTCTCATGTAAAAGCCTCCACCACCTGCAAACAAAAGTTTATCACTGAGAAATAATTCACCATTAAACTACTGCGGACAAACTACCTGCTCTGATTTAAGAACTATGGTCATGTTCTGACTTGTTTTGTTTTTACAATTAGAAAATATGTGAAATTCTCAATTTTTTCAAGCATGAAAAGCAACTCTGTAATCATCAGTTCCTGAAAGCAGGGACTGCCACACAAATATGTGAAAAGTGTAGTGCAGAAACATCCCAGCAAAAATCTCCAAAAATCACCATGAGACGTCCTGCAGGGCTCGGACAGATGTGAGTGGCTGATCCGGGATCAGTCAGCCAAGTCCACCTACAGAACCGAGACCCGCTATTCAGTCACATGCTGCTCTCCCCCTCACTCATTACAGTGTGTGCATAACGTGTAGCATATATGTGAGCGTAGTACAGTGTGTGTTGAAAGTCTGCGGTGTGTGTTTGTGTGTGTGTACCCTGACACTGGTCCCCTCTGTTCTCCCGCTGGCTGATCAGGAGCAACTCTAACAATCAGCTCTATTTTACCTCTCTCTCTCCCTACTCATTCACTTTGTGTGACCCCCCCCTCTTCTCTCTCCACCCCTCCTCCCTCTGTTCACCCCACCATCACCTCTCATCAGAATGGATGGCATAGACCAGCTTGAAACAATCCGCCGGCCCTGTCCTGGCTGAGAGATCAAACAGTGGTCCTTTGAGCCGGGTCCTGACACTGATATCCATTCATTGATATGCATCAGAAATAAGTGTCGCTGTTATTCCCCTAATGACTCCATTAGAATCACTGACGCCCTCTCTGTCTCGAACCAACCGGGGACGCTCTCTTGCCCTTTTGCAATCATCGCTGCTCATTCTGCAGGGTCATGTTACATGCAGTGATGCTGGGGAGAATCTACATTTAAAGGACGGGTTCACAATTTCTCAAATTTCTCTTAAAACAACAGTCAGGTGCCCATATGAACACTGAAACAGACTTTTCTTGTTGTAATGACCATTACAAGATCCCTCTTAAATGTGCTTATAATAAAAGTAATGGTGGAAAAAAGAAACAGCCCTCATTTTGAGCAAAAAATTTATTTTGGAGGTTTATGTGAATCATAAATGAGGCTTCCGCAGCCTGAGTTTATCAAGTAAAGCAGATTTCTTCCACATTTACAGTCTTTTTAACATCTAATTCCTTCTTTGTGTTTTCCTGTTGAGCTGTAGTGGAAGTATAGTAACATATTAAGGGACTTTAGAACTAAAAAGACTGTAACATTGAAAGATATCTACTTGATTTGACTCATTTGGATGGCTGAAGCTTCATATTAGCTTCAGATCAGCTTTTAAATACATTCTCCCATCTCTTTGTGAATGCATTATGAAGGGACTTCTCCTTTAATGTTTGCAATTCACCACCAGCAGCCTTGCTTCATTAATTATGAAAACAAACAGAAATTTGTAATGAAATCATAATTTCGACACAGGAGTCAGAATACTTTTTCCTAATACACTGCTGCTACACATTTCAACATTTGTAGCTCAAGCAGAATATGCAGAATCCTGCGTGTTGCAGCTCATTCAAAAGTTTTCACTTCTGAAGCATCCGCAGTGTAAACTGAGGAAGTTGGTTTTGCTCCCACACAGTGGGAAAAGCCTGTTGGTCACAGTCATTAGCAGCACACAGAGCAGCACTGTCCTGCAGGCCGACTGCTGCCAAGTGATGTTTTGCCTCTGAAAAGTCACTTTGACTCTCTTACCTGTGTCCTGTTACAGTCTCACAAACACACACACACACACACACACACATACACACACATACACACACACACTTTTACACTACAATGCTATACTCTGTTCTTGATTTGGAAGCTGCACAGCCCTCTGTAAATGTAATAAACATGGACAACACATTTTAAACCCAATATTAAAGGTAATGTGGTAATTGGTGCAGGATCCAGGGTTTTTGGTGTTTGAGCCTCTGTTGCTTTGACCAGTCTTTCTGCTTTCTGCCTCTTGTGAGGTGAGTCTTGACTACAGTACCTATAAAAAGTATTCACTCCACCTGAAAGTTTTCATGTTTTATTGTTTCACAACATTAAATCAAAGTCCATTTAGTGTATTTTTTTTTTTACATCAAATGTTCTGGGATTCAATACAACGTTTACATTTCTGTAAGGGGTGAGTTCTCTTTATAGTTGCTTCAAATTTCTGTATTACATAAATGCGCCAAAATTAGACCATTTCTACAATTTATGACTGACAGTCCTCTCTGTTATGCACCTAATTGCATTAAGTTTCTAAATATACAAATATATATATATAAATATATTTGGCTACTTCCATCATTAGCAGAAGCTCTTGTGAAAGCAAGATAGTAGCAAAATAGTAAAACCTCCATCTTTGACTTTATGTGACATCATGATCCTAGGCACCTGCACCAACATGGCCCATTATCAACATATCATCACTGTACTCATTGCAGATGTTATTATCAAAATATCATTTCACTTCTTGCTATTCAACTTTTTGCGTAGCCTCTTCCTCTAAAACGCTACTGTAAAATTTTACTTTGAAACTCATCACAGGAAGTCCTCATATTTCAGTCTGGCTGACTTCACAGTGGAGACGCATCTTTAATTTGATGCCAAGGAAGCAGGAGCTGCAGGTTTGTGTTTTGATCAGATTCTATTTCATCTTGTTTCATTCAGTGATGTGAATTATGTCAGTAATGATGTGACGATGAGCTGTGTGTTTGTTTCCAAGCTGGAGAGAACCATGTGGAATATTTTCCTACAAACAACCTGACTGTCAAGACACAAGGTGAGAAAAGTATGTTTGTATCATCAAGAAATGTGATGAACTAAAGTCTGACATCACTTTTTTTAACAAATAAGATAGTAGCAAAAAATAAAAAGTTTGAATGATCTAGTTTATGTTTTCCACTTTTTGGTGAAGCATTTTACAACTTAGAAACAAGTTATCTTATCAGTACAATACTTATGATTCAAATCTCTGAATCAGTCAATCAATCTGGTGGACGGTGAGGCTCAGTGAGGACTGTAGTAGTGTGGGTTTGTACAGTGTGTTCAGTGTGTTTTTAGTTGAGTGGGCTCGGTCCAGTACAGTCCACAGTGGGCAAAGAGGTTCATCAGTTCACATGAATGTTGGCGCTGGGCCTTTTCTTCTCCTCCTCCTCCTCCTCCTCTCCGTTTCATTCCTTTTCATCCTCTTTCTCTGTCAAACTTCTCTTTTGTTTCATCGCCTGTCTCTGCTTTCATCTTTTGCCGCTGCCTCGCTTCTATACTCTCCATCTGTGTCTCGCTGTCAATGTGCAGCTCAAAGGAAGCAGCCAAACCTCACACTGTATCTAAAACACCAAAACTGTCCCACTGTCCACTTCTGTGACTTTAATATTATTATAATTCCCATTCTCATGTGTGTGCCTGCTCCTCCAGGATGTCTTGGCCTGCTCTGTACACTCAGCTGGTGGGGGCGAACCGTCACTCCACCAGCCTGGGGAAAATCTGGCTCTCTGTGCTGTTTATTTTTCGGGTCATGGTGCTGGTTGTTGCTGCTGAGAGTGTCTGGGGTGATGAGCAGTCTGACTTCACCTGTAACACACAACAGGTAAGAATCAGCAAAATCATTTATGAAAATATGGTCTATCTATTTACATGTCTTGTCACATTGGTGGATGGTATACAGTTGAAAAAGTAAGTAGGGTTGCAGGAAAAAAGTGTCTCCATGTGTACTTCTTTATTCTGATGATAACATTCATCAATTTCCTCTCTAATATATGTTGGTATTGAGAAAGTATCAATGCCTCCAAGAAGAGGTAAGTGTTTTCTATCATGTATCTTTATTTATTGGATATTTAGATTAAGTTGTTCATGTTCATCCAGAGCTGATGTTTAACTTTTTCTGTATATCTATTCAAAATGTGCTTTTAGCATTTAAATATACTCATTCAAAAAAATTGGATAGAAAACCTAAAATCTCTATGTGGTGTGTAACGTGGTGGTTTTTGTTACGTTGTTAAGACAGCTGATTGGCTGTAGGTCCTGTCCATGTGTGTTGGGAGATTTGCAGAAGGCCTCTTGATTGTTTTTCTCACCTTAATGGTGGAACATGATTACCTAATCACCATCAGATGTGTTACCAGGGTGTGGCCTATATAACACACCAGTATCTGTCACCTATTATTAGCCGGAGGGCTGAAATGTCTTTATCTGAACAAAGAAGTACAAATGGAGCTGAGTGTGCAACACTTTTTTCCTGTTCTGATTAAATTTACCGGTCTGTGTTTTTGACAGCTGGAATGAATGAAAGTGTTATGTGTTGGAAATATTCGCGAAAAAAATGTGTCAAAGTCTAACTGTGACTGTAACTGATAAAATGATGATTCTTCCCTCAGAGGATTGAATTCAGAAAAAAAACGCAGTGGTTTTGCTGCTACAGCCTTTATTGGTCTTGTATGACCAGTGGTTCTCTGGGGACCCCCAGGGGTTCTTGAGGAGGTTCCAGGGGTCCCCAGAAAAGGGGAATCATTTATTTTCACTACAATTCCATCCACAAGTAGCAAAATGACACAATGTATGACTATTTCATACACTTTCTGTCATGGGTTTCATAGACTTTCTTTGATAACATATCTAAAAGCAAAGGGGACACAAAAATCTTATCTGATGGAGGTCTGTGGTCTAATTTGTATCAGTTTAGGGGTCCTCGATGTGGAAAATCTTGAGAACGACTGGCTTAAACCTACAGTGTTAAACTTATGAACATCTGTTAGATTCAAGCCATTGCCAAATGAGTTCACAGTGTTGATTAAGCCTATCACTGCCTGGTAAATCTCTGTATTTCGCAATACATGAAGTTTTTAAATCTGGTGTCAGGTTTGACATTCCCGTGCTGGCTGGATGAATGCATACTGCAGATGCTCTATGGACAGAGCACATCAGAGACCTCTTACTTCTGCTTAGCTCTCTGCTAACTTGAATGGGGGTAAAATAATTTGATCATGTGGCTTTTCAAATTCTTGTAGTGAAACGAGTCATTTCACAAGGTTTGTGTGATACTCAAAATAATTTTCCCACTGTTTTACAGCTGCAACAGTAGCAAGCAGCAGTCTATTACGTAAGCACATGTAGAGTGTTTTTGTAATTACTCTCACTACCAGAAGGGGGAGACAAAAGTCCTTCAATCCAGCTTTAATGAGGCCAATGTCAGCAAAATGTAGCTATTATTCTGTGAAATTACACACTCAGTGGCTTTATGACTTTTCTGCTTGAGCTTCTGCTACACATTTTAGCTCATTCAGATCACCTCATGATGACAACCTTTAAAGCAACTGACTTGAACGTCATGGCTGGTATTTTTTCTTATTGTTAGGGTGACATGCTCCTTCACCACAAAGAGTCACTTTACTTTGTTTAGAAAAAGCTCCAAAGACTAATAACAGTGATCATGTTTTCTGTCTCCCTCTCCTTTTCAGCCTGGCTGTGAGAACGTCTGCTATGATCAGTTCTTTCCCGTCTCCCACATCCGTCTCTGGTGTCTTCAACTTGTCTTTGTCTCCACGCCAACGCTCCTGGTTGCCATGTACGTGGCCTATCGGAACCATAACGATAAGAAGAGGCTGTTGCAGGTGTGTGTGCTGTTCATTTTGTCAATGCAAAGACATCCTGGTGGGAGAAAAGCCTACTGTTTCATATGCCATCATGTCTCTTCACATCACTTCATGTCACGTCACTTCACATCATTTCATGCCACGTTACGTAACTTCATGTCACATCACATTGTCACTTCATGTTGCGTCACCTCATGTCACGTTACATCACTTCGCGTTACGTTACGTCACTTCACTTCATGTCACATTACGTACATTCCGTCATGTCATTTCATGTCACATCACTTCATGTCTGGTCACTTCATGTATGGTCACTTCATTTCATGTCACGTTACGTTACTTCATGTCACGTTACGTCAATTCACGTCATGTCATGTCATTTCATGTTAAGTCACTTTATGTCATGTCGCATCCATCAACTCACTTCACGTCGTGTCATGTAACATCATCTCACATCGCTTCTTTTCTGGTATGTATGGAAGGCCATTTGAGCAAATCGTTTCTAAGAAATTTCGTGTTTATGCTTCCACATGTTTGGTCTTAATTATCTTGTCATGTCATGTCTTGTCATGGGTTGTCTTGTCATATCATGCCTCTGTGATCCTATGTTTCTTTTCTGGTCATTTAGTCTGTATGTGATTCGGTTTTTCAGGGGTCTGGTAGAGCTGGTTTCCTCAGCAACAAGGGCCAGGAGACAGATTTGGAGACTCTAAAGAGACGGCGACTACCCATCGCTGGCGCCCTCTGGTGGACATATGCCTGCAGCCTCTTGTTCAGGCTGCTGTTTGAAGGAGGCTTCATGTAAATTCTGTGATTCTGATGAACCTATCATATTGTTGGTTTGGTATAATCATACCATCTCCATACAGTTTGTGTCCTTGTCTCTCCAGGTATGCCTTGTATGTGGTGTATGATGGTTTCCAGATGCCACGACTGGTGCAGTGTGACCAGTGGCCATGTCCGAACCTGGTGGACTGTTTCATCTCACGCCCCACTGAGAAAACCATCTTCACGGTTTTCATGGCCACCGCCTCTTCTATCTGTATGGTCCTGAACATGGCTGAACTTGCCTATCTTGTCGCCAAAGCTATCACCAGGTAGCTGTATTAATCAGTAAGGCGATTCATTAAAGTATTCAGTCAGTCATTACTTTAGCAATATTAAAAGGGCTGTCAAAGTCTTAAGTCCTTCATCTGTGTTATCATCTCCTTTTCTCAGGGGTATCTTTGGTCAGAAGGAGAGGAAATCCAGCAGAGACAGGATACAGAATAACACAAACTAGAAGCTGTTCATCAAACCTGATGAAGCAGAGACAACATGGATACATGAAGAAACAGTTTCAAAGACTTACAACAAAAACTAAAGCTGCATTATTAAGTGGAGCACACACGAATGACCCAAAAACGGTGTAAATATAACTACAAAAGTGGACATTTTCTATGATACCCATATTATTGAATTGTAACATTTAAAGGGTGGAGAGGATGGACTCAAAACTGTATTTTTACATGGAATTTGGCCTCAAGCAAGCAGCGATATATGAAGAAATTCTCTTATTTTCATTTGTATCTATGATTTGTTCTGATTTTGTTAGTACCCTTTGAACCATTTCTAGGATTCACCAATGTTTTCTTATTTTTGCTCTTCTCTTAGGTAAGAGAAGATTTAACAAGTGGTTGAGAGCACACCCTCGAGAAAACATCTCGCTCTCACAGTTCAATAATTGTTTGTCCAACAAAAGGAAATATTAGTTTTAAATTTGAGGAACATATGTTTCAGAGTAACTAGAACAAATTAATTATTCAATATGCGGGATAAAAAAATACACTTGGTCGATTGACCCCATTAAGTTTATTTAACAGTTTGTCAGTTTCATTACTGCTAAAGTTCATCATCTTCTTGTAATTTTTTTTTTTTTTTTGGAGGCACCTCTGTGATTCTGAGTATTTGCACACAGCACAACATCTGTCCTTATATAGTGTTTAGGGGGCGTTACTTATGCTAATAACAAACACTCTGCCACAGGACTCCAGTTTAAGCTCATCATTCAGCACACCTGGGTAAGAGCAGATTTGGGTGGTTTGGTGCATCCGGAGTTAACTTCTCTTATCTTTTCACTTAACAGAAATTTAAGAGAAAATATAAGAAAAAATTAAGACAGTATTGTTGCATGAGGTCCAGTGTTTCACATATATGTCAATCAGTTGACTTTTTAACGTCTGTTGTGTTATATGACATCTAGTTAGACAATTTAGTCTAATCTAAAAAAAAAAAGAAAACAAGCCAAAACATAGAGTATTTTAATAATGCTATGATTTAGAGCCATCGTGCCCTCTACTGGCATGAAGAAAACATGAGTAAAAATGTGAGAAAGTTGGTAATATTTTTTTATATTCATGAAATAACAGTTGACACAATTTCTCACTTTTACTTAAACTAATAAATTTTAATTTGATCTTAATCTAGTGATGGTCTGATTTTTCATTTAAACATGTTTAATACTGATAATGTGAAAACTAAACAAGCATTTTGTCACTCAACTTGGTGGCACAATTAGATACAAACACATGCATCACACACAAAAGCCACACAATACATTAAATGTATTCATTGTGTCTATTTACAGAATATTTGTCTTTAGCTATTTATTTGATAATTAACTTAATGGACGTTTTATTAATAAACAAGTTGCATGTTTTGTATATTTGATTACTTAAAAACAGATCCACAGTTTGTGCTGTGTCAAAAGTTTATATTTAAGGAGGCATTAAACTATTTTCCCACAATTATTAAAGGACTGGATTCAGATGGGAATAATGACTGGATGGCAAATTATGCAGACAAGCTGGAAGACGCCTGGAACATCTCCTTTTCAGGACTGGGTGACAGAGTAAGAAAAAGTTACTGGATATAAAAGAATGTCATGTAGGATGTGCAATCATATATCATAAATAAGTGAAACAATGAGGTGGAACCATTGATTAGATTGATTTCCATGTGGATTTCTCCTTTCTTTTACTCTCAACTTCTCAAAAAGACTTTGGTTGATGTCTTATATTTCTGTGTTTGGGTTGAGTGGGAAAGTTGTGTTTGGCCTTTTGTCCCTTTTTTTTTTTTTTTTTTTTTACAATATTGATGTTATTTGTCATCATTTTGAGTTCAGGGTTAGGTATGAAAACGCTCCGGTTGTCCTTATTGGGACAAAAAATGCATTTTCATTTACACCAGATACATTCAGTGATGCACTGTATTGACCTCTGCTGGTGACCAACAGTGACTGCAAGAACATGGACAGCTACTGAAACTACACAAAGTTACTATAGAAAATGTTTGTTTATGAGGTGAAGTTACCCTTTAACAAACAACCATGGTGTTAAATCACTGTGCTGGTCCAAAAAAAGGACAATTTAAATTGTTTAACTGCTTTTTTCTATCATTGCTCAGGAATATAATTATGCCTGAAATACTCTCTTTTATTCTATAGTAATTATTTAAAATCTATTGTCATTTGTTTATCTTTTCATTTGCATATTTTATTTAAATACATGTTTTTGTTCACTTTTCCACATTTTGTTGACTGTTTATCAGAAACAGCCAACAAGCCCCGTTATACTCCTGCAACTTTACAATGAATACTGTATATCATCTACTGCTAAATATTATTTCTAAGACTATTACTACTAGCTGTAATACTAGTGAACACTAATACTATTGAATTTAATTATATTATAAAATACTTTTCAGCAAAAAAACCCAAAAAGAAAATAGTTGTTAAAGCTTTTAAAACTAGTTTTATTTGGCTTTTTGCCAGAGATGAGTCGCCCCTGCCCACACACACACACACACACACAGTTCCCCCTGACCCCCCCTCTACGACCCCCCTCGTGCGCCCCATGCACGGGGACACCAATGTGTGACAGTGGCGGATGGCCTTGGCCACGCGGGACGCAGCCGCTGCGCTTCGCCTTCGCGGGACAGGTTCCACACGCGCCCTTTTTTTTTAGACTAGACTTGCCTCACGTCTTTTTTTTACTCTCTCTCTCTCTCCCTCTCTCTCTCTCCCTCTCTCTCCCCCCTCTCTCTCTCTCTCTCCCTCTCTCTGTGTAACTCTGTCTCTCTGTGTCTCTCTCCCTCCCGCCTCCTCACCCACTAATCTCACCACCTCCTCGCTTGGACGCCTGGAGTCCAAACAAAGAGAAGAAGGAGGAAAGAAGTGAGAGAAGCAGCGCGCCGCCGGGAGGGGAGACTCGTTCAGAGGAGAGCGGTAAGCAGGTGGATGCTGGAGTGATGGTGCTGGTTGAAGTGGGAGGGAAGAGGAGGGATTATCATCCTAACACCTGCTGGATTATCCAGCACCTCTCATGCTGCGTTCACTTCCCTGTGGGAAAGAAGGAGCACAGGAAGCCACTAATATTTCATGAACTAAATTTAGGATCATTTTCTGATTAAAAAGATGGACACATGGACATGGACATAGACTCACTCAGTCTGATGTAGTTCTGAGATTTTGGTCCGTTTTAATATCACCACGTCTATAATAATAATACTAATACTAATGATAATAATAATAATAATAATTACTATTATTTTTTTTAAAAACATGTGGACTGTTAAGTTTTACAAAATAGCAATTGGCTCCCTCATGCCAGCCACCTTTGTCTCTTACAAGTATAGTGTAAGTGTAGTCAAGTCAATTTAATTTGAATAGCCCAGTATCCCAAATTTGCCTCATGGTGCTTTACATTCTGTACAGTAGCCTAATACAACATCCTCTGTCTGCCTAAAAACACTTTAAACAGGGAAAACATGGACGAAACTTCAGGAAGAGCAACAGAGGAGGAATCCTCTCCCAGTCGGACAGACAGACGTGCAATAGATTATCTGTGTAGAGAATAGAACAAGAAAGACAAATTACAGAACAGGTTAACACATTTATAATAGATTTATAATATATAAAGGATGTGATGAGTGTAGGCATGTCAAACCACTTTTTTATTTATTCAAATCAGTCACCTATCTGAACATGATAAGGTGTCAAAAATCAATATTTTGCATTCTTCATAAAACTGGCATTTTAAGATATTGCGTAAAAAATGTAATTTTTCTTACTTGAATATATAAGAAACTTACTTTAAATTCCTAGTGGCCTATTAATGTGTTTTCGTTCATAATAATGTTTAAAAAATGGTGCAAATTACCTGGTGGAGCCATACTTGTATATTTTCTTTTTTCCTATTTTGTTTTTATTCTCTATATCTCTAAAAAAAAAAAGAAAAAAAAAAAAGAAAAGGAGCAGATGATAAATCACCTGCAGTTTCAGGCATGGACAACTCAGTCTGGAAGTTGGCCTTAATTCATGTAATTTATTTGAGTTTTCCTATTCAGACATACCAGTGGTGAAACTGCATATACAGTGCATGAAACAGATTTAACAATGCACGTCCACTGCAATAACTTTTAAATTTGTTATCTCATACTAACATGGCAGCAGACCTCCAACTGCTTTAATATTTGTTGCAATATTTGATTTGGGAGAGCTTGAAGTGAAAAGTATCATTCGTAAGTGTGACAGAGCTGAATGGGGCAACCAAACTCATTAGAAAACCATCATAATAAGTTTGAACTGTGAAGTTGCTGCTTTTAGCCACCAAGTTGTTTTTTATTATCCATATTTGCATATCTCCTTTTTTATTAATGGATATTGCTTTATTGGAGCGCAAGGCTCTGACTTTTTTGAGTCTGTTTCACATGTTTAGTTTTGGCATCATTACACACCTTTTTGTACATTTGTGCACATTTTTGGACCCTTATGAACCTTTGTGCTTATTTATCAACTATTGTGTTGGTACTTTAAGACAATTTATACACCTTTACACACTGTCACAAAACTTTGTTCACTTTCTGTGTATTCTTATACACTTGCTGTCTTTGAACTCTTATCAGTCTTTAGAGCAATTTCTTCAAGAAAAAAACACGTTCATGTTAACCGCATTGACTAAGTTGCTCTCACTGAGTTATAACGTTAACGCATGTGAGTCGAGCCCGAGTAGATTGCGTCATTTACTGGATAATGATCAGAATTGTCTTTCATCGGAACATTGCCGCCGTCTGCATATCTTAACAGGGTGTCCAGGGTGCAAACGGCAGGCCAAGAGTTAACTGTTTGACTGTTTTAGCACAAAGACCTCTGATCCATCAAAAGCACACGCCAGCCAGGACAATGTCCATCTGGCAGCTTCTCTATTGTCTGTCTTGACAGATGGTATTTCATCACGTCAACACATCATGTACATGTACACATGCCACAGTTTTACCGGTGCATCAGGAGACAGTTAATTGGTTTCCTCATTTGTTGGCGGCGATTAGGAATGTTTCATTCAACTGTAGGATTTCAGAGAAGACGCAAAATGTGAGCAGACTTTGATTTAGCAACACGAGGTGGATTTTTAAACTTTTAATGTATTTATGTTATGAAATACAACTTAATTTTGATATTTCATGTATGTAATTAAGTTTGCCTGCTACTCTATCATGTTTGTTTGATGACATCATACTTTAGGAGATTTTAACTATTGGTATTACTATAATATTCTTTAAGGGAACTAATGTTTTTTGATGTATAGATTTTTTTTAAATGTGTAAGTGGAAAAGTCTTTCAGACTTTTCATTTACATCTTGTTTGGGTTAGATGATGATTTTTTTGTTTTTAATATTAGAAGTAAAATAAGTTGCAGATGGCCTCATCCAGTTGTGACAGTTTGCTGGCTCAGATATACAGGCGTAGTGTATGCTACAGTAACTATGAGTGTGTGTGTGTGTGTGTGTGTGTGTGTGTGTGTGTGTGTGTGTGTGTGTGTGTGTGTGTGTGTGTGTGTGTGTGTGTGTGTGTGTGTGTGTGTGTACATATCAGTCTATCCCAGGCAAGCATTTGCCCTCCTCAGCATTCCTGGGATGTGATGAGTCCAGCATTCGACAGGGACAACCTGTTATCCGCTCATTCACTTCCCACAGATGGCCAGCCATTGTCCGCTAGACAGCCAGCCCTGCGGCACATAGACACACACACACAAACTACACACAAATGCGTACGTGTGAATATAATATGGTAAAGATAAAGGCATGCATGTACAGATTTACAAAGAGTGACATGTACATAAATACATACGGTTTTATTCTGTCTTTAAGTTTATTTTCAGCTGATTACAAAATCTTACAATTATAAAAACAAATCTAATGATGCATTTTGATTATAATGATAAGGAGTTAGACTGATAAACAAGCTGGTTGATATTAGCATATAGTAAATATAGCTGTATCTGTGTACATGTTTTATTATCTTTCAGCTCATTGTTTTGGTTTTACGATCGCATCTTTAACATTTTGGTTTAGTCTCACTGCTTTCATCAGCGTGATTTTTCAGACAGGCAGCTGTTTATCGAAAATATGCTCTAAAGAATCTTCATAATTCCTGTCCGAAGTTAGCAACTAGTTGGTGAATATTGGTACATAGTGAATGAAGTATTTAACAGCCTTCCCACAGGAAAGTGACACAATTCCCTACAGGGACAATAACGTATATTGTATCGTATCGTATAGTATCGTACAGTATTGTATTGTATCACATCGTATCGTATAGTATCGTATCGTATCGTATCGTATCGTATCGTATCGTATCGTATCGCATTGCATCGTATTGTATCATATCGTATCGAATGTCTAAATAGGCACCCGTGGTGGTTGATCAGATATGTCTGTGCCAAGGCTTCCTTTTAATAAACTAACAGTCACTAAACATGGATCTGTTTAGTTGGGCCGTGTGATAAATTGACTAGACATGGTGTGATCACTTAGAGAGTTTCATTAATTTAGATTCATTTATTTTAAATCTCTTATAAAGGATATTTGACATTGAAACGTAAATGACAATGTTGTATGTGACACTTGTAGAGTTAACAGTAGCATTTTGTTTCTCCGTTACAGATATTGTTTTTCTTCTGATCTCTGGTCGATGGATTTATCACTAACAATACAACAATATTTTAGTAAGTCTGTTTTCATTTTCTGTTGTCTCAGTGTCTCATCTGATCCCATACCATGTGATAGACATTTCTTTCAGGCCCTGGTCTGTTCCATTATTGAAAGGAATTTCAGTACAGACTGGCGATAAAACCCTACAGTCTCTTAGACCCCGTTTGTTGCCAGGATTAACAACTGTCCTTACTGACTGGAACTATATTCACCAAATGGCCACAATATCAGTAAACAATTGGAAACTAGTGTCGCTTTTAGGCTATTATGAACATGTGGCAAAGCAGTCTATAGGTTAGGAATTCCTATTATGGAATTTGAAACATTTTAAATTATGTCCATTAAAGACTAAAGATGACTGGATATGAACTATGTAAACTAGACAACAGACAAGTAATAAGTAAGTGAAAGTTGAATGATGACTGATTTTATTGGTGGAGTAGTAGTAGAGTAGTTGACAGACCTCCCAATTCTGGCACCCATCTATCTGACTATCTTCCTCACTTGGTTTGAGAAAGTTGAATGAGTTAGATAATCATGGGTCCCATCAACTGAATGATCCTTGCTGAGTATCAAACCAATTGGACATTGGTATTTTAATTGATAAGCTCGACATCCAATTAAAAAACCCAAACCAACCAGCTATTAGCCTCTATTGTTGTAAACTATGAAAACACGTCAATGTGCCATATGATGCTCTTGGACATGGCCATCCTAGTTTATTTTCCATCAATCCCATTCTGGTGTTGTAATTACTCATATCCACAAAAATGTGTATTAATCCACTGTTGAAAATAGTCCCCAACAAATAAACAGTTTTCTCCTACTTGACATTGGGCTAAAAGAAAAAATAAAGTAGGAACCAATGGGCTTGCGGCTGAGAACCACAGACAGGGTAGGGAAGTAGTAAAAACAAACTAACATTTTTGGTGTCTTTATATAATTTTGTGACCACAAGAAAAATAAATATATATGTATATACTATATATAGAAAAATGAAGACTTATCCTTTAAAACAAGTCTTCATTCCTATAATATATTTCATAATTTATCCACCTTCTCCATACAGTATTTTTGCTCCCTTCCTACCTCCTGCTCATCCTCACAGGGGCTTCTTGTCTCTCTCCAGGCTAGAAAATCGAGTGAAGCATGGGTGACTGGAGCTTTCTGGGGCGGCTGCTGGAGAATGCTCAAGAACACTCCACTGTGATTGGAAAGGTGACCCATTGACAGTTGAATTATTGAAATTATAACCCCCTTTTTCTCAGATAATCCTTTGCTCACAATAACTGCTCCGATTTTGTAACCTCTTCAGGTTTGGCTGACCGTCCTCTTCATCTTCCGAATCTTGGTGCTGGGTGCAGCAGCCGAGGAGGTCTGGGGTGATGAGCAATCTGACTTCACCTGTAATACCCAACAGCCTGGTTGTGAGAACGTCTGCTATGACGAGGCCTTCCCCATCTCCCACATCCGTTTCTGGGTGCTGCAGATCATCTTCGTCTCCACGCCTACCCTCATCTACCTGGGACATGTGCTGCACATTGTCCGCATGGAGGAGAAAAGGAGGGAAAGGGAGGACGAGCTAAGAAAGGCAGGACGGCACCAGGAGGACCATGACCCTCTGTACCACAATGGAGTTGGAGATGGAGGTGGTGGTGGGAAGAAGGAGAAGCCACCGATCCGTGACGAGCACGGGAAGATCCGGATCCGTGGGGCATTACTGAGGACGTACATCTTCAACATCATCTTCAAGACCCTGTTCGAGGTGGGCTTCATTCTGGGACAGTACTTCCTCTATGGGTTTCACCTGAGGCCGCTCTATAAATGTGGTCGCTGGCCCTGCCCCAACGTTGTGGACTGCTTCATCTCCAGGTTAGAGCCACCATCTATTGTAGGATTTGTTTATTTCAGTTGTTTCACTGATTTTCTTCTTGTTTGTCTGTGTGGTTCATTGGCAGTTCTCCTATCCACTGAAACTTTTTCATGTCCATTTGATTCATTTGATCAATTGTGACAAACCATGCCATTACTGTTGCTATGCCTGTCGAGCTTTCTGAATAATGTGCTCCTTAGCTTATTTAGCTAGTTAGCTAGGCATGGTAATGATTGCAGATAATGTTACAGCAGATAAACATACTGTTAAAAACATTTAATATAAATAGTATTTGTTTTTATTCCTGAATTAAAGAGGAACTCCACACTACACATAATCACATAGTTTCCTGTTGGCTTATTATGTTAATACAGATGACTTTTCCTCCAATCCACATATTGTGTGCAGATTTGTACGCATTCCCTTTTATATAAAGGTTCATTTCAGCCAAATTCTCTGATCCCTCCCTAACCCTGACATAAACTCTATATATTTTGTTCATTAAACTCTTACAACTGCAGTAGCAGTTGCTGTGTCGTGACTGTCAAAGCCATGCTGGATTCTTTCCAACACAAACACAGAAAGCACACATCCCGTTTGGTAACATAACCACAAGCCTACGCCCCATAGAGCCATTTGATCACCCCAACACTCCCTACTACTCCATATGTTTTAATATGATGTGAGGGAGAGATCTAGCAAAATTTGAGTGTGCACTTACTTTTTAAAACTATTTTTGTTCAATTGTTGTTGCAGGCCTACTGAAAAGACAATCTTCATCATCTTCATGCTGGTGGTTGCCTGTGTGTCTCTGCTCCTTAACATGCTGGAGATCTACCACCTGGGCTGGAAGAAAGTGAAGCAGGGGGTCACCAATGAATTTGTACCCGACAGTGATTCGCTGATGATGGGTGCAGATGAGCCCGGAGACGCGGAGACGATTCCTGAGCAGAACGCTCCGTCAGTACTTGACTGTTTGCCGGCGTATGCCAGGGTGAGTGTAGTGGGGGCAGATGGAGGATCCTACAGTACAACTGAGGTCTCCTTAAACCCTAACATGGCAAACGCCCCTGTCAAGATGGATGGCACAGCATTCCACCCAGATGACTTCCTGTTAGAAACCTCTTATTATGGCAGCGGTGACAAAGGGAGCAGTGGGAGCCGTGGGCAGCTGACGCCGGTGGAGCAGAACTGGAGCAACATGGCGCTGGAGCTCAACAATCTGGATGGAAAAAACTCCTCCTCCTCGTATCCGCCTCCTCTTCCTTCTCCTCCCATCTCCAACTCCTCCTATCCACATGAGGAGTCAAATCCATCACCTCCTCAAGGGGAGCAACACTCCACATATCCTACACTTCCTCGTAATACCCCTCTTTACCAGCCCTCAGAGGCGGAGATGGATGAGGAAAACACGGCACCGTGTACACTCCCATATGACGACTTCACAGTGGTTACCAAAGCGGAGATGCATCAGCCTCCTGCTGCCACGGCGACAGACATCCGGAAGCCAAGACGGGCCAGCAAGAGCAGCAGCGTCCGAGCACGCCCTGATGACCTGGCAGTGTAGCTAAAACACACACTCACACATTACCACAAGCATGCATACATGCTGTATACACATATGCAATTTTCCCACACACGCACAATGTATTTAACCACACACAATCATGCCCTCCAGCAAAAGACTGATGTCTGAAAGACAGATGTTAACCCATAGAGATCAAGCTGGAGTTGGTCACTTATTTTAATCTCACAACTATTGAACCAGAGGAAGGGATAAAAAGAGTTTGGCCAAGTTGCACTAATGGCACCATGCTGATGCCCAATCTGCATATTAGTAACAATATGTCAACTCTTAAGACACCAGCTCATAGAGACTTTGCAGGTGTGTCAAAAAATCTCCTAGCAACACATCTGGAGTCATTTTGGAGAATTCAGTGGAAAGATTGCTGTGAACACGACATCCATTTCCATTAAATGTCAATCAATCAAAACACTGCAACCACTGCATAATGGCTATTCACATAACTTAATAAATATGATGAAATGTTACAAAATATTCAAAAATTCAAATCAAGTTTAATCATAAATCCACAAGATAAAAAAGGAGTAGCTACAAAACACATAACAAAGGAACTAACAATGAAGTTAAAAAAAAAAACGCACAGTGCACAAAGCTGCAGTATCAGAACAATATCATCCAAAGTGCCTTTGATTTTTTAGACACATACAAAGTTCTAGTGTGGATATTGTTATTTTTATGACGTCTATTGCTTTTGACACTTTTGTTAAGCACGACCATGTTAGACGTGAAGCTCAGTAAGAAGTAATACCACTCGGTTCATGACTTTGTACACTTCACAATCAAATGCCCTAATAAGATAGCATATAGCATCTGCTGTTTAGTGAGTCAAAAAAGTGATATGACGTAAACACAAAATAAATCTGTGATAAAGTGCTTCTAGACTAAAACGTGCCTTGTTTATCCTGTACCGTGAAGAGAATAGTTTGACATTTAATTTGCATTTTTGTCGAGAGTAGAGGCTTCATAAATGGTCTCAGGTCTGTGTGCTAACAATAAAGCTAGAGCTGGGAGTCCGTTAACTTAGCTTAGTGTTCAGACTGAAAACATGGGCAAAAAAGCAAGCCAGGCTCACTCAATTTATCAATTTAGCAACACTTAATTTCACTTCTTACCATGTTGTAACTCATGTGTCTATACACAAACCAAAATGAAATGTTGTAGTTTTACAAGGTGTTGCTAGAACTACGTCTGTCTGCGCGCTTTGACGTCATGTTGTTCAGACTAATTATCTGACTGTATCAGAGAAATTATTCACGTCAGCCTCCTAGTAGTATTACAAAGTTGAAAATGTCACACATTTCTGACAGCTACAGTATGTCCCACTTGATTTAAAGGCCTACATTAGTGTAAAAATTGCTAATGCTAGTGTAGCTTACGTATGCTATTTAAATGGTGTGACTATAAGGCTAATAGTTTGCTTTATCAAACTAAATAATGCTAAGTTTCCCACTTCTTCCCATTATAGCGAATGAATGCAGCTTTAAAGGTGCTGGTAGGCATATGTATTACCTTTGGTGCAAGCTAGGCTAGCTGCTCCCCCTTGCTTCCAGTGTTTATGCTAAGCTAAGCTAAGATAATCATCTTCTGGCTCTAGTTCCGCAGTTAACACATAGACATGAGAGTGGTATTGATCTTCTCATCTAAGCGTTGGCAAGAAAGTGAATAAGAGTGGAACTATTCCTTTAAGCAATACAAACAGTATGATCTCACTTTCTCAACCAAAAGCTGATGATCTCCAAAGTGGCTGCCAGAGTGTGTGTTACGGCAGCTAAAAGCTCATATATGAATTGTTTTCTTGGCACAAATGGACAAATTAAGGAGCCAACATGCCTGCCACTTACTCATCTGGCCATACTCACTTTTCTTTGGAGAAGTTGGATGGGGTACATACACACTTACATACACATACACACACCTGCAGTATATATGCATATATATAGTCAGCACAGACAGGAAAGGTTATAGTGATGATGATATGATGATGATGATGCTGATGATGATGATGATGATTGGACTAACTAATAAGTTTGGGAGCTTAGCGGCAGCAATACTATATTCTGTTATTTTCATCCTTCTTTTAATTTCTTTGCTGGGAGACATCAGAGAGGAGGTTTGCACTTTTGTTTCTTTATTTTAATTTTTTTCTTGTGACGTGATGATGGAGCTGTGTGTCTGTCGAACCTGTCTGTCTGTGTGTACTGCTCTCACTCAGCCTGTAGTTTCAATGAAGAGAGGGATGCACTGACATTCGGACAGAGCAGAAGAAGACTAGAGAAAAGCAATAACGCAGTCCCACCCTGAGACATAGTCCTTAGGCTTCGCAGGCTGTGTGTGTGTGTGTGTGTGTGTCTGTGTGTGTGTGTGTGTTTGTATGTGTGTGTGTGTGTGTGTGTGTGTGTGTGTGTGTGTGTGTGTGTGTGTGTGTGTAGGTACCTTAATCTTGTTTCAGTGTTTCCAAAATGACATCTCTGCTGTTACATCAGGGTAAACTATATAGAGTATATAAATATGTACATATATAATGAGCAGTAGTAATGATAGGCTACACAGGATGTTATACAGAACTACCTACATTTTAAAAAAAAAGTTAGTTTCTGGTCAAGCTGCAATTTATAGAGACCTCGAAAACCAAAAAACTAAACTGTTTTGCCTTATTCTGACATTGGCCCCACTGGTCACTTTATACAAAAATCCAATGTTAGAAGAGTTGAGGCAAATAAAAACAATATCCTTAAGGGCTAAACTACATTTCAACAAGTTCTTTATTGAGAAATCTTTAGTTTTGCGGCTTGGACGGAGCGTAAAAATCAATACACCTTCTTTCTGATGCTTGTGTTTGCAGTGTGTTACAGAACGGTTGAGTTCCCCCTAGCTGTTCTGTATAGGAGGACTTTAAGTTAATTTTCTAGACTAGCTGTAGAATATACAGTAGCTTTTAGATTTTTAGAGAAAAAAAAGAAAGCAATATGATCTAAAAAAGTGATCAAATTTATCTGTTTGTTTGTAACAGACATAAATTTTCCCATTCTTCTCATGAATTCCTGCCAATAAGACAGAAAATGGCTCAAATAAGTTCAATTGTATTTCCTTACAACAACTTCCCAACAGCTTTAATTTATCCAATCATGCTATTCTAATATTTTATCCAATGTTCAGGAATAAAAAGTGTAAAGTGTAGGTTAGTAGCAAGATGACAAGGAAGAGTGGTTTGGGGCAAATTGTGTTTTGGGTTTGTGCATCTTTGTGTTTCTCTCTGGGCTGAATATTAAGATACTTAATTATAATACTTGAAATAATAGAAAAAAGTTCTAGACTATATCACGTGTTCAAATTAGTGTTGACCATAAACAGAATAACCTAAAGAAAGTACAGTTAGATTCAATACTTTCAACCACATCTCACGGTCTTCATTGTTTTTAATTTTTAAGCAGATCTGGTGAAATGTTTTACCATCATGTGACCCATGACACTGTTATATAGTTTCAATGCTATGGGTGTCAACCTTCTCCTAAATGAAGATGGTAGTCACACTGCATGAGATTTCTTTTACTGCAGCTAATTGCCAAATCTTTAAGTGCTTCAATTGATAGTTATATACTGAACAACTAAATCAGTATATCAGCTCATCTGCATTAATGGAAACTTGGAAATCATGAGCTTAATTATCAAAGTTGTTAACATTCAAACTTTTAGGGTTAGAAAAGCCATGGTGTACATGATTAAAGGTAGCTTAGATTAGCATTAGCACAGATGCTACCTCATAACATTGCCAATGTTAACTTCAGGTCGCAATGTCTGTTAAGTACACAACCACAGACAGTAGGCGCATACCTTAGCTTAGCATCAAAACTGAAAGCAGGGGGAAACAGCTAGCCTGGCTTTGTCCAAAGTTCAAAAACGCAACTACCAGCAATTTTGGACAGAGCCAAGCTGTTTCCCTCTGCTTCCAGTCGTTATGCTTAACAAAGCTACTGTGACTGTATCCTGGCTGTAGCCTCATATTTAAGGTAAAAATAGTACAGTGATATTGATCTTCTCATCTAACTCTAAGCATGATTTTAGTATGAATAAATCATGGTCCATATACTTTAAGCTTGACTTATGAACTGAGCATGGGTTGCCATGTTGAAGGCCCACACATAGCCTTAGTTCAGCTGTCTTTGGCACTGGGAGCATTGATCTCTCAAGGTGTTATTTTCCAACTCTGATTTTGAAAGTTTATGATTCCCAACTTGACCTGAATGCAACCATTTAACCAATAAACCAACATGATACATGAGGTGAAAAATGAGAAGCAAGATGCAGTAAAATGCACTTCAGTTTTGGCACATTAGCGAAGTTTTAGTTTAGTCCAACACATTCTCCAAAGATATGGTGAACCAAAGGCTGAACATATGCTGTTTGCTGACTGTGTCGATGTTTACATGTCTCTGTCGAACTTAAGTGCCAAAAAACTACTTCAGCACACCATGGCAGCTGAAGCGTTGAATCTATTCTTTAGAAAAGAAGTTTTCAGTTGTGATGTGTGTGATTTAACCAAAGATATTCCCAAAGAGATTTGTGCCAAAGAGATCACAGTATTTGATGGGATTGTTGCTTGGGAAGCTCAACCTTAAACCTAAAAATCATGGCTTTAACCACAATATCAGTTTACAACTCTTAAATGAGAATTCCACCAAAAAAAGACATTATGTTGAACTTTGTCTCTAAAAGATTGTTGAAACAAGGTTCATTTTACTTATTTCTATTGCTGAAATGTTTTTCATATCTTGTAGTTCCAAGCTGTTCTTAGTACCTTTGATATGTAGATAAAGATTTGCACAGTTAGATAGTAATGAGGATCTGATGATACTATAAATAGAAAAGAAAAAATAACAACGGGTGTCCTACAGTAGGAGGAGGGATATTAACATATTTTTGTTTATTTATGGAAATTATGCAATCCAAATTAGACTTGGAATGGACAAGAAATCTAAAATGGTTGTTCTTTTTCTGTCTTGAATATGGATCGAGAGATTTTTGGCTATTCCAACTATAACACCATGGATGTGCCCGGAATCAAAAAAATCCCAGATGGAAAACAGAGGTTGTGTGATGGGATTTTCATGGCGCACCTACAAGCAGGGACACAGACTCCCTCGTGTTGAAATTGAAAAAAACGACCTGCTTTTACTCCAGCTGTACAATGACTGTCTTTGAAGAGAAGTGCCTTGCGTCTGAACCTATTGTTTAAGAACATGTTGATGTAAATGTTCATTTACCTCAGATGTTTACAGAACTGTTACTGAATAAACTTTTTGTACCTTACCAGTTTACTGTCATGGTTTCCCTATTTGGAGTCCACAAAATCCAAACCATTTGACCAGTTATATGGGATTTTTAACCCTCCTGTTGTCTTCTTGCTGACAGTGCAACTTCTGGGTCAAAATTGACCCGGTCTGGTTTGACTGGTTATAAAGCATAAGGTATAAATTATTACCCAATTCTGTGTTAGACCTTTATAGCCAACTTCATTCCAACTTATTAGCATATTTTTGGTAATATGGTCAACAGGCTGCATTTAAATGCAAGTCAAAATGGCCATTATGTGCAGTACCTGCTGATTGTTACCAATTGCTTAAACATGCTATAATAAATATTTTTATATAAAAAATTGATCAAATGACAAATTGTAATGTGGAAAGGTGTTGTCATTCATTGTGACAAACCCACGCCTGATTCTTGGGGTCTTTCAGCTCTTTGCTTTGGTGTTATGCACCGTAACTTTTAATTCAGTCCTGCGGCTCTCATCCATGTCATTTTTAGCAGGAAAAATCAGTTTCCAGTGAAAAAGTTCTGATAAACCCCCTGTACAATACCTGCTCAGCACCAAAGTGCAGGCAGACAAAGTTAGCAACTAGATGTGGAGCATATTGAAGCATGTAACTGCAGCTGTTTCTATGTAGACATCTACTTGTACAAAAAGAAATGTCAAATTCTAAAACACAGACGAACTAAATTTACGGATCAGATTCATGCTCCCCAGAGAATGAATTATTTGCATTTTGAACACCCTTGCTATAAAAGAAAAGAATACTCTCTTTTACCTATTTTATTCAACTTTTTTTAAGAATCTAAACTCACCTTCTGACCTCCACATGCTAGTAAAATGTGTCTCTGGCACATGAGGAAACTAATGGTGAAAACAGTTAATCAACACTAGCTAGTAATTGTAGGGAATAAAAAATTAAACACTCTTTTGTTTTGAATTAATCTAAAACTTACTGGACACTTTCTTTGACCTAAAGTCAGTCACATTAACTGGAAATAACATGTAAAACACACTGGTGATTGGCTATTTCATCAAGAAAATAAATAAATAACATAATAGACAAAATAATGTAAATGAATCATGTTAGCATGATCACTTACTTATATTATCTGACAGCTAGTAGCTGTATGTGCATGAATGCAATGAAAGCATTCAGTACTGTCTGTTATCCATGTGTGTATGTGCGTTGGTGTTTCTACGTGCACATGCACGTGTGTTCCGGTGTGTGTATTCGTGTGTGTCCTCATGGCCTCGCCCATTAAGCTGTGCTGAGGCCAGCACTTCCTTTATGCTTGCTGAAAGTCCCAGGGATTTTGGCTGAACAAAAACCTCTCCAGGGAGTGAAAGGGCCTTGAATGCCTGCTAATGCCGTCCCAACCCCTGGACTCTTGCAGGCTGCTGCGTACGTGTCCATATGGTCCAATATATGAGCATGGCACAGTTTGTGAAAATACTGTATGTTGTCATGATGATGAATATCAGTTTTCGTACATATAATGTCCAAAATGTTTTAGACATCTTGGCCATATATGACTACATGACTTTTTGAGTTTGGAAATGAATAACTTGACTGGTGCAGCACATAATAATATAATATTGACATTCATTTACACTTGAAGTGGAGACAAAATGCACTGTAAAAGAATAAAAAAATGGTGTTTGACAATATTTTGTGCGAGAGCGTCAAAACTCTTCAACTCAAGCTTCTTCTGTTCAACGTAGATCTGAAATCTCGCAAAAGCAGCTTTTAAAAAGTAGTGTAAGAGCAACCCGATTGTCTTTAGGAAACGTCTCTGTCAAGCAACGGTGTCAATAAAGTTTTGGGCACAAGAAATTCCTCTGATTTGAGAGATTCACACATGGTTGGCCACCTTTTAATTGAGCTTGCATACACACCTGCAACTTGTTGCTAGAAATCATGAACAACTCAATACAAGGAGAGGAACAGCAACTATTTTTCAGATATTGAGCTGAGCTGTCAAACTGGTTAAACTTCCATTATCTGCTTAAAAGTAAGCCATATTTTCTGCTTTTGCATTAAAGTGTATAATGCTGCTAAAGACACATGGGAGTCTACAGATAAAACAAGAAGTCAGAAACACTGCAACACACTGAGCTATAGTGGAACACGAATGACTGAATACATGGTGGTATTTGTTGAGGTAAAAATATTCATGAAAAATCTGAATGTTAAAACTAGAATATTCAAATGTTTGAAGCTTTGGTTCGAACATGACTCCTTTTTTTTGTTCAAACTGATTAATAGAGGGAAGATGTTAATCAAACACCATTTAGACAGCATGATAGTATGCACAGCATTGGTCTGATCTGTTATTGTAGAAAACATTACACACTTTGTCTTCTCAGAGGTTGAAGCGCAAGTGAGATGCAGAACCACATAAAAAAAGATCACCCACAAGTCCTATGATAAAGTCCTTATGCTATCCAATGGTTTGCACAGGCTCTCAATTGCAGGGGTGAGATTGAATCAGACTCTAATTGTAATTTTCACACTAGAGCTAAGCAAGAGGAGCATTTTGGCTAACCACAGAAGCCCCTGGGAGTGCACTAGTGCCTACAAGAGAGGCATTTAGACAGTTCCAGTACTTCTTTGGTTTGACATCAAGGGAAGTGTACCATTGGGACACACATTCAAAGAAAAAATTGTAAATGGGCTGCTTTTTAAGAAGTTCATAAGTTTTGTCTAATATAAGATTCTGTTAGTGCAGCTGGTCAGTCTGATCAGCTCATTGTTTCTGGTGTAATGCATTCTTATGTACAGTAGGTCCTCTAGTGGCCAAACTCTGTCATTACTTATTAAATTCAATGAGTTTGAATTTTGCACCTCAGAATCTTTTTTGTTCGTTCTCAGTTTCACATTTGCAAAATATCAAACCAATAATACAAATTTAAAAATAGATAATAAAACACAATTATACAGTTTTCTTTCCCATTTTTTATTCAGCAAACAAAAGTCATATTTTTAGTAAACATTGTTTGTATGACAATAGGCCACGTATTTTCTTAAATGATAAAACTCTATTGCACTGTATTGGCCCACAAATCCAGATTACTCTGTATTGTTTGTGCGGAACACTGATAAAGACTGCTAATCCCGACATCCCAACATTGCTGAGGTGATCTTTTGAGGCTCAGGGGCAACTGTGCTATCGACCAGTGTCTGTGCATTCTCATACTGGTAATAATGTGGGCCCTTGAACAACCTAATTCCCTCTGCTCCACAATGACCACCATCAACATCGTGCAAGGTCAAAAGCCGATCTTGGGTCGCAACCCTTGGCGTTGCACTTAGGTCAATGTCACGCATCCTCTGTCCTGTTGAAAGAAATAGGTGTGTGTTAGGATGTTTGGTGATCACTTGTGAGCAAATGTTAAGCTTATATTATTTGAAAGATGTTTTAAAATTAAAGATCAACCCAAAACTTCACCACAAAATCAGACATAAGATCTCCATAACTGTACCTTGGAGTATGTGAACTGTGTGTTCACTGGGACAGACAAAAGCAGCGTCCACGTGTCCCTCAATGCCGAGCTCTTCCTTCAGGGTTTTAGGGTAGCCCTCAATCAGTGTGTATGGAGCACTTTCCTTATAGATGTAAACCTGATCACCCTGCAGATGTTTGGCAAAAAAGGAGGTATTTTAGTTCTAACAATTCAAGGTTTCTATTGAAAGCAGGAAACAGTCAGACTGGTTACTTCAAAGCCTACCTTAATCATGTAGATTTTGTCAGTGTAGGAGAAGACAGCATCCACCCCTCCAGTCACCTTAGGCCACGTCCTCGTGATTGGGAAGGCATGAACGCCGTCACGTTGGGTGTCCAGACGCAAGTAGATAGGACCTGGGAACATTGGACTGTATTCTTAGTGAAAGCTTTTCAGCAAGCTTTAAATATTCTGTCCACTGACAGGATCAAATTCAGAAGAAATGGTTGATATTTTGGGAATTACACCAGCACCTTTAAAGCTCACTAATTAACACATTATATATTGTTTAATTAATTTGTACACAAACTAGTTGTGGTTTCGTGTATATATGCTGTCAAAAATTGTGTTTTGTGTTCTATAGGGTGACCAGACGTCCCCGATTTCCGGGGACAGTCCCCGTTTTGGGTGACCTGTCCCCGGTCAAAGCTGTCCCCGATTTTGACACTGAATGGGTGAAAAATGCGTGCAGACTCAAACACCAGTTATTACGGTAGCCATTTAACGCATCGCCAGAGAAGACGTCATATGACGTACAGACGTTATCAGGACGTACGACCAGACGCGGCAGCGTCAACAACAACAATCTAGAGGCGGCAAAAAGGAAAGAAAAGAAGACCAGCGGTCATAAATGGTATGTTGTGTATGAACTTATTTATTTTGTGTGAATTGGCAGTAGACTTGGCTGTGTGTGTGTGAGTGAGAGAGAGAGAGAGACGTGATGTAACGTTAAAGTAAGTTGTTTATCTGAATTGAAGACCTAACGTAACGTTATAAAAGTCAGTGAACGTTAACATTATGACAATGTTTTCATATCTGTCATTAGTGACGCTGTAACGTTAACGTTAGCATGAGATTACCAGGTGATGACATTGTATGTGGCCCTGTTTTGGAAGAGGGGGAGGTGGAAGACTGCTTTGGTAACATATAATTTTCCTGTAGGCATAGGAACATGAGACTGTTAAAAATAATAAATTAATTAATAATAACTCAAGGGTTGATAGTTGTGTGTGTTAGGCTAACTTCTGTATTTTGTGTCGGGCTGTGACTTGGGTAAAGTTAGAAAGAGATTGGCAGATTCGAACTTCAGCGATCAATAGCTCACAAACGAAACATTGTTAAAACATAAAAAATGTCTCTTTCCTATCGTGGTAAGGTAGACTACTGACTACAAACTCATTTTCGCCAAAACGAGTCGTCCTCCAGGCTGCAGGAAATATATTGTTCTCTATGCGCTGCGGGCGGAGAGGCGAGCGCTTAGGGACCGTCTACAAAGTGCAGTACCAAAACGAAAAATATTCAATATCTCCACTTTTATTCACTGTAGTCTCACCAAATTCACTCCACACACCAACGGTCACCTGATAATCACACTACAACAGTTATTGTTACAAAATGTGCTTGTGTATAATAATTCAATATCATCACTGTCATGTGCTGTCGTGCCATTGATTTCCCTTCAATAGCATCAATATTATACACAGTAGTCTTCACTATATTCACTCCACACAACAAGGGTCACCTGATAATCATACTACATAAGTGATTTCATAAAAAGGAATTTTATTGTGAAAAATCGTCAAAAGCGTTAATATTATACAGTGTACGATGACCAAAATCACGATACACAACAAGGGTCACCTGGTAGTCATACTACAACATTTATTTTGGGAAAGTTAGTTTTGATATAATTTTGGGGATTTTTTATATTCAAAAATATTCAATATCGTCAATATTATACACTGTATACTCACCAAAATCATGCTACACAATAAGGGTCACCTGATAATCATACTACATAAGTGATTTCAGAAAAATGTGTTTTTGTTTATTTTTGAAAACAAAAATATGCAAAAAGATTTTTTTTCTGAAATGACTGTTGTAGTATGATTATCAGGTGACCCTTGTTGTGTATCATGATTTTGGTCATCCTACACTGTATAATATTAACGCTATTGACGATTTTTCACAATAAAATTCCCCAAAAATATGGAAAAACAAATGTTTCTGAAATAACTGTTGTAGTACGATTATCAGGTGACCATTGTTGTGTAGCATGATTTTGGTGAGTATACAGTGTATAATATTAACGCTATTGACGATTTTTCACAATAAAATTCCCCAAAAATATGCAAAAAAATGTTTTTTTCTGAAATGACTGTTGTAGTATGATTATCAGGTGACCCTTGTTGTGTAGCATGATTTTGGTGAGTATACAGTGTATAATATTGACGATATTGAAGATTTTTTAATATAAAAAATTCCAAAAATTATATCAAAACTAATTTTCCTAAAATAAATGCTGTAGTATGATTATCAGGTGACCCTTGTTGTGTATCATGATTTTGGTCATCCTACACTGTATAATATTAACGCTATTGACGATTTTTCACAATAGAATTCCCCAAAAATATGCAAAAATATTTTTTTTTCTGAAATGACTGATGTAGTATGATTATCAGGTGACCCTTGTTGTGTATCATGATTTTGGTCATCCTACACTGTATAATATTAACGCTATTGACGATTTTTCACAATAGAATTCCCCAAAAATATGCAAAAATATTTTTTTTTCTGAAATGACTGTTGTAGTATGATTATCAGGTGACCCTTGTTGTGTATCATGATTTTGGTCATCCTACACTGTATAATATTAACGCTATTGACGATTTTTCACAATAAAATTCCCCAAAAATATGCAAAAAGATTTTTTTTCTGAAATGACTGTTGTAGTACGATTATTAGGTGACCCTTGTTGTGTATCAGGATTTTGGTCATCCTACACTGTATAATATTAACGCTATTGACGATTTTTCACAATAAAATTCCCCAAAAATATGCAAAAACAATTTTTTCTGAAATAACTGTTGTAGTACGATTATCAGGTGACCCTTGCTGTGTACCATGATTTTGGTCATCCTACACTGTATAATATTAACGCTATTGACAATTTTTCACAATAAAATTCCCCAAAAATATGCAAAACATTTTTTTCCTGAAATAACTGTTGTAGTACGATTATCAGGTGACCCTTGTTGTGTAGCATGATTTTGGTCATCCTACACTGTATAATATTAATGCTATTGACGATTTTTCACAATAGAATTCCCCAAAAATATGCAAAACATTTTTTTCCTGAAATGACTGTTGTAGTACGATTATCAGGTGACCCTTGTTGTGTATCATGATTTTGGTCATCCTACACTGTATAATATTAACGCTATTGACGATTTTTCACAATAAAATTCCCCAAAAATATGCAAAAACAAATGTTTCTGAAATAACTGTTGTAGTACGATTATCAGGTGACCCTTGTTGTGTATCATGATTTTGGTCATCCTACACTGTATAATATTAACGCTATTGACGATTTTTCACAATAAAATTCCCCAAAAATATGCAAAAACAAATGTTTCTGAAATAACTGTTGTAGTATGATTATCAGGTGACCCTTGTTGTGTAACATGATTTTGGTCATCCTACACTGTATCATATTAATGCTATTGACGATTTTTCACAATAGAATTCCCCAAAAATATGCAAAACATTTTTTTCCTGAAATGACTGTTGTAGTATGATTAACAGGTGACCCTTGTTGTATAGCATGATTTTGGTCATCCTACATTGTATAATATTAACGCTATTGACGATTTTTCACAATAAAATTCCCCAAAAATATGCAAAAAGATTTTTTTTCTGAAATGACTGTTGTAGTATGATTATCAGGTGACCCTTGTTGTGTATCAGGATTTTGGTCATCCTACACTGTATAATATTAACGCTATTGACGACTTTTCACAATAAAATTCCCCAAAAATATGCAAAAACAAATGTTTCTGAAATAACTGTTGTAGTATGATTATCAGGTGACCCTTGTTGTGTAACATGATTTTGGTCATCCTACACTGTATAATATTAACGCTATTGACGATTTTTCACAATAAAATTCCCCAAAAATATGCAAAAACAAATGTTTCTGAAATGACTGTTGTAGTATGATTATCAGGTGTCCCTTGTTGTGTATCATGACTTTGGTCATCCTACACTGTATAATATTAATGCTATTGACGATTTTTCACAATAAAATTCCCCAAAAATATGCAAAACATTTTTTTCCTGAAATAACTGTTGTAGTACGATTATCAGGTGACCCTTGTTGTGTACCATGATTTTGGTCATCCTACACTTTATAATATTAACGCTATTGACGATTTTTCACAATAAAATTCCCCAAAAATATGCAAAAACAAATGTTTCTGAAATAACTGTTGTAGTATGATTATCAGGTGACCCTTGTTGTGTAACATGATTTTGGTCATCCTACACTGTATAATATTAACGCTATTGACGATTTTTCACAATAAAATTCCCCAAAAATATGCAAAAACAAATGTTTCTGAAATGACTGTTGTAGTACGATTATCAGGTGTCCCTTGTTGTGTATCATGACTTTGGTCATCCTACACTGTATAATATTAATGCTATTGATGATTTTTCACAATAAAATTCCCCAAAAATATGCAAAACATTTTTTTCCTGAAATAACTGTTGTAGTACGATTATCAGGTGACCCTTGTTGTGTACCATGATTTTGGTCATCCTACACTGTATAATATTAACGCTATTGACGATTTTTCACAATAAAATTCCCCAAAAATATGCAAAAATAAATGTTTCTGAAATAACTGTTGTAGTACGATTATCAGGTGACCCTTGTTGTGTATCATGATTTTGGTCATCCTACACTGTATAATATTAACGCTATTGACGATTTTTCACAATAAAATTCCCCAAAAATATGCAAAAAGATTTTTTTTCTGAAATAACTGTTGTAGTACGATTATCAGGTGACCCTTGTTGTGTACCATGATTTTGGTCATCCTACACTGTATAATATTAACGCTATTGACGATTTTTCACAATAAAATTCCCCAAAAATATGCAAAAACAAATGTTTCTGAAATGACTGTTGTAGTACGATTATCAGGTGTCCCTTGTTGTGTATCATGACTTTGGTCATCCTACACTGTATAATATTAATGCTATTGACGATTTTTCACAATAAAATTCCCCAAAAATATGCAAAACATTTTTTTCCTGAAATAACTGTTGTAGTACGATTATCAGGTGACCCTTGTTGTGTACCATGATTTTGGTCATCCTACACTGTATAATATTAACGCTATTGACGATTTTTCACAATAAAATTCCCCAAAAATATGCAAAACATTTTTTTCCTGAAATAATTTTTGTCGTACGATTATCAGGTGACCTTTGTCGTGTAGCATGCTTTTGGTGAGTATACAGTGTATAATATTGACGATATTGAAGATTTTTTAATATAAAAAATCCCAAAAATTATATCAAAACTAATTTTCCTAAAATAAATGCTGTAGTATGATTATCAGGTGACCCTTGTTGTGTATCATGATTTTGGTCATCCTACACTGTATAATATTAACGCTATTGATGATTTTTCACAATAAAATTCCCCAAAAATATGCAAAAAGATTTTTAATGAAATAACTGTTGTAGTGTGATTATCAGGTGACCGTTGGTGTGTGGAGTGAATTTGGTGAGACTACAGTGAATAAAAGTGGAGATATTGAATATTTTTTGCTTTGGTACTGCACTTTGTAGACGGTCCCTAAGCGCTCGCCTCTCCGCCCGCAGCGCATAGAGAGCAATATATTTTACTGCAGCCTGGATGACGACTCGTTTTGGCGAAAATGAGTTTGTAGTCAATAGTCTACCTTACTACGATAGGAAAGAGACAGTTTTTATGTTTTAACAATGTTTCGTTTATGAGCTATTGATCGCTGAAGTTCGAAACTGCCAATCTCTTTCTAACTTTACCCAAGTCGGGCTGTGTGGGTAACTAATGACTGTAGTAGTTATAAATGCAGACCATCTGATTAGCTGATGCCCTGAGTCATGTATAATATCAATATACTCATATGTTTTGACTTGGTAATTATTATTAATTACATCTTGATGATATTTACTAGCTACTGGTCTGGCAGCTGTCTTTGCACATGACACTTAACTTTGGAAGAGAGATGTTTTTTCTAAAGTATTCTACATTTGTGTTTTTGACACTGCTGTGCGCTACTGATACATGATATTTGTGGTGATACAACCAGGTCCTTTTTTTGTAATAAAAGCTGGTTAAAATACATGAAAAAGTACTTGTCCCCATTTTTTATTTCATAATGATAATATTTAATGATTTTTCACCGCCGCATTGAAAATGTCCCCGACTTTCATTTCAGAAATCTGGTCACCTTAGTTTTCTAACTCTAAGTCAAGCCAACCTAGCACTTTCCAATTCCTGTCAGTGTTTATGCTAAGCTAGGATAATCACCTCTTGGCTTTGTAGTATCATACTTAAACAAAAGCTCTTCTCGTCTAACTCTCAGCATATTTCCCAAAATGTTCAACTGTTTCTCTAAAGACTATTATTGTTGCAAATGTGACTTTACCTGCAAAGATGTATGTTTTCCCTGCATCATCAGTGGTGATGGCATCAATTTTGGATTCACTGCATTTAGGGACTGTATAACCACCCCCATGGCCTGTAAAAAGATCACACATTGATGAGATTAAATTGGATGTATCAAAATGAATTTGTTTGTATATCTTGTACAGAATACTGCCATTTTAAGATCTGAAACAAATTGACTTTCTCGATGAATTTACCAAAGTTGGGGCATGACATGAAGTAATGGCGGGCGTCCTTCGGGTAGGCAGCGCTCACCTCCCCTGACACTGGGTTGAACCTGGTGAAGTTTTGTCCATGGAAACAGTAGTAGTGCTCCAGCCAGCGTAAAGCAGAAGTACAGGCAGGCAGGTGGGGCCATGTCTTTGTCTTCACTGTCTTTGTGGCAATATCATAAACGTACACATCATCTCCTGTGTGGGTAGGGATAGTATTATTAGTTTTAGAGAAAGTTAGAATTTTGAAATTCCTAAAACTGAAAACAAAAATAATTACTAAAATAATATTGAATAGTTATTTAAATAATTTAGAAACATATTATACTACTTTAACTCCTTAAGTCTTGCCATTCATTGTAATGTGGCTGTGACACAGTTTTTAACAAATCAGCAAAAGTAGTTTAAAGCTGCTTATCGTGACAAAAATCACTCCTGCTGCAGCCAATTTCCTCCACCAGGGGGCAGCATTATAGTTATAATATCGGGATAATCCACACAGTTACACTGTGGAGCATTGGCATTTGTCAAAAATAAATTTATCTCACTTTATCTGATTCTGTTACTATGTCCTGATAACTTTACGTTGTTTTGTACAGTATTGATTCATTGAGATTAATGTTTTTGTAGTGCATGCCAGCATACCCTTGAAGAACAGAACTGAGTCGGCCGAGCACTCTCCTTTGGGACACTCCACAGCAGCATCCAGGTGAGTAGGGATTCCTGGGAAGTCCTCCTGGATTGATTTTGGATACCCATTCTCCAGAGTGTGGGCATAGTAGCTGAACACCTTGTCATTCTGTAGATTGCATGAACAATCAGTGACAGATCTGTTTCTAATTTAAACAGACTCGTATCACAAATTGAGGTATCTGTGGCTTATACCTGGAAGAAATAGACATGATCATGGTCATCTGGGTTGTCTTTGCTGTGCATACGGAAGGCGGCGTCAACATGGCCTATGCTGTGGATGTCATCCAGCTCCCTGAAGGTCAAGTTGGAGCGCTGAGCGTCACCACGGAAGCCATTCCACAGGTAGGAACCTAAAAGGAAAGCATCAAAAAAGTTTCATAACACTACATTTGACATATGTTCAGTTTGGAAAAATATATGAATGAAATTTAAATAACACTAATAAGAATAAGTCCATAAATTTAAAGGAGAGTTGTAAATTTAGAATGTAAAAAAGAGACTCTTTATTAAAACTGTCCCAGACCTTTGAAGAAGAAATGTGTTCCTTTCTCGTCAGGAGTGACAGCATCAAACTCGATCCCTGCACACCGGTCTGGCACAGCTGCATCATTGTCCAAAAAATAATATATAAATAATAATGCAACCATTGTTAGAATACATGTAATATGAATTGTAAATATGGTCAAATATTAAAGCAGGATTATTACTTTAATGTATACTATAGACCCACCTGCTACTGCTGCATCTGGTTGATGCCTGTGGAAGATAAGAAACTTTAGTTGTACTGAAAAAGTACTTTACAAAGCACTACATTTGTTTTTCAAAAAGTCCCTGAGTCATGATCACAACAGGTGAATCAGTGACAAAACACCAAGATAACTTAGCACTCTTGTATTTGTTGTATTGATCCAACCGGTGAACTTTGTGAACTGGTAGAGTTATGAAATGAATGGACAGTGTCCAGTGTATTTCCACTGCACTGATAAGAGAAAATACAACCAAAAAATGGTAATGATCCAAATCATTTAAACAGTGTACAAAATAACATGATTACCTAACAGCACGATGCATTCGAATGCTTCAAAAACAAAAGCTATGAGTTCAAAAATGACCAAATAGTTGACTCAACACCTTTTTCAAAATTCTTGTATTTAACTGGCATTATATTTTAAGATATTCTGTTATTTGGTCTTACCATGTATTCACAGTATATTGCTGTATTATAAAACAGGGAAATATATGTGCAACTAAACTTGAAAATGAATTATACCACATATTAAATACTGGCCAATTATGTTTTATCTTTTTAGCTTGAACAAACAATTTGTACACACAAAGATCTTAAACTAAAAGGGTTAGAAAAGCTCTTGATAGATAATGCACATATTATCAATAGTGAAGGATATTGAGACCAGGATATTAGGACTAGCACACCCTGACATGAATTACCTACTTAATACAAGTAAAAAGAGTTCATTAATACTCACGCAGGAGCGCCGTTAGTGAGCCAAATAGCTAAGCACAAAAAGAGAGTTTTGGTGAGCAGCTTCATGTTGTCCAGTCCCAACAGATATCTCAGATGTGGAGTCTCACTGTGGATCAGAGGTGTAGCTGTGCATGAGCTGAAGCTGCACTTTTATACTTAAATGGTATGTGTGGGTGGGCATGTTAGGAAATTCCCAGTCTGTGCATGTGTGTGTTTGTGTTTGCATAGATGAATGAGTGGAATTACAGTTGTTGCAAAATTTGGCTCTGATATGATCATTTACGATAATGACAATTTACTCATGTTGTAATATCTTCATTTTCTAAATAACTGTTAGTATTACATGTAGTCTATCTTACACTTTATACTACATGTAATGTAGTTGTCTTGAGGCCCACTATCTATCCTGTAATCATCAACATAAAAGCTGCTCAATGCTTGAGAGAAATATTTTTTTGGCAAATACACAAAACAAAAACTTTTACTTTGCCTTTAATGTGGATTTTCAAAGGACATTTTTGATCTGTATGGTTAACATTTTACCATCATTTACTGTATTTGGTGACTCATGGATCAGTAAGTCAAAGTTGAAAAAAGCTCTCATAGTGTTCCCAATGTTGTCAGACAGACTGTTCTAGAAATACTTTTTTGAGCAAATATGCTGACCAGCCACTGAGCAGTTTGAGGTTGTGTGGTAATGTGTGGTTTGGCAATAGCCTCAGTACAAAAATAAACAGAGCAAAATTTGATTGAAATCAAAGTTTAATTATTTTAACTCAGAGAAATATACAATACAAATTATATTAAGCCCATTCCAACTTTATGCCGACTTAACAGATTGATCTTCAATTACACTAAGAGCTCTTGAATTTTAATTAACTTAATTTTTAATTAATTAAATGTGTTGCCATGTAGGGCATGATTCACAAGATTTCAAAAGATCATTCAAGTACACCGCATTATCTGTCACAAAGCTTTAGATTAATTTGAAAAAAACACTTGAAACACTCAATATCAATTTAAATGAATGCAATATTAATATTACTTTGCTGCTTTTAGTGCTGTATAGATGTCAAGGAAAAAAAATTGTGCTAATCTACACGTCTTGCATCTACTGATTATCATAATGAAAAAATCATAAAGCACTATCACCATTTTGAAATCTCATCAAACATGATCACATCCAATTAAAAAGATAAGAGGTAGAGGCTGTAGTTTATACTCAAAGAAACTCACAATTAATTGCCAAGGATATTTCCTGCTATTACAAATTTAACCCTTTCAATTAATCACAGTAATTAGTCTAATATCTATCAATATTTGGTTCTATATCTTCACCATCCTCTGCGGTTCACTTGTAGCGGTAGATCTTGATACAATGATTCATGCTGTCTGATATGACCATGTGGCCATCAGGTAGCAGTGCCAGACCCCTCGGGCTGCAAAGGTTATCGGTCACCACAGGCCAGCCAACGCCCTTGGATGGGTAGAGAAAAACGCGGTGGTGCTGCTTGCCCCAGTCTGCCACAATGACATCCCCATCACTGTCGATACAGAGGCCCCATGGACAGGTCAGGACTGGCCCCAGGCCAGAGCACACCCCCAGGATTCGGATAGTGTTCCATCCAGGCTCCAGGACCCGAATGCATGGGACACGTCCAGTCTCATTGCCTCTTTCTGATACTGCCATGAGCCCAGTGGTGAGACAGGCTGCCACCAGGTAGGGTCTATGGTACCCGGTCACTACAGTGCGCTCTAACCTGGCCCCAGTTTTGGGGTCTAGCTTCAAAACTGTTAGGGTGCCACGCTTGATGTCAGCAACCAAGAACTCATCCTCATAGGTGACTGTCACCCCTCTGGGAGCATCCAGCTCTTCGTTGGTAGAACCAATCATTGTGCCTCCAAATGTTTGCAGGAGGCGTCCATGACGGCTGAACACCAACAAAGCTCGTTCAGCAGCACAGGTCAGGGCAATTAGGCCTTTTGAGTTTACAGCCACATCAAAGTAGTTGCAGATGCGGGAAGACCTTTCAGATCCTGAAGGGGACACCTGCTGCACAACATTCTTCTGGAGATCAGTCACCTGAATGCGAGCGTTTCCACAATCCACCACAAATAGCTGCCCTTTGACAGTTGCATGGACACCGCTTGGAAGGTTGAAATCAGTGCGGCCTGATCCTTGTTTTCCAAACTGTTTTATCAGATAAGCAGAGTCAAGCGCTGTCGAACCAACCTCTTCATCCAGTTCCCTTAAAGCTGACACAACTCTCTCTTTCTTGTCCTTGTTGTTTTGCTGTGATTCCTTGGCTTGATGTAATTTGTCACCTTCAATGGCTGACATGGAGAGAGATCTGCTCGCTCGGTTTAAACCTGAACCCTGTGTAACAGGAATCTGGGATCTTGAATGTGGTTCATCAAGAGTTGAAGTTTCAGATGCAAGACGCATTCGGTTGACCTTCCTGATTCCTCCACACTCACCCTTATCACCATTAATCAAAGGGCGCTGTGTACCAGAGAGATCAGCTATGGACATTGAGTGGCAGTGCTCTTGCTTGAGGGATCCATTGACTTGAGTGTTCACTGTATAAGTGTAACAGGAATCTTCACTATCCACTGGGGATGGAGGGCTTCCACTGTCCATTGATGATTC
Organism: Scomber scombrus; assembly: GCF_963691925.1. NCBI lineage: Eukaryota > Metazoa > Chordata > Actinopteri > Scombriformes > Scombridae > Scomber > Scomber scombrus. Next base: position 12,865,625 of record NC_084993.1, read on the forward strand.
ATTTGAGGTCTTCTTCTTGGAAAGGGCTTGTTGAGAAAGAGAATGTCTAGTGGAAAGATCTGCAAGACAATGCCTGGAGAATGAACCTTTGCGCTTAGTATTTGAAGATATTGCCACATCACTTCTTTTTTTATAACTTTCTTCAGGAGGGCAGGATAGTTCTTCACATGAAACCAGGACAAGGGCCTTTTGCTTTCTCTTACCCTTTAGTGTGAAACGCCTCTTGGCTCCATATTGTCTGCCATCACATTCATCACCCTCTGATTCTTCTTGACTGGAGATTGGTGGGATGGCAAGGAAAAGGTCTTGCCCCTGTGTGTCTGAACACAGAGACTCCACCTCCTCATCTTGGGATGACTCTGATACACCGCAATGTCTTGGTGTGGGGGATTTTAAGGGTGGTGATTTCAACTCATCCTCATTTTCTGTGGAACTTGACAGACGTAGTTTGCGAAACAACACGCATGCTCCCGCTGTTTGTCTTATTGGTCTCCTCCGGACTGCTTTTTTGCCCGGATCTGTTTGGTTGCGGTTCCTTTCGAATTTCAAGAGGGGTAATGTTAGAAAATGTTGTATCTCCTGAGTGTAAGGCACACTTCTGTCCTTGGACACCACAGACACCAATGGGGTAGGTCATACCTTGCTCACGAACATCAACTTCTCCTAAGCTTAAGGTTTTGGACTCAGGGCTTGGTGCAAAAGTGACCCTTTTCATTGTAAGAGAGCTCTCCAGGTTGGGTGTTCAGCCTCTTGAGCTGTAGCACACTGCACTCCTAAAGAGAGAGATGTGAACTCCGTCGCCCCTTTCCGAAGTCAGCTGTCAACAGAGTCCGACTTGACAACCCGGATGCTGCAGCATTCACTTCACTGCCTCCTGCCGCTGGGTGACTCAGTGGCCCTGTCCAACCTAGAGCAAGGAGAACGAGAACTCTTCAGAGCCTCAGGGAACGACAGCAGGCTGAAGTGAAGAAGTGAACCGTGAGTTGTTGTCCAACTCACGGTTCACTTCTTCCACTTCAGCCTGCTGTCGTTCCCTGAGGCTCTGCAGTTCTCGTTCTCCTTGCTCTAGGTTGGAAAGGGCCTGAGTCACCCAGGGAGGAGGTGAAGTAAAAGATAAGGGTGTAAAGATGGACTCCTGTGAAGTGATGGAAAGGGGCGAGGAGTTCACATCTCTCTCTTTAGGAGTGCTGTGTGTCAGTAAGGCTGAAAACCCAAGGAGCGCTCTCCTCTCTGAATGAGACCGCATTAACATTGTGGATGGTAGATGTCAAGTACGTTTCACCACTTTTTGATTATGTGTCCTTAAAGAGAAAGATAAAACACAAGAAAACGTGTTATTAGTACAATCCTCTTACCATGGCATTAAAAATACCCAAGAGAAAGATTACAGTAGACAAATAAAGAAGGCACAGACTCTTACAACAGAGCATTAAAGGGAATTACAACATGTATTTAATTGCTTCTTAAAAATGTTTAAGAGCAGCAAAAGGGTTTTAGTTCAAAGTGAGATGTCACATCCTAGAAAAACTGGCACTGACTGTACTATATCAATATCAGAATTACATTTCTTATTGATGAATATTATGTAAAGGTGTTTGTTCAGACCATCAATTCTCACCGAAACAATCATCCTGTAATGTTGTGTAAATTAACTCCCCAGTCCTCTAGGAAATCTACTTCACATACCTGTTGATTCAGGTGTATCACATCACAACCCAGTGAGAAGTTTTTTTGAAAACTGGGGCACAGGTTCCCTGCGTTGCAACTTTATCTATCCCACACAATATTCAGTTTCTCAAGAGACTCTAAAGTGCTCTCAGATAACCACTGTCCTGTTTCCCTGAGGTCAACATTGTATTCAGACCTCAGTGCTGTTGGCAGCCATTGATCACTCCAACAATAAATGTCCCAAATAGAATATTAATCAACAGTTCACTTAAGCATATCTAATGTGTATCTGCACCGGGCAAACAATTGCATTTAATTACCAGTGTCATTCTGAACATCTCTAATATAAACCTGTTTAACTTATATTTGCTCTTAATTTTATGATATGACAACAATATTTATAGCTATCTCTGACATACAGTTATTGAATGGTCATAGCACACGTGTTGAAGCAGAAGAGCTTATGTGTCTTTATTTGCCAAGTCCCCTCTATGGGTGTCATGAAACCTCAACAGTCTCAAATAGTTGCTTCCGAATGCAGCACAGAGCCCCATTGTCACTTTTTGTGGAAACAGCAGTGCTTATCTGCTCAAGGCAGTGAAACTGAGCTCTGTCTTTCACCACCAACACAAGGTATGTGAGCGAGTGCCAGGAGAGGGGTCACTTCTCATCTCATTTAGTGTAGTCTATATGATTTTGTATTATATAGATCATTTTCGAAGTCAGCACGACAGTTGTGGGTACCAGGGTGTACATGGTAATTGTAGTTAGTGAGTCTTTTACCTCCCCGGAGCAAAACAACAAGGCTTTTGCAAGGATGAAAGAGTGAGGTATCAGTTTACCTATGCATGTTCACAATAAGGTCCCCCTGGAAGCATGTGACCTCAGAGTGTCAATGGATAAAATCTGATTCCCATGTTTTAAAAAGGTGTAAAAGATGTTATCGATGGATTGACAATTGTTGTATTTTATCAGGACAGTTTAAGTTCTTAGTAAAAAAAAAGAAAAGAAAAGAAAGAAGAAATCAGCAGATGGAAACTGTGGGAAACAAACTCCTATCCAATCTCAATGTCAGAAACTGCATTTTATGCACAGATGGGTTAACAGGTGTGTGTTAAGTGGCATCAATCTGTTTGTTGGAATGACAGAAAATGTAGGTTACGTGTCAGTAACAAATCCCTGTCACTCTTTTGGAGTGAGGCCACTGGGTCTTCTCATGTTACCCACTTTAATGTTGAATGAGAGGCACTAGTTGCTACGTTACCGGATGGCCTTTGCTGAGGTGCTGAGACTATAGAATAAATGATACCATTCATAATTGAGAGGATTATGCAGGATGTTCAGGAGCATTCCAGCGTATCGAAACTAAACAATAGAGTTACTCAGCACAAGTTATAGGTCTTAAACCTCAGAGGTTAAGACCTCTTTGAAATGTTTTACGAAACATATTTCAGAGTCAGAATCAAACTGCCCTTGCAAGACTTTTTTCCATCATTAATTTTTCTATTTCTGTGTACAAATGCAAAACTAAAGTTTTCATTCATATTTTCAGCTGCAAAACATAAGAACATACTAGATGAGATAACACATGTGTATATGCAAAATAATGCATTTTTAAAGAAGCAAAGTCAAAGAGGACCTACCTGAATTCAAGGCGTGTGCGTCTTCCTCTGCTACTCTTTCTGTTCTGTTGTCCAGCCTCAAGCTCTTCTTCCCTTCAGCTCTCTCTGTCACTCCCCCATCTCTCCCCTCTTCCCTCCATTTCTTCCCACTGCATTCTTTTCAGGCTGTCTAATATGACACACAGCAGTGGTGTCTATACAGTATGTGTGCAGATATACAAATCATTTTTGACTTTACATGAAAAATGAACATTTTGTGCACTACTCAACTGAACAATGGCATAAATTAATTGAATATATTAGCCAGTTTTATTACCACGTGTACGATTTTGTGATTCTGTCTATATGGTGAAAATTGAGAGAACGTTGAAGGTTAAAAAGTTAAATATGTGAATGATAACGTAAGAGGGGTATGTCTCGAGATTACATTTGACATTCTGATGCTCTCATGCCCTCTAGCATAAGAGACAAGACACTAAAATTGCTTCCCTGAACTAAAAGAAATGGAGGGATGCGGGAGGAAAATAGTCTTTTCTCTTTCTGCTCTTAGTCAACACTCATGCTTCTACAATTTGGATAATCTTCTGTTTATCTGATGATTTGTGAGTTAGATCAGGGAGAAGAGCTCTGTTATAATCCAGACTGTAGCTTTGATCATATTTTTTTAGCTATTTGGTAAAATTTCTGATGTGGAATTAAGCATTTAAATGCACATATGAATTTATCCTTAATATTTTGAATATACTGATAAATATACCTTATAGCCTACAAATAGTAACTTTAATAGAAACAAATTAAATTCTCAAACTCAACCTGTCAACTTCTAAGTATCAGGAATCTATTTAACTCTTAAAGGCTGCTTGACTGTTCATGTCTAACATCAAGGTAACATTATTTATTTTTATTTATTTATATGATTGTAATTTTTAATATAATTTATAGACAGGGATTACCCCTATGATACAGACACTTGTTGTCCAGATCCATTTTATTGACATATAGATGAATTTATTGATTTTATTTGCTGTTCACAAATCAGCCACTAGATGTCAGCAAACACAAAGGTTTACAGGGAAGACGACCTGCACAGTTAATGTATTCAGTTCTCTCAAATTAAACCTACTTTAACAATTAGAATAGATGACAGTAAATACATATTCAGTCTCTTTTAGATACAATAATGTTTTTTTTTAATTACTGCGCAGAAATATATAGCTGCATCCTCTAATTAGATGTTTCAGTTCTATGCAGGCTGTGAGATGCATTAATGTTGAGAGAGGCCATGTCACACCACATGGGTGAATTTTAATGTAAATTAATAAAATAAATTATGGTTAAGTAATAATGTATAAAAGGTACTCAGCAGTTAGTTTCTAAAGGGCATAATAGTTTGCAGATCAGCTGCTGTTTAGGAGGAGTCTTATCTGCAGTCTGTTGCAGTTCTGCACAGGATAGTCACAACAGATTTAACAAGGTTCTGTCCCAATTAGGCAATCACAAGTACTGTATTTACCTGGTGAAAATCCAACTTCAGAGTTTTCCTTTTGTATGTTCTGATTTCAAAATCTGTGCAGAGTTGAAGCTTTGGGAAAGTTCAAGAAATGCAGAAGACATTGATTTAATTGTAGTGTATGAGATGGACATATATAGATGTTTATGCTTGCTGCTGTCAAGAAGCTGTGAAAAGAAAGCTCTGCCATACGTGTTGAAAAAATTTAAAGAGAGTACATGTCTTGACCTGACTACATGTCTTTTCTATTAGTAGTACAACGTTAAGTACAAAGTTAAATAATCTGGTTGTAGTTTATCTTCTGTTGTCAGGCTGCTTCTGATCTTTCTAGAATACATACAGACATTTGTTTAATATCTGCACTACAAAATGTTGAGTAAAACTGTGGCCAAAGTGAGGGCAAATTATTGCAAAATACTTTTTAGATGGAAACAAAATTGTACTTTTTAGTTCAGATGTAAGTTCATATTTTTTGCTGTTGTAATTAAGATTTAAACTCCTTGTTTCTAACAACTAATATTAAAGTCTGATATCCACTGATCAAGCCAATCTGGGTGTCTACTGTATAAGTCTTAAAGCAGTGTAACAGATTTCCTCTTCTTATAGGATCCAACATCTTCTCACCAATTATTCTCACATACAAACACACCCACACACACTCTCTCTAAAACACACACCGAGCATTGCCCCCTGGACACAGATGGGTCCTGAGCCATCAGTGTTGCAGGATGTCACACGGGGTCCTACAGGCTGCCTGGCTGGTGTTGTGACTGATTATTTCTATCTTCCGCTCTGTCAGGAGAGATGGAGAATTATATCGGCCTAAGGTGGCGTCAGGCTCGCCACATTATTGATATCACTGTTAAAACTTTCCAATCCAGCTGCTCGCCTCGCCTCCGACATCACTGCAATTAAATCTACACGCTGCTTCCAGCTTGTGTGTGTGTGGCAGAGAGTAATGGGCCCAATAGTTACTGTAACAAAACAATAATGTGATTGTGCGTGGCAGCATAACAACCAGATATAAATGTGTGTATCTATACATATATATATATCAGTGAAATACATGACAGGGAAGTTAATGGGTTATTATTACCACTCCCAAACAAATGTCATCATCACAGCAAAGCAGGTACTAAGTGGACTTGTTGCAAACAAACAATTAAAAATAAGTGTGCAAGCTTTCACAGATGGAATTAGAAAGACGGTCAAGAAAGTCATATTGCACTCTTCTCTCCCATTTTGCATACAGCAGGCAATATTAGGTGATGAATATGGTAATGGTCCTCATTCTAGTGGGACTATCTCCTTTCATAGGGGAAGATCCGGTTCTGCTGTTAGATTCGATTAATTCCTCTTCATGCCACTCCTCATTTTTGGGTCCCCCCCCTCTGCTCTCACCCCACCTCCCCCCTTCCTCTCTAACACTTTCAGGCCTATGATATTAGACGAACAATCGCAGAAACAAAACGAGCTGGAACAACCAAGATGGGAACAGATGGCACGTAATTGCCTGGTGGAGGAAGCCAGGGAGTCAATTTTTACCCGTCCTGGGGGAGTTGCAGTTGCAAGGAGGAAAAAAAAAAAAAAGTGCAGGTGCATTTGTTTTGATCAGATATGGCCTAGAGGAAGCATCTGAAAAATATTCATCACACACACATTAGGGAGAGGAATTTAACAAAAGCGTTGTGGGTGAGACCTTGGATGCAATCGTGAGCTTTCATCGGGGCAAGGAAGTATATTGCGTGGTAGAGTCAAGAGCAGCAGATGCATCGCAAATTAATATCTGACTGAAGTGTTGCGAAAACTGTATAACTTTCAGATGGTAGCGGTCTGTCCTCAAATTTGCCAACCCAATTTAATGATTTTCCGACAAAGTAGCATGATGAATAATGTGAGTAACTGCCAGTCTAGATATTTTAAGAGAGCATAAAACATAAAAGTATAATTCTTCATTTTGTTGTTGTTTTTGCAGCAGCACGGATATCCTATTAAATGCTTTTAAATGTGTATAAACCCTTATTTTGACCATTTTAAAGGTCAAATAATGTCAATAAAAGTATTGTCAGTTTATAAATTGCAGGTAAACATCTCTAAGATTTTTTAAAATATCTCTAAAATGTGTTATACTTCCTTAATTTCCACAATTCAATTCAATATGTTGCAAAGAACATATTGTCCCCTTCTCAGGCTACATGGATTCAGCTTCTCATGTGTGCCAAAAATGTAAAATTACAAATGCAGATCCACACATTAGATCCACTATATATATATTGCACAGGATGCTTAAGCTTAGATTCTGGATGATATGAGCTTATTGATTGAATATTTTATCCAACCTGCAAGAACTGCTGAGAAAAACATGAATCAGATTCTTCTTTTTAAAAAATACAATGAGCTTAATTCCTACTTTGCCTCAGAGAAGAATCCTCAATATGTAAGAAGAGAGACTGGCATCTACCTCTCAGCAAGAAAGCTAATTATCATGTTTCCTAAAGTCTCAAACTATCCTTTGAAAAGGTGAATTTCACTAGGGGTGATTTCCAGTTGATAAACAGGCCCGACATTGATCTTTTTTCCCATTAATTCCACTTTAGTTGTCTTTAAAAATCCTTTATTCCTCCGATATCTGCTGCAACTTTTGCATACATTTATACTAGAGGGTTAACACTGATGACTACAAAGCTGGATAACAATATTTGTCTGTAGCCACTTCATCCTTGGACATGAATCAGTCACATACTGTACTGAGATGGGTTCCTTTTTTTTTCTCGGTCCTCTAAGCTCTGACCACATCTGCTCAATTACCAGCATGGAAAGTGCATTACCATTGGCTTTGTTGTTGGAGATGCTTGATTTTCTTAGTAAAAAGCAGATGAATTTATAATGCTGTGATCCCCTCTGTTGTGAATCTCTTCTGCAGACTGAGGCCCGGGATCAGAATAAGCATTTTGATGAGCTTTAGGCCGTCGCTTCTTTTTACAATCCCAAACTTGCGCTGCCTGCCCAATATCAAACTAATAAATTACAGCCCCCGTCTCCCACATAACTCACTGATAAATAAAAAAAAGGGTCTGCCATAGTGTGCAGCTGTGACCCAGGGTTACCTAGCAACAGGTCATGCCCAGACGTGATGCACAAGGTAGAGATACACCTCTAAGGAGCAAGAGAGGAGGGAGGGATGGAGGTGGAGGAGATGGAGGAGCGGGGGGGAGGGAGGGAATGGGTCTCATCCTCACTCTCTATGACCCTTGACAGATAGAAAACGCACTCAGAGGAAACGGCGTTTGATTGACAGGGATATTTGAGGAACCTGAGACTCCTTGGTTTCTCCATTACTGTTGGGCTTCCAGGCTGGACACAGGTCTGCTATATATCTATAAGAAGTACGCAGAGAGAGGATTTGTGCAGTTTTATTAAGCTATAAACTGATAAATCCTTTAATAATAAAGCTTTTCATTCAGCTAAGGTGAATGAAAAGAGACTTTGACTTGATTTGTGTCTTGTACATTCATATTTGAGATGTGGCACTAAGAGAAAACAACAGAATTTGTCGTTCTTAATTCACTCTGAGGAGTCCCCCTTGTCTTTTTCTCCATCTCCTGTATACATGCATTAACACACACGCAGAACACATTTGCCACACCGAAGTACACAATCAGCTTTCCAACCTCAGCGCCCAGAGAATAGTCTGATGAAAACACTAACTGACAGGCCTAAAAAGATTGAGCAATAGCACAAGAGACGCACATCCACAGCGGTGTACAATGTCTTTGCCAGAACAGTGCGGCATGAAAATGAGAGTCGCTGTGTTCAGTCCATGTCCCCCCCCCCCCCCCCCCCCCACACACACACACACACACACACATCCCACACCCCCTCCAACTTCCCCTCCTCCGCCCTTCCTCTGTTGCCTGTGCCACAAACCCTCAAGGGGACTCTGCAGCTGTGTGGGGTTAGCACATGGTCGAGTTAGGGGCCACACACACAAACTCACACACAAACACTCACACATAAACACACACACACACTGACAAACAAAGCAAATATGGAATATTTATGCTGCGTAAACTGTAATAAGTTATGCTTTAATGAGAATATTTTCCTGGGATTTTTGTCAGAAGAACGAATCGCAAACGCTGTTGAAGGAGAAAGCAGCTGCCGTTGTCTCCAAAATTTAAGGATGCTATAGTTAATACTTTATTTTTTTGTTAATTTTATATCAAATGAATAGACAGTACATGAAAGATGTTGCTATGACAAACCAACAGAGAGTCCTACTCTGCTATTCCCCCTAGCGCTACAGACAAGTTTAGCATCTTGAAGCTAATTGTTGTGGTTTTCTCACCCACAGCTTTACTGTTTTGGGTCATTTCATCAGTGTCAATTTCAACCACAACAATCAGCAGTTTTCAGTGACAAAGCACTAAAAACCAACTGTACGCTACCTGTAGCAGCAGACAATTAAAGTTAGCATTAAGATGATTAGCATTTAGCAGCTAAGGAGACTGATATTTCTTTCAGGAGCTAGCAGAGTGCAAAAAATAGCTTAAAGTAGTGTGAATATAGGACTTAAATTTGTATAGTGGATACAAACACAATGCTAAATCAATGCTAATGTTTTTCCATGTCTGCTGGATGTGGAAATAGATGACTGTTTGCTAACAATTTCGCTAACTTAGAGGATAGCATGTCAGTCCAACATTTTTTTGGATTGGAACTGAGGTCAAAGTGTTACTTTTAAATATAACCTGCTTCCCTCTCTCATTTATTACATCTATGCTAGCATGTTGTCTGTCATGACTGAATTCTTTAATATGCCTGGTTGGAAGAGGAAGTTGTCCTTTAAGAAATCCCATCTTGTTTTGCAAGACTAAATTAAATGACATAATCTCATCACACTATTAATATGTTTAAATATGTATGTAAAAGATAAAAGTGACACAGAAAGCCTCAGGTACTACAGAATGTCAATGCTAAGCTTTCCAAACTCAATTTTAAGCGTCAAAGTGTCTTTAAACAGTAGCAAAGAACCAGAGGTAATCAATTACATCTTCAAATCAATCCCAGCCAGAACTAAAAGGGTTAATTGTTCACCTGTATTTAATCTGGTAAATCCCATTTAGGTTGGAGACCTCTTTAAAATGAGTTATTTGGCACAAGCTTTTATTCAAAATGACTTAGCTACAAGCAACAAGCCTTTTCAATAAGTCAATGGACAAAACATAAAAATAAGCCTAAAGGTAGGATAAGAGCACAATGAACAATGGATTCATGTACCATTGACTTTACAGTAGTGTTGAATTCAAGCAGAGATAAATACATTATCTTTCTTTTAGACTATTTTAAAAAGCTAGCACAGGAACAGACAGTAGATAAACTGTATGACTTGTAATCTGAGATGATTGTGGGATGGACTCTATGAATCAAGTGTCTAGAGATAGTAGTTTGCCCAGAATGGTGTTATAAATAAAAATATACCAATGACTCAGTTGACATACGCCCTTATGATAGTGTAATTCTTTTTTTTTTTTATTCAGTCATGAATGTCAAGGCAATGTGGTGAACAGAGTCCAACATGTGGAGGCAGCGATGCATTCATGAACAACAAATCAGCATTATAAAGACACAGTATAGGCGTCTTCTCTATCAATGTTGTGGCAATATTGTAAGATTGCTATTGGTGCTTTCACAGGATATTTACACAATGAAATGTTGTTAAATAATTAATGTGGATGTAATTACTAAGTGGGTAAAGGCAAATAATAGAACAGGAAGAGTCTGGTAAGTTCAGAAAATGACAATTTTACTGTTAAGTAGCCTTTAGAAAACCAGGAAAAGACAACACTTATGCTATATTATGATATCTAATATCTAAGCTATCTAGTCTAATATTGCCAAGTTGATACAATATCATATATAATATCAATATATTGACCAGCTCTAGTGCATTTAACATAAAAAAACACTTTGTATTGTCATTTAATGTTATGCACACTCTCCTTTCCCTTGTGGTTTCTCCATCTTCACCTGTTAGTTGTGCTCTACTCTTGTTTTCCAGAAGCTCAGCATACACCGGTTGTAACAGGCAGTGGGCAGCATGATGTGTGGGGGGGGGGGATGCGCGGCTTCTCATGCAGTTAATGGACAGCATACACACGGTGATAATTCACAGCTAGCAAACATGACGTATGCCATCAGAGGCTGGTGTGAGTAAAATGGGCATCCATCACAGATGCTAACAACTCTGATTAAAAATACATAATCTGCAAGCGGCCCCCTGATACCACCGTCAAGCCATTTTGGGTCTAATTGCAATTGGTCTCCGTTATGATCAAAGGCAAGTCACACCTGCTCGCCTTTAGCTTTCGTTTCGCTGATTACACTTTCAAATTTCATCAACGTCAAGTTGATAGATATGAAATTATGGGGGTAAACCTGTTTACTTGTGGTCAACACCATAACAATCACACGTCCCATCTTTCTCCTGGATTTACACTCCCCTCCCTTCTGCTTCACACCTTTTTTTCCCCTGTGAAATCAAATCAAATGTTTCATAATGCAAAAAAAAGGAAATTGAGTAAAGGAGTTATAGAAAAGACACGATGGAGCTCGCAGTCGTGAAACAAACACAATACACACCAGAAGAATGAGCCAAACCCTCCCTCCCTTCTTCTTCTCCCTCTGCTTCTTCACCTAACCCACCACCTGTATCTCTTGGGGTGTGAGCGAGTGACAAAGCATAAAGAGGAAGAGTACCAAACCTTCACTCAAGACTTTGCACCCAGCCCTCACCCAATTTACACCTCTCCCTATCCTGTAAACCCCACCCAGGATCCCCCTGGTGACAGCACCATGCTAACCGTCACCTCCCTGCTGGCATGACCGTGTGTGTGAGAGAGAGAGAGAGAGAGGAAGAGGGTGTGTTTCAATGTGTGTGTGTAAAAGACAGAGTGAAAGAGAGCAGAAGAACATGCTTCTCTCTCTGTGTGTGTAAGCATGTGTGTGTGTGTGTGTCCTAGTGAGAAGTAGTTTTAGACCTTCAGAGTGGGGACATTTTTTTGCAAAGAGAGAGTTCATTTTATTCAGTTCTTTCTCCTTCAAGGGACAATTAAACAAGAAGTGTAAAATTAGATCTTGAGTTACTATTAGTAAGCTATAATAATCACATCTCATATCTTTGCTTATCAGTTTGGCTTTTAATTGTTCTTATGACCACTTTCATTATTTTCCCTGATGCCTGTTTGCCTCCTCCTAACCTTTCCTATCATTCAAAACCCTCACATTCCCTCACCTTTTCTCACTCTTCTAGCTGTCATCTGATTCTGCCTACACACCTGCTCTTTATCACCTTAATCACCACTTCCCCTCAAATTCTTGTCTGATTGTCTATTGTGCTTCTGTCTTGTGCTTTGGACGCATAAACCTTAGTTTTAATTCAACCTGCCTGTTTTTGACTGAAGTTGAATCCATTACCTGTTTAGCCTTCACACACTTGCTGTAATTGTTTTGTTTGTTTCACTCCTACCATGCTGCAAACAAGCTTTCAACCACAACACTGACTTATTATCACCTATAAAGCTGATAAGATGAGCTTTTAAGCATTCAGTTGCCTATTCACACATCCAGCAGATTCATCCAGAGGAAAAATAGCAGTGATGTTTCTGACCACCTAATGAATGCAAGTGCAATATTCACTCTTTTTTTTTTAGATCCTAAATGTTCCACTATCTTTGCCAGCAAGCTGCTAACTTTGTCTTACATCTGGTGCTGGGCAGGTCGTGTACGGTGTTATTTTTCACTGAAAACAGCTGCCAAAATTTAAACAGTGAGAGCAGAGAGACTGAAATGAAACTAAGTTGTATTAGAGAAATAACTATGAACTGAAAGATGCTTTAACCCTCACATTCTGTTCATATTCTGATCCAGCTTCAGTATAATTAATGTTGATACCAAATTCTGAACCACAAATGTATTTCTTTTGGTTTGATGCTATTAGTGATCTCATGTTATCTAAAGCCAGAACATAAAAGCCATAATTGTTGCTAGGATGCTACATTTGAATGGTAGGTTTCATGATAACCTTTAACATGTATACCAGTATTCATTTTTGTACATTCTTGGATCCCACTTCAGAAAAGTCATAATTTCAGGGTGTTTGCATTGCTTTCAAATGGCAACATAGGTCAAATTCAACCCTAACAGTAATGGGTTAAATCTTTGTAGAGCAGAGTCAGATGATGATTCTCTGTGGATTTGTTACTATGAGCGACACCTTTCACATACAGGTAGTCACGTTACCCGTTGTTGATATGAAACTATTGATTCAATCCACTTTAATCACTTCAGAGTTCTCATCACACAATAACAGCTGCTGGGGAAGTGTTTGGCATCAGAATGGCACCGGTCAATATCAGAGGAATGCATAACTCATAGCAACTGTTAATATTGAACTAATAGACTTTCTGGTGACAGATGTAGTTGTGTGAGGAATGAACAGAATAGGATTTCTAATCAGTTGAAAAGCCTGATGATGACAGCCATTAGCAATCCAGTGGCACGAACCATTCCTTAACGTGAACCCTGTGGCTACTCAAAGTAAAACTGCGTAAAGTTGATGCATGTAGTGAAGAAGGTTATTGTTAGGGAGTAAATGTTGCAAATCTAATGTGATGGGATGATGCTCTCCTACAACTTCATGCCACTTCTGCAGAGGCCGAACCCCAGACTCTCAGCTGCCTCCCAAAAATCTGCACGCTCACACTAAAACCCACTCCCTCCTGAGCTTGAACCCCAAACTACGTGACGATAAAAGGGGGCTAAAAGAATCCTAAAAAAACTCACTGACAGGATTTGAAATGATGTACCTACTGTACGCGAGGCCTGTTTAAACATCTTGACAGGATTAGAGTGGAGTTAAACTGCTTTGCAGGCGCAGTTAATTGAAGCGGATGAGGTTTTTAATAAAGCGTGCAGTGTTAGCAGCTGACAAATGGCTCGGCTGACACACAAGGGAAATTGCATTTAATGGCATCAGGTATGTGCTTTGCTGGAGCTTATCACATTACACTGGTGGGTGCACACACACACACACACACACACATACACTTGCTTGCACGCACACTTGCATTACGCACACACCTTGCTTTCATCTTTATTTGCAGCGATGTGTGTGTGTGTGTGTGTGTGTGCACGTTGGCCCACATAAACACACACTCGCACACACACATCAATTTACGCTTACCTGAGCCAGTCAAGGTGTTTTCCCTCATGGATTTCAATTATGGTTCAGCGGGATGTCTCGTGTAAAGCAAAGAAAGAGATGGGTGTGTTGTATGGTTGCATGGACAATCGAATCTGCTCACATCTTTGTTGTTGTTATTGTAGCCACTGTTACAATCTGAATTTGTAGCTCTTGTTTCGCATCGTCGTGAGCTTTTAATCAGTTGACAGATATATCAAGGGTGAGGCCATTTATGCACCGACACAGTTCTTCTAAATGATAAACTACAACACCGTCAAAACTTAACAAATTGTATCTTTGTCATGCAAATCATGACATGAATATACATTTGAGTTACCTTGATAGATCTACATGGTCAGCACCAGACTTATTACAAATCCAAAATAAATGGATTTAAACTCACTTGCTTCCTGTATTATCTACACATTGCTGTCCATTATAAATCCATCACAAAGCCCACTAACACTGTTTTTGATCCAGTGTCAAACAGTTATCCTTTCCATACAATCACTTTCTCCTGATATATATATATATATATATGATATCATCTGCATATATTTGAAACCCAACCTCATTTGAGAAAGGAGTGCAAAAAAGCATCGCTCATATTGCAACATTTACACTATTTCATGCAAAAATAAGTTACATGTTTCATACACCTTGATGATGTTGAACTCTAATAGCAAATACTGAGACAACCAAAATATTACTAAGTGTAACAAATATCAAAGCCAGTCCAATAACACATGCATCAAAATATCATAAAACACTTCCTGAGATGGTTTTTAATGCCTTAATCAGTGAGACATTCATTACAGTGTTATCAAATATAGTTCAAAACCACAGATTTTAAATCCTAATGGATTGTTTGTTGGCTGTGTTTCTAAACATGTTACATACAAAACGTTTCCATCTGATGGAGCAGTGCAGGCATTAAAACAGGGGCTCATAGGCATTAATATTTTACTCACTGGTGCTTCAGGAGGGCTGCAACATGCTGATACAGCATATACAGTATATACATGGATATGATACTGTCAGATAGTATGGAATAAGATCATTTTAACAATCTTAAAGCAATGGTAGTACATGTCAAAGTCTTCTTTAATAGCTAAACACATTCAACAATATTCAAAATATGACTTTGGCACACTTATTGAATGAAAAAACACTGACATTTGTTAAATTCTACATTAGTGAATCAAGTGCATCTTTGCCACCAAACTGACATGTCTTCATCATATCCAGAGAGTGAACTGACTTAGAAACTGTCAATATGGTAGAAAACAACAGAAAATCGAAAGATAAAAAATATGAAAATTTGAAATTCTCATTGAGATTTATATACAGTAATACATCTCCTCGTCTACAGTCAGCTGAATAAACTCTATTAAACTTTCCATCACCCTAACCCTCACCCCTACTCACAGTGAATAGCTTTTTTTATGTGTAATATCAATGTAAATAAAAAGAAAGAAAAGAAAGAAAGAAAAGAAAAATCCAAAAACCAAAGTGCAGTAAAATATCTCAATACAACAAATTCATACTGCTTCCTCAAAGGCAGCATATAAGCTTTCCTCTGTGTCCACTTCTCTGATCAAACACATCCCTCCATATGAGGCTCTGCTGTATTAAAGTCAGCATTCAGTATTAAAGTCCTTCTGTCTGTCTACAGACAAACAGACCTTAAGGACAGCAGAGATGCTGCTTGCCATTTCTTTTATCTAAGAGATCCATATCTTCTTTATAATACATTGTCTGGATCCACTGGATGCCATAAAGGCAAGAAACTGTCAGAAAGGACAACAAGACAACATGAATTATTTCAAGTGAGATGTTGGGAGACTGCTGCATAGATGCCCTTTAGGAGTTGTCAGTTTGATATCTCACCCAGTAGTGCGCACACACACACACACACACACACACAGATGCATGCAAACTGCACACACACACAAATATCGTCCACAGTGTGGGCCTGTAAGAAATTCCTCATATAAGAGGACAATTAGAGTATCTCATTTTCCCCTAATATCAATCACACAGCTCATGAATAAAGACAATTAGGTCCTCACGATTCCATACAATTGCATCTGCCCTTTGAGCTCCCCCTCCGATTTGGGAGCGATGCCTCTTGGGTATATGGCACTCTCATCACCGCGGCCCAGTGTGAGCCACCGCAGTCAATTGTAGGGGATAAAACAGGAGGCGGCAAGGGCCCGGTTTCAGACTAGATCAGATCCTCCGGACGCGTGTCACTCTTCATTAGGGAGGCGGGGTAGCAGGGGACGCCCTTAAGGTGAGGATGGCCACAGAGTGGAGGGGGTGAAGGGAGGGGTGGAGTGACAGCTGTGGAACAATGACAGAATCTGTGTCCAAGGGCCCCCCAGGGCAAACACCAGCTCTCCTCCACCCTGAACTGATCTCTCGCCTCTAGACCCAGCGAGGAGGGAGGGAGGGGAGGGAAAGAGGGAAAGAGGAAAAAGAGACAGAAATAGACCAGTCACAGTCAGTGGACTTTCTATCCAGACTTGCTGTACTCAAGACTCGGGCTGACATTGATGTAACACATCAAATCAATGTGTCTAATGTCATATTCATAGAAATGTGATTGGTTTACCTCAGGCGTGGGTGGTTCCCCTTACAGCACAGCAGCTTGGATAATGTCAGGTATTAATCTTTCATAGCCTCCATTAAATTAAGCACTTTGATTCACTTATTATTAATTTATACTGATTGCTGCAATGTTGGCGAACATGCAAGCGAAGGCAGTTACTAAAGGACATCCCTCCCTGGGATTGCCATTTGGGGAAGACACTGATCTTCTCACAAGTATAGGAATAAACATATTTGTCTAATTATTTGCACTGTTCCTGAACAGGATTTCACTTCAACTAATGCGTCACGTTATTGGCTTCTAATCCCGTTAGGTAATTGGATAATCCTCGCACATGCGATGTCAGGCTTTGGGCTACAATTGAGGATTATTTTCATGCTTAATTGATTCATTTTTGGTGTATAAAATGTCAAACCTGAGCCCAAGGGATGTCATCAAATGTCTTGTTAAGTCTGACATACAATCCAAAGCCGAAGATATTTCATTTATTATCACACGAGATGAAGAAAACTGTGCAGATGACTGGAGAAATTAGAACATTTGGCTTAAAAAACAATTTAAAGTTTGAGTTTGACGCTAGAAGCCTGTTTTTACATTCACCTGTTTCTCTATGCTCACCTTAAATCTGAGTTAAAGGGGCGTACCTACTATAGGAGCAGGATTTGTGACATCACAACTAGTCTGGAGCCAATCGTGGTCCAGTGTGCAAAAAAACTGAACACTGAAAATGGACTTTACAGCTAAACTTTAAAAAGAACAATATCTAATTATTCATAGATTCTGGATTTTTAATGAAGGAGAAGGAGAAAATGTAATTTTAAGAATTTCAACTAGTTAATTGATTTTTTATTGTGGAAAAACCATAAAAGATCTAAAGTATGATTAAAAGCAGATAATTTAATGTCTTAAACCATGTCTGGAGGGGATCATTAAATGATTAATAGCTTGTCAATCAACTAAGCAATCATTTCAAGCCTAAATCAAGTGTCTTTTACTTTATTAGTCCCTGAAAAGTTAAACGTTTTGGAGCTGTTCCCAAACATCCAATCCCACATCGCACCTCGAAAGCTGCACCCGAATATCAACGCAACTGATGCTGGAGCAACACACACGTTTTTGTCATCAACCATACATCAAACTAATAACCTCATCCAAAACAGGACAATGGGAGCTGCGACGGTGGCCGCGGCGCTCTCCTGCCACACGTAGGTGGCACACACTCGCCTTATTAGCCAGGTCAAACATAATCAGTGATAGACACGGCAGGGCCGCTTAATTATAGCTGGCAGCTGGCAGCAGGGGCCTTCCTTTAGGGGCCGGGTTATGCCAATGCATGAACTCCCCCCCACCACCACCACCACCCCACCCACACTGCCCCAAATGAAGAATAAATCTAACCTCCCTTTTGTTTGGAGTGAAGCATGTGGCAGCCCCCTTCATTTAAAGCAAGAATAAAAATGTGGACAGAATTCAGGATTAATAGAGGGGAATGGGGCATTAAATTAGTGTAATTGTAAGGTAACAGCAGCACACGCGTGTCTGTGTGAGCTTACTGTGTTTGTGCATCTAAAGGCAATAAAATAAAAAAAACAACAAGAGTGAATTTGTTTTTTAAGACGAACCATCAAACAAGCAAAAACCTGAGCTATTAGGTGGCTCCGGTTGTGTGTTTTTTTTCCAATTTCATAACAGAAAGCCCGACAGCTTGTTTGCTGCAGTTTTGGCTGACACAACAGATGTATTGACATGACAGCTTCCTCCCAACTAGGCAGAACGCATTCTGAAAAGGCACCTAAGCCCCTGTCGCAAACAGCTTGTAAATCTGCACTTAAATGAGAGCAAGCGAGAGCCCGACTCCTGCCTGTCTGCCTGCCTGCTGCGTCACTGAAGAGATATGGCTTCATGAAGTTTGTAACCAACACAGGGGAGAGATGAGGAGGAGAGGAGGAGGGGGACCAAAAAAAAAGCAGACTGAAGGCTGATATACTGTGTGATTTTATTGTCTCTACACCTAAATGTTGCCCTGGTTAAAATAGGCTGTGCTCGTGCATGCTGTCTTGTGCATGCTTGTGCATGCTGTTTCTGTC
Organism: Scomber scombrus; assembly: GCF_963691925.1. Taxonomy (NCBI): domain Eukaryota; kingdom Metazoa; phylum Chordata; class Actinopteri; order Scombriformes; family Scombridae; genus Scomber; species Scomber scombrus. The sequence goes on from NC_084993.1 coordinate 12,884,370, forward strand.
TCTCGCACACACGAAAAACAGCTGTGCGTGTGTGAGAGACAGAAACAGAGGCACTGTTTGAAGCCGCAAGCAGTTGTGCACTCTGATCTCCAAAGACTGTCTGCATACACACATACACACACACACACACACATAGTCTCTTTCACACATGCAGAGCCCCCCGATTCAGCCCCCTCTGGTATATTGATCCACTTCATTCTACCTCAATGAGATGCAGACAGCATCCCAGAGCCCAGACCGCTCATAATCATGATATAACACTCGGCTGTATTGAAACCTGCCATAGGAAAGCATAAATCGGATAATGCAACAGCCGGGATAATGAACAATATCAGATGACATATCGACGTTGTCATGCAAGGCCTGTAATGAAACATACATGTGTGTTGTGTGATGTTAGGGATGAGGCGTGCAGGAGCAACTGAAAACATGTATTTATTTTTTCGTCCTCACTGCTTCTTCCAGTATGCGAGGGAAGTTATGAAAGCGGAGGAGAGCTGCACTTTTAAAGCAGGACCTTGGACAGCACTCTATTCAGACTCGAGGGCCGCTCTCTGCTGTATGTCAATGTATGGCTGTGTGTCTGTGTATGAAAACAAAGAAGCCGCTGCACTTTTCAAGCAGGACCTTGGACAGCACTCTATTCAAACTCAAGGGCTACTCTCCGCTGTATGTCAATGTATCGCCGTGTATCTCCGCGTATATGTGTGTGAACTTAAATCCACCTTCCCTCTCCTCCTCTGCTCCCTTTTTTTGCCTTCAGCCTCTCCCCATCACATCCCACCGTAGCCATGGCAACTATTACTGATCGATCCAGTGCCATCTAATACCAATGTTTCTCCGAATCAAAACTTAAACAATCAGGCATTGTCAATGAGTCTCCGGCTGGAGGTGGAGCGGAGGACTCCAGCGGGGGGAGGTGGATGATGGGGAGCTGGTCCTTCGCTCTCAGTGTGAGCAGATGCTGAATTCAGTTGAATAAAAAATGATTATTTTCCTTAGCTCTTGCAGACGAATAATCGCAATAATAGAGGAGAGAGTCGAAACATGATACAAACGCAACAAAGGAAATAAAATCCTGTCCAGGCTCAGCAGCTGGAGGGGGTTTACGGGTTTATGTGAGGAGGGATGTGTCACTTTTACTTTATGTCAACAGCCATGGATAGCTGGTCAGGGTTCAGGGTTCACACTGTGATATTTCACCATGCCTCCATTCACCCAAACTCACAGCCAGTGTTTATATCCAGAAGCAATGCAGCCTCTCCGTCTCTGTCTTTTGCATCTTTTTGTTTGCGTGTCTGTAAGATGGGAAACCTTGCAACAACAACAATAAACAGAAGAGCACAGGAGAGGAAGAAGAAGTAGAGAAAAGGTGAGAGAGAAAGGGGGAAAACAGAGAGAAAGGAAAGGATGAATGAAGAGAAAGCTTATTACCAGAAAACAGATGGCCCCCCAATTCACAGTGGCCCCACAGGGACCTAGAGGGACAACTCTTTGCACCTCCGGGTTACCAGCGCCGCAGAGAGGGGTGGGGCGCTTAAACATGACTCTGTGTGTGTGCACTTTTGTTTGTTAACTTGTAAACAAAAAGCAAATTTGTGACATCTCTGGCAAGGTGCCATTCCTTCCCTTGATAAGGTTTTTAAGATTTCCCAGGAGTTCCTGCTCAAAGACGAATTTCATGTAGGTGTTTTGTTACATCTGAAAAGAGGATCTTGAAAGATGTCATCTCCTCTGAGGAAGTCTTGTCTTTTTCCTCTTGTGGATGCTGTGTAAACTATCTTGCATATTCAAACAGGCGGAATGATCCTTTAAAAGTAAACACCGATTTGGTGTCGCCCCTTTATTCCGCCAGACATCATCAAACCCATCACTCAACACAGGCGCCGGACGAGGCGATGTCACAACATCCGTAAAATGAGATCTCACACACGCTCAAACGCTCGCATCCTTCGCTCGTACGTGTGCATATGCAACTGTACGAGTGGACACGCACACACATGACAGGCAGTGAGTGGAAATGAAGGATTTGGAGTTCCATCCCGTTACATTATGCAGCAGATGGCGTTCAGGCCAAGCCCGGCCAGGCCTCTCCCAAGAGAGAAAGAGCGAGAGAAAGAGGGGAAGAGAGAGGAGATGGGGGGGGGAGGTGTGGAAAAGAGGGGGTTAGGGACAAAGCTGTTGTCTTTGTTTTTTTGTTTTTTTCTTTCTTTCTTTTACTCGCGTGAACGCACGTGTTTGTTTTCCCTTTTTCATTTTTTGACAGACTCCCTCTTGGTTCGCCTGTAGGACAGAGTCTTCGTCGTCGTCCTCTGCTCTCTCCTCTCCTCTCCTCCTCCTCCTCCTCCTCCTCCATCCTCCCACCCTCCCCCCCCCCCTCCTGCCCAGCTGAGGCTACACCTGAGCCCAGCCATGGAGGCCCCGACCCCAGCTGACCCGCCGCTGAGAAGGGAAGGAAGCAGAGGACAGAGGAGGGAAAAGGTGAGAGTGGAGGGAACGAGAAAATCGTGGTAAAGCTCGAACTGCAGGTAGAGTCGTGTAGTTCCAATTTTCACGGTAAATTCTTATTTTTGTTGTTATTTCTCAAAGTTCTTCTCTTGAAAAGAAGAGCTCGATTGTGTCTCTCCGCGTAAAGCAGCTGTACACCTCGACTAATTTGAATAGAACTCGCACACGTGCACTGCAGTTGACTTGATCAAATGCCACAATCAATACGCACACACACACTGATAGACACACATACAAAGCGGCCTGTTAAGTCCCCCAGATCTTTGCCCCCGGCGCTTTTTGTTTTGTGTTTTCCGAATTAATTGAGCCAACGCTCAAGTGTGGGGCCAGATGTCACTGCGACCTGTGGGGATTATTAGAAATCTGTTTCCCTCATTGTTTATGTGGACCCCTTCAAACCACAACGCCTCTTGCTCTTCCCGCTGAAGTTTCAGGGAGAAACAAGCCCCAAACCAGATTGCTAATGTACAAAATAATAGTCTCTGGCTCCAAGAACGGACACTGAGCCGAATATCGACACGTGGGACATTCTGGGACTTTTCTGTCGCACCTCCAATGACCGTGGCTTGTGCCCAATGGCCACCAGGGGCCCCCTGATGCCCTCCCGGTTTGGCCAGAACAGCGCCATGCTCCTTGGCAAGGCTCCGGGCCTAATGAACTCATCAGCCAGCTGGAGGCCCTGGATGGAGGGACAGGGGCCACTAGGGGTAGGTTGGGGGGCCAGAGGGAGATAGAGTAGGGGCAGAAGGCCGGGGTGCTAGATATGGGAAGATGGAAGTGTGGGGCAGCTGAGGAGAGCTCACCAACACAGTAAATGAGGCAATTGCAGCTTTGGAGGGGGGTTGGAGGACAGGAGGGTCAGCAGGCAGGAGGGAGAGTTATGGGCTGTGGAGAGAGAAAATATAGGTCTGTGGTGAAATGGATAGGATGGAGAAGAAGAGATGGAGGCAAAGACTGAATTGATGACCTAGTGCCAACATACAGATTGTATTATCAGCTGTAAAGTATTTTTGAGTTTACTCACTAGTTAAACGTGTTAAGTAGTTTTACACACAAACCTTTGACACCAAATCTTCAAACTGAACAGATTATAGATTATTAATCACCATTGTCAATGTATGAATTAGCGCCTGCTTGTACATGCTTAGCTTTGTATTGACGTGAACGTGACAACTCTGTGACGAGCAACAGACCGATCTTACTACTAAACTATCAGAATCAGTGCTTGACATCAGGCTATATGAACGGTGATGTATTCAGTGGCTGTTGTACATCCTGAAGTGCATTTCAACGGTGATGTGACTGCTTACGAAAAAAGTCAACTATATTGTTTGTCGTTATGAATTGACTCACCGTACTCAATGAAGTGATTCAAACCAGAAAAATGATTTGTGTTCTCCGTCTCTAGTGGTCAAAATTAGGAATTTAAGTTGAGCTTGGAGTTACCCTAATGGACCAGACTTCGATTTTATTTAATTTTTCACTAAAGCCTTATAAACCATACTGAACTTACTGGTCCTGACTACATAATAGTTTGGCACATAACCACTTACAAAACAGAGATTTTTACAACGTGTTAATAAACTTGGGAGATGCTAATACGCAATTTTTTTAGCTTTGGACAGAGCTGGGCTAGCTGTTTCCAGGCTATGTGCTAAGCTAAGTTAGCACGGACAGAAGTGGTACCTTTATTTAACGCTCAGCAAAAAAGCAAATAGGCTGTTTCTCAAACTCAAATCTTTAAAGCTCTAAAATGGTTCCACAACTAAAGACTTTTCACTTTGTTGTGAATCACAGCTACACTTTGTAAGCTAGCATAACTTCCTCATATTAATAAAGCAATAAACAGGCTAGGTTTGTTGCTAACACTTTAAAAAAAAAAACTTTAATTGCTCATAATTCATGTTTCGATTTAAGAAAGAAAATATAAATTGTAGTTACAGTGTAATGAGAGAATAAAAGCACATTTGTGTGGATAGCAGAACACAGCTGGCTCATTTGCTGACTAACAATGCTTCCTCTACCTCCTCTCTTGCTATCTGAAGCTATCACACTTAACTCAGCATCATTGACAAGACGCCATCATCCTGTTCACTGCGCAATCATCAAACTCATCATCCTTCCTCCCATCTCTCACGGGTCCATCCCAAGCAAGTGTGAGTGAGTGTGTGTGTGTGTGTGTGTGTGTGTGTTCGTGGCTGTGTGTCCATGAGAGAGAGAGAAAGTGAGCACCTTTGTGTGTCCATATGTGTCTGGGTGGCGGAGAACGCGCTGGGCGCCCTGCTGGGAGCACAGATGGTGCTGAGGCCTGCCACAGCAGCGCTGACGATGGCCACATTCTCACATGGGACCCCCAGCTTTCTGGATCCCACACCTCCTGTTCAGGCCTGAACCGACAATCTCCCCCTCCCCCTCCTCCTCCTCCTCCTCCTCCTCCTCCTCCTCCTCCTCTACCACACACACACACACACATACACACATACACACATGCACACACACACAAACAATGCAAGGCCAGGGTCCAGGCCACTGCCTATTTCACTACCCTGGAAAAAAAAAAAGATAGAACAAAACAAGACGAGGTTGGCCTTCACACACTGCCCAGAGTGTGTTTTTCTGTGTGTGTGTGTGTGTGTGTCTGTGTCTCTAAGTGAAGCGAACGCCAGAGGAGTCAAGTTGCATCACTGTCACATTTTGAGTTTCTGGGCCGCAAATCGGCACTTGGCTAAATGATCAGTCTCCACAACTTCTCCCCGTCTCCTTTTTTTTGTGTCTCGCAAACTGTATTTTCTCCCACTTCGTCTTCATTTTTGCGCCGTTTCATTTTTCTCCTCCTCCATGTCTTCTCTATCTTCTCTATCTGGCCTCTAATTTCTTCACTCTCTCTCCCCCCACTCTCTCTCTCGCTTTCTCTTTCCTCGATGCCCCCTGTGGCTCGCCGTCCACCTGAGAGAAGCCTCATACATCTCCTGACAAAGTGACTAATCCTTCCCATTTCACAGCTCCATCCCACTGCTCCCTGGGAATGTTCAAAACTACGTGTTTGTGTGTGTGTGTGTGTGTGTGTGTGTATGTGTGTAGTGTCGTCATGTGATAGGTGACAGGTGGGAGTATGTCATACGAGTTCAAGGCGGTTTTTTTTTTGTAACAAGCAGCTCAGACAGCTGCGGTGTCTCTCTGAGCTCTCGTTGATTAGAGAAACTCTTCCATTACAGGCGTCTCATCAGAGTGACATCACTTCTCTACTTCTTGATGACAGCTCCTTTTAAAATGAGGTCCGCCTACTTAAAAAGTACCTTTTTTTTTTATAAAGTCTTGCCAATTTATATTTTGCCACAACCTGGAATACAATTTGATCCAATCCAAAAGAATCAGGTTTCAAATTTGCATCTTATTTCCTCAGAAACTCTGCGAGATTAGGCCTCAGCTGGGTGGGTGATATAAGCCTGCAAATAATAATCACAGCCATAAATCAGTGAAGTGTTTCCTGTGTGTCTGCCAGTTCTGAATGATTATGGGAACCACTGTGAGAGAATATTTTCAACACAGACTAAACTCCACTCAGTCTCCTAAGGTGGTCTTTTTTACAAAGGAATATTTCAACCTAAAATGAACAAAAGTAGCCAAACGGAGGTTTTTTAGAGCTGTAAAATAAGTTTCAAAAGCTTTAAGAACTGACAATCTACCGCTCTGTGCTTCATTTTCGGTCTCAAAAGAATCAATCACACTGCATAAGTACACTGTATTATTTATGTATGAGTGAACCATGTCAAAGACAAATTTCCATAGCTTGGTGACAAAGTTTTCCATAATCTGAACCTTTACAAAGGAATATGTCACCCTGAAATAATTGTAGAAAGAAAATATGCAGTTATCCTGGCGTTAAAGAGGTATTTTTGACAAATACACACAGCGCTGTCTATAACTACTGGTCTTTTCTTCATTCAAAGAAGAGTACACATGCTTATCATCCTATCATGTTGAAACATTCACATCATCTTTTTAAGTTGATCTGCTGAACTTGGCTCAATATGGCTTATTTATACATCAAACAGACACATTAGCATTCTTTAGCATTCGCTCTTTAGCTGCTAAATACTTCACTATGTTCACTATCCGGTTGCTAACTGCGTCTGTGGTCTGTGTGTGCTGAGTGAACAGTGTGGGGTTTTAGAGCTTTTTCACTGTAAACAGCTGCCTGCTGTGGCTGTAAATGACACTGATGAGAGCTGTGGGACTGAACCAAAACAGTAAAGTTGTGCGCTGTAAAAACCGACACGATAAGTGACACCTTTCATGTTAAATATAGTCATTTGATCCCTCGTTAATATATCATTTTTAATACGCGCTGCTTTACCCAAGATATCAAGATTTTTTCAGAGCTTTAGAAATTTGGAATTATTTATTTCAATTTCTTTCAGGAAAAAAATGAAGGTCAATTTTTTACAGTTTCCTCAGAGGGTGGATTTTTTTTTTTTTTTTTAATCAGTTTTTTTTCCATGATCTTGCCTTGAAATACATGGTCATGTTTTTGAAAGTATGACTAAATGAGTTTCACTGCAGATTAACAAAACGTCTAAGACTGTATCCAGTAAAGAGTCTTACCAGCAAACATCATGACTAAAGCAGGCGTCATCAGTTTAACTGAATGGACTGTTCTCTGGTGACTACACCACCCTGCAGTTTGCCTCACTGTCTCCAGAGTCACTACATCAGCTGTGGGATGTAATTGCAGCAGGCACAAACAAAACAGCCTAGGAGGGGTCCTTCATGTCTTTGGCCAGGGGCCGTACAGGCTGAGGAGGGGTCCGGGCATCGCAGACCACCGAGCGTAGACCATCTCTGCTTCTTCTTCTTTGGAGCAATTAGGGTGGTTGGCCGTGTGTGTGTGTGTGTGTGTGTGTGTGTGTGTGTGTGTGTGTCCGTGTCCGTGGGCTCCAGCTGTCAGGAGGCCTCTGTCTCCTGGTCCTGACATGTCTCCAATATACCCCGCTGTGAGTCTCTCTGTGTCACACACACTTCCCAGACCAGACCGGGGCCCAAGGCGAGCTGTCCGTCATCTCACACACACATGTGCACACTCATGTTCTCTCTCTCTGTCTCTCTCGTGCACTCACACATGCTCAGTTTTCACTGATATGGTCCTTCTGGCACTGTAGTAGTACTTGCGAGTACTCTCTCGCTCTGTGTTTGTGTGTGTGTGTGTGTGTGTGTGTGTGTGTGTGTGTGTGTGTGTGTGTGTGTGTGTGTGTGTGTGTGTATGTGGTGGCAATAAGCATGGCAGTGGCTGCGGGCCATGGCAAGTCATCCGTGCTTCCCCTTATCGTTTTAATCACCTCGTTAGGCGCAGCTAGTCCCCACACTTACTGGCCACTGCCCCTCCTCTGGAACCATGCCCTCCTGACCCAACGCTGGTGGTGCCACTGGGCACATGGATGCATGATGGGAGGACAAGAAGCATAGAGGAAGAGGAGCAGACATGAAGGGGAAAGAAGACTTTGTACACCTGACCGTATGACAGGTGCATCAGAAGGCAGCAGAACTGGAATAAAAGTGAATATATACTGATTGAAGTTGTTAAGACCAAAACATATGAAGTAAATAAGACATAAACGAGCAGTAAGCAAGACAGTGCTCATTAGTTTATTTTTAGTCTTCGACCGTGCAAAGAACTCACAATACTAACGTTAAAATGTACTCTTTATTTTTTACATTTTGAGCCAGAGTTGGCTTTCTGTCGATGAAGAAATTGAAGGTCTTAATTATGTACTCATTCAGTACCATAGACTGTAAAAACCTAATGTACATAGCCACTGTGTTGTCACCCATTGGTTTTTGGACTCCCATTTTGAAGCTTCGAGTTTGCCATTTTCACTGTCGCCATTTTGGATTTTTGGAGCCAGAATTGATGAGAAGTGACCATATTTTGGACGAGAGGGTGGAGCTGACCCTAACGCTCATTTGTAGTTTGGATCGGACGGTGCTTTTGAAGTCTACAGATAATTGTGATAATGCTAATGCTAATTTTTGCCTCTGAAAAACAGGCTAAAAAACATTGTAACAAAATGTACTTAAGGAAAAACTGAACATCTGACTCCTTAGAGTCTTTTAACACAAACAAATGCCAAACAAGACATAAACTGAAAAAAAAAAAACCCTGGAAAAAATAAAATACTCTGTAAATGTGGAGTCATGGTTATATTACCTGACAAATGTTGGTATCGTAGTGGCAACTTGTCAGTCACAATGTAGCTACGCCCTAAAACATACGCTGCTTTATTGTCAAATTCAAATTAAATGGGACCATAATTTACAAAATGAACATCATGATGTATTGAATAAAGACTTAAATAAATTCATTATGAAAACATTAACTGAGGTAAATCACATGAGACGTAGGGTCATTTTCTCATAGACTTGTTTTTGGAGCCAGTGGAGTCGCCATCTGGTGGTCATTCAAGGGATTGCAGGTTTATAGAACTTCCTTATCGGCTTCACTTTTCAGACCCAGGACTACCTGCTTGTTCATGCCTCACTCAGTGTGTATAAAAACTATCATAAGCAACCATCAAAAACCATTGTAACGGCAACAAATAGGAAATTCTCAAATGCCAAGGAGTTATAAAAATACATGAATGACAAAAATAAGCAATCAAAAATAACAATAAACACACATTTTTTGTCCCAAATTGGCTCAAACACACTCAAGTTTGTGTCACTGAAGAAACAAAAGTCTTAATTCCAACCACTGTCGTGAAATGTTTCGCTTGGACAAAAATGATCCCTCTTCTCATCTCATCTTGTCTCATCTTGTTTTGTCTCACCTCATCTCAGCTTGTGTTTTCTTGTCCTGTCTCATCTCATCTTATCTTGTCTCATCTCATCCTGTCTCATCTTATCTCATCTCATTTCATCTTATCTCATCTCATCTTGTCTCATCTCATTTTATCTCATCTCATCTAGTCTATTCTCATCTCATCTTATTTTGTCTTTTCTCTTGTGGTTTTATCTCACCTCACCTCACCTCATCTTGTCTCATCTCATTTTATTTAGTCTTATTTAATCTTGTCTGGTCTCATCTTGTCTCATCTCATTTCATCGTATCTCCATATCCCAAATATTTTTTTAAATGCACATCTGACCTCCAAAGAGCTTTTATCAGATTTGTTTAAAAAAAGTCTAAAGTCTAAAATCTCCCTCTGTCTTCCTCTCTACCTGCACTTTTGAAAAAATAATATGTTTTTAATCATCACCAAAACACAAACGCGTGCACGTGCACAGACCCACAACACGGACACATATGATTTTTTCCCCCTCTCCATCCTTTATCATGCAACACATCTCTGCTTTCCTTTTGCCCACTATACTCCCACGGGAGGGGGAGCGCTTGAGGGCTGAGGGGCGTGAGGAGAGAGGGAGGAGGTGTGTGTTTGTGAGTGTGAGGGAGAGAGAGAGAGAGAGGGATGGAGAGAGAGAGAGAGAGAGAGTGAGAGAGAGTGAGGGAGAGGGGGCGGCGTTAGACAATACCATTCCTCAAATATATTCCATCCCCTCCGTCCCTGAAGTGAGCCTTTATTAGTCGGGATCGTTTGGATCTTATCTGGCATATGACACTCGGTGGAAGAAAGGCTGGAAGAAAAAGAAGGGGATTATCTGTGAACTGCCTTCCGATCCGCTGGTTCCTGACACGGGAGAGCCTCGCTTATCTCGCCTCTTTATCTCCATCTTCCACAGGCGGATGGAGCAGTAGCCCTGGCTGCACTTTCACCACTATCTGCCCATCTCTTCTATTGTCTCTCCATCGCTGGGATCACACAGGGGGACTGACTGATCCCTGCTCACATCATTATTATCATTTTTTTTTCTCCTAATCGACCGATTTCTCTCTAATCATCTCAAGACTCCGAACTGCAGATTGTTTTGATCTCCTGTATCTTCGATCCCAGTGTGATGTTCATGTTGCAAGTTCGCGGCTGAAAAAGTGAATGAAACTTTTTTTCCCCTCTTCACCTTTTTTTCGTTTCCGTGCAACTGAAGGTTCACCTCTGTAACTCTGATGGTTGTTTGGTCGGTGGAATATGACTTAATTTGGAGTTGGGGCTCCGCTCAAGAGCATTTTTAAGTTCAACACAAGAAGATTTGCCTCCCAACTCTTTGTCAAGGTGAGTGTCCAATGAGGAAAAAAATGCTTTATTTAAAAATCTGTTGTTGTTTTTTTTGTTTCTGCCTCCATCATTTGTTTTTTGTAGTTTTGTGTGGCGCTCGAATATATATTTTTTATTCTCCACTTTTTTTTCGAAAAACACAATAGCTCCAATTATTTCATGTCCAGCAGATGTCAACATTATTTTTCTCCATCTTATACCTCCATGCTGTCAAGTCACTCCGGCCTCAGCCAAGCAGATGTGTTCATCACACTGTGACAGATGGCCAATTCTGATTATGTTAATTCACAAAAAAGGGAGTTTCTCCTTTAAAGAAAATATCACAACCTGCATTATTTTTAACACAAAAAAACCTGCCAACTTAATAAAAAATAATTTGAAAGAAAATTCAATTATAAAAACAAAAGTCGGGCTTTTCCCCCAAAAATGTGATGCTTTTTCAAATTGCCCGGCTCTTCTTAAGGCCTTAGGCTTTAATAAATTAACCATTGCGCAAATTTCGAGGCGTTCATTATTTATGGAGTTTAATGTTATTATGCAATGAACTGCATTTGGATTTATGTGGGGCCCTGGTATCCAAACAAGCACCCGCTGTGGGATTTCTCATACTGGGCCTCAGGGTGGCAAGACAGACTGAAAACACTTAAAACAATTACATTTCACTGGTGGCTTTCCGTTATTTGTCTGGTAGAGATACGTTGGAGGATAAAAGCAGACTCATTATTCATATTTTAGAAATGTTTATAATTCATGTTACACGTGCACTTTAGTTTCATTGGCATACATTTTTTTTAAAAGGTGACAATAGAGTAAATGAATTGGTTTTGTCCACACTACTACAGATACTTCAGGAGGAGTGACTGCCAACACCGGAGAATAAAAATGATGCTAAGCCCGGACCAGACGGATGCGGACCTCTCCTGGACTCAATCCGACCCGGAGAGCATTCTTAACGGCCTCAAATCGGCCGGCTGTACCTCGGACGAACCGGGGGAAATGGATGACAGACCCAAGTGCAAATCCGATCAACCCCTGAGCAGAGAGGAGAAGAGGAGGAGGCGGAGGGCCACGGCCAAGTACCGATCGGCCCACGCCACCAGAGAACGGATCCGGGTGGAGGCGTTCAACGTGGCCTTCGCAGAGCTGAGGAAATTACTCCCCACCTTACCCCCCGACAAGAAACTCTCCAAGATCGAGATCCTCAGACTGGCTATATGCTACATCTCCTATCTCAATCACGTGTTGGATGTCTAAAGATGAACCCCCCCTCATCCATGACAAAGAAATGGTTTAGTTGGGTTAGATTGGACTCATGGGCGTCATTTGGGTATGGCAAGGTTGGCAGTTTTAGGGTCGACTGATATGGAGATATTTTAAAGCAGATACTCAGTATTTTTGTAGTTGAAACATCCCAAACAGTAGCTCATATTTTGTGAAAACATTTAAATTTGTGGGGGAAAAAGAAGAATTAGTTACAAAATGTAAACCCTTATGATTTATGTTTAATAAAAGTTAGAAAATAATCACAAATAAAATTACATTTCAGTCCAGATGTGTTTTTAGAGAAGAAGCTGCTAACTGCAAAGTAAAAGGTCAATATCGGCCCAGTTGTGCAAACAGATATATCGGTCGGTTACCTTTGACATGAGCTCTCATTTGCATTGACTTCAGGCAAGTTTCAACTGTAAGATTAGAATCGCAACGACAAAATCAGCAAACTTGGAAAAAAATATCTATAAAAATAATTTCTCCCAGTCACCAAACGCCACCATGTTGTCCCCCGGATGCTGGGACTTTGCCATACCTTAGCTGACTGTTAGTTGACACCCAGCGTGAGTCCGTTGTTGAGGTTTTTTTTAAATGATGGCAGAGGAGCAAAGTTGTCGAAAAGTGCTGAAAGCCTCAACTTTCAGTCCAGACCGCTCACTGAACAAAAAAGCAACAAGCGCCCGAGACGTTTGAGCTGTTGGATGCAATAATGAGAATAATGATTATTTTCCAATGGGCTGTAAGAGCCCCGCAGTCACTCATGTGTCCCCCCACCCCACCCCCCTCCAAGAAGTGATGGAGGACAGGTAACATTTGGCAACAACATTTAAAGAATCAGATTTTTTGGGGGAATCTTTTTCTCATTAAATCACCTTCATAAAATGATAGAAGTTCAATCCTAACTAGTGTCATGAATACATCTCAGCTATAAAAGTGGTTGAACTGAGTCCTCCTCTCTTGATGTCTATTTGAGGTGTAATAAAACAAACACTGGGGCATTTTTTCAAATGTAAAATCGAAATAAAAGGATGTAAACGATAATAGCTGCTTTAGATTTAGATTAGACGATGTTTTCCGTAAAAGGAAAAAAAAAAGATTCAATGCGTAAAGTGCCACTTATGACATATAAAATTGTGACCTTAATCGTTTGTTTGTTTTTATTTAAAAAAGTGAATTATTTATTTAATTGTGTTAATATTTATGGCTAATTTATTTATGTTGGTATCATAGGCTGGCGTCTTTTTGTATAAATGTATATCGTTTGTTGCTTCTATATTTTAGGCTGTGAAATTGAACTTGGAAAGTGATGGTGTTCTCTTTAAAAATGGCACTTTTCTGTTATAATCCATAGCATAACTTATTCATTTGATGTATGTTTGATGTATGTTTTTTTTTCATTGTTGTTGTTGTTTATTTTTGGTTCTAATGTCACGTCTATTGTCTATCAATAGCAACGATAAGCACTTCAAGATGGGGTTCAGTGGCCCCAAAAAAAATGTTTATTTCCCTTGTAATAAGAGGTTGCTCCAGGAAGAGGAATTGGGCTGCTGAAAAAAAATTCCAATTTGAAATATGTATCTGTAATCATGTGACTTATGATTATGTCAAACACTATTATGTCTACCACCAAGAGGTTATCATACAATTCAGAAGCAAACCTCCTCCTTTTTTTTTTTGCTGTGACCAAAAAAAAAAATAATACTAATAATTTCGAAAAAAAGAATCTGAATTTATTATTTTGTTGTTTTGAATTATCTGGATGTTATTATTTTGGATTTATTTATTTGTCTCTTTCTTGTATGACAAAATTCAATAAGTAATTTTATAGTGAAGAAAAAAAAACAACATATCCTCTATCCAAAGATTTTTTGTCTCTTCAGGGTTGTGTAGGCTACTTGTTGCTTTATGCAGATCTTTTGTAGTAGAGGTATCATGTGACAGCTGGTTTCTAATGGACAAACTTTTCATATTTTCCGGTGTTATTTTTAATTAAAATGGAAATACTTGAAAAAAAAAATCTATTCCTGTTTTTAAATGCTAAAAAAATAAACTCATGGTGTTTTTTGGACTTGGAAATGTAAAGAAAATAAGCCAATAGCGTAACTACGTGGCGGCTGCTGCTGTTATTCAGCTGATTGCAATGATGAATACGCTCAGGATGACGTCAGCCTCGGGCGCGCGCACTTGCACACGTGCCGGGGTGATATAAGTGCATATGCAAATCAGCACATATATACTGCAAGCTTTTTCCGAACGCGCACACACACACACACACACACACACACACACACACACACACACACACACACACACACACACACACACACACACACACACACACACAAGCTTATACTGTACAAACACATACACAAATTGCAAGGTGATATAAGTGCAAACCCAGTTTAGCATGCAGATAGAACGTACACACACACACATACACACGCACAAACACACACACACAGGACCTATACTCACATTTACACTACTGTACAAATACACACACAAGATGAAATCAGTGCAAACCCTTGCAGATGGAAGAAAACTCTCTCTCTGTCTCTCTCTCCCACACATACACACACGCACACACACACACACACACACACACACACACACACACACACACACACACACACACACACACACACACAGTGGTCAGCAGCTAAAGGCAGTGGTAGCCTACATGTGTGCTCCTGGCTGAAAGGCTCTCTCCCTCCCCAGAGAGGGGGCAGGTGTTACTCCAGACGAGCCAAGACAACCAAATTACTGGCCGTCTGGCACCTCCCGTGGGAAACCCGGGGAGAGAGGAGGGATGGGAGAGATGGAAATTTATGAGCGAGCTCAGCGCCGAGATGCAATATTGCCAAATGGTATGAGCAGAAAAGATCCAAATATTTATATTCATTTTGTGATATAGGCCCATTCACATCGATCGGGCTATAAAAAGCTTGTAGTTGAGTTACACAACACGGGGGGAGGACGTGTGAATGCTTTTATCTGAGCCACATTAGATTATCATGAGTGAAGCTTTCTGGGTTTTTTTTATTTATTTATTTACAGAGCATGGGTGGCCCCCAGTGGGAATCGAACCCCTCACCCTGGAAATGCCACAGTTAAGCTGTTAGAAAGGAGCAACAGAGTGTCAAATATGTGTATTGAGAAACACTATCTATCCATCTATCCATTCATCTATCTATCCATCTATCCATCTATCTATCTATCTATGTCTGGGTGGCAGCTGCTGTGAAGGTTTCAGGGGAGCGACATTTCTCATTTCGAATCTTTTCATCCGCTGCGACTGAAGGTAGCATGAAATGTTCTTTCCTTTTCAGCTCAAGGGCCTCCCGTGTTCTCCTCTCTCTTTATTTGGCATCTGTCAGTTTGTCAGTCATCGGCCTCTGCTTGTGTTGTTGTCCTGCTCGCCGTGACTTTTTTTCCTCGCTTTACCTTCGGAAGTTTTTCCCCCCCGAGTTGCGTAATTGCAAACGAAAGCAGCAGAACAACACCAGGATCTGAAAATATAAGGCCCAGCTTCACATCTGAATCCTTTTGAAACATTTAAAAAGCTTGATAATGATTTTGATTTCAATCTTTTGAACATTTGTTGTACCCTATTCAAACCTCGCTTGTCCAATATTTCAGCTCTATCAATGCTTTTTTTTCCCTGACCAAAAAAAACAAAAAGGAAACTAGAAAAAAAAGAAAACAGCAATATGTTGCATCAACAGATTGTCCTCTTGAGAAGACAAAACAAGCTCTGTGATTCTCTGGCATGGCGTGGAGACAGACTTCTGCTCAAGCTTATTGAATGGAGGAGTCCATCTGTACGTCGCCGTGAAGCACCACAAGGCCATTTGTGCTCCTCATCCCAAAAGCTTCCGTAGCATCAGTCCTCTTCAATTTATTCTTTACAAAACCTCCCAGAAGGGGCAGGGGAGAGGAAAGTGACAGGCGAAGCCCAAACTGCTGAGGGCAACTGAACAGCCTGGCTGACAGTGTGGCCTGTGCATGCCTCTGTGTGTGTGTGTATGTGTGTGAAAGAGAGAGAGAGGTACCACGTTTCACCACAACCCCCCCCACCCACCCACCCACTCCCACTCCCACCCTCACCCACTCCCACCCTCACCCACCCCTCTTTGCACTGTGGGCTTATGTAATGGTAGAGGCCGAGGAGTGACCATATGTCAGGAGGTGTGTGCAGACAGCAGGGGATTATACAGCGGCCATTATCAGCGTTTGGACATCCTTCTCATCATCATTCAGGTATACTCAAAGCCAGGAGGAGAGCGCACAGACACACACACACACACACTCTCTCTTTCCCTCTCTCTCTCTCTCTCTCTCTCTCTCTCTCTCTCTCTCTACACACCCATTTAATTCTGAGAGCTCACTAGCTCTGTGTAAATTGGACAGGGAAAGAGAGTATGATAACAAACAGCCATATGTTCACAGTATGAAGAACAACATTTGGGGGGTTTTGTGCTGCCTCATTTTTTCGCCCTCTCTTTTATTCTCCACGTCGTTGGGTATTATAGAAGTGTTCATGTTCAAGGCAAGAACCCCCCCCCCCCCCCCCCTCCTTCTCTCTCTCTCTCTCCCTCCTCCTCTACCTTCTTTTCCTTTTCCTTCCCTTTTCCTCCCTCTCTCTCTCTCTCTTATAGGTGTGCATTTGCTGGAGTGCATGAAGCCTGCACATCCCTCTCTCTCCCTCTTCCTCTCTGTGTGTGTGTGTGTGTGTGTGTGTGTGTGTGTGTGTGTGTGTGTGTGTGTGTGTGTGTGTGTGTGTGTGTGTGTGTGTGTGTGTGTGTGTGTGTGTAATATGAAGGGTGCTCGTGCAGCAGAAGTACAAAGCCTGGTCCATGTGTTGAAATGCAGCCCCCGGGATGGGCCGTATTATCCCTCTCGTGGCCCTTTGTCTCCAAACAGATGGAAATGGGCAGAGAGGAGAAGAGGAGAAGAGGAGAATCAGAGAGGAGGAGGGAGGAGGGAAGAGGTGGAGGGGGGGGGGGGGGGGGGGGGGGATAGAATGGACGAAGGAAAGAGAAGGGGAGGGGAGAGGGAGAAAGAGTCAGTCTGTTCTCATTAAGTGCTGTATTGAAGACGACGTCCCCCCACAATGCGTCAGCGGCCGCGGATGGTCCCCCTCTCATTCAGACTCACGCTCGGACCATCTGTACCGCGGGCCTGTCATAAGGTGTGTGCGCATGCATTAGGCGCCCGGCGCACGGCCCAATCTGGCGAGTTAAAAAAAAAATGGTGATATTCATTGGGTTTCAATTTGGTTAAGATCTTTTGAAATCCAATTGTTGGGCTCGTTGTTTGCGGCTGCCTCGTTCTGTCGTGAGTCACCCAGAGTCTGAGGGAGAGTTTATTCAACATCCTGCTGTTCCCTTTTTATTGTGAGTCTCAGAGGACACGCACACACACACACACACACACACACACACACACACACACACTCAGACACACAGGAGATGCAGATTTGTAATGACTGATTAAAGAAGAATTATCTCAACTTTAATCCCCTCTAAAATAAAGGATTTTTCTCATCACTGCCTTGTTTTGAACTTATAATTGCCAAAAATGTTTCATCATTCCTCAAGTTACAGCAGAGCAGAGTGGACATAGGGCTGCAATTCATTATTTTTTTATTATTATTGATTCATCTGGTTATTTCATCTGTTAATCGATCATTTGGTGTATACAGAGTCAGCAAACAGCAACAAATGTCAGTAGTTTCCAGAGCTCTCTGTGATGCGTTCAAATGCCTCGTTTTGGTCGACCAACAATCCAAAACCCAAATATATTCAGTTAATATCATAAAATTAGGAAATATCTACATTTAAGAGTTATTTTTAAATCATTTATTAGTTTATTTATTTATATTTTTTGCTTGATGAGTCAGTGTTGCAGAGTGAGTCAGATATGATCCACTGACTCCAGCTGAAACATTTAGTCAAATAATTGATTAATCATTCTTTTTTTAATCTTCTATTCAAGTTCAATTTTTTGGATTTAATTTTTCTTGTCTCCTCATGTATTTTGCAGGCCCCCCTGCTGTGGGGCTCCAGGGTAAAAATGAGCTGTGGGGCCCCCTATGAATTGGTTAAAAATGCAAACCTTATGACCCTTATTGTTTGAATTTACATTAAATGATGTGTATTACTACACAAATGTGCAATTATTCAAAATACCAAAAACCTATTGTCATAACTCTAAGGCCTTCAGGGCCCCTGAGGATCTTGGGCAGTTGCTTGTTTTGTTGCATTTGGTAAAACAGCTTTGGTTATTTGAGACTATTTTTGTCTCAATATACGTTGCAGTTACTGTTTTATTTAAGTTTTCCATACTTTCTGTATATAGTACAGAGCAGTAGATGATCATTGTGTAGTATTGTAGTTGTTTTTTTGGCTTTAGAATTTTTTGACTATGCCTTTTTCTTGCTCTGACTCTTCCTTTTCCTTCGCTGCAGTCAAATAGTTGTTTGTTTAAATGCTTGGAATTGAGAGATAAAGGATAAACAAGACTTGCACCTTTACATGAAACATATGACCTTATGTCATGTAATTCCATCAGCATAGCCCCCGTTTACCTATAACCATGTATACCTACCGGATCTGTCACATACTGGATGTAACTGGCTCTAAACAGAGAATCTCGTCTGGCTGTTGCTCTGAAAAGTCTCATTCATCCTGCTCTCTCTCTCTCTTTCCCTCTCCCTCTCTCTCTCTCTGCATGTATGCGTGTGGTCTCATAAACTGCATCTCTTCCCACTTCGTCTTCATTTTTTTTTACGCGCTTTCATTTTTCTCCTCTATTTACCAAAAAACCCCCCTAAACTCATAAACTCCGTGTCTTTGGGGAGGAATCCATCCATCTTCCGGACACCAAATTCAATTGATCTCAGGGCCCCCACCTTGTTTTTCTCAATAGGGGCCATCTGCACGCGCTTCCAGCTTTGAATAAACGTGGAAAAAGTGACAGCGCGTGCTGCTGCTGGCCGTCACGCGACGCTCCCATTCAGCTGTGTAATGTGATTTCACTGCTTTCACAGCAGCTGATTGATTCACACATCGGGGCACGAGGGTCTTTTGTTAACTTGTGGATGCTGTGTTGATTATGAAAACAGTTTCTATTAATCACCTCTTGATATTAACTTTTCACTTTTAACACATAATAACAACACTGCCTTTATACAAACAACCAATCAAGCAGATTCACACATGACTAGAACTAGAAATTGCATTATTTGCCTAAAAATGTTTGTTTTAAAATCATTTTAGGCGTAAAATACAACAAATATATATAGTAAACATACCTCTGACTGCCTCACAGGTGGAGTTTTGATGTACATTTTAAAGCTTTAAGTGATGTAATGGCAGTAAAGTTCCACATGGTGGCGCACTTATCTAAACTACCATGTTTGAAAGTTGCATACACAGATTTTCTAAGAGAGAATCAACATTCAGATCCATACAGAATGAAGCTCAAATATGACAACACACACAATTTAGTGAGTTAGAGTCAGTCTTAGATATTTATGTATAATATATAGGCCTATTATTAGATAATATATTGCTATTGTTCATGTTTATACATCAATGTGACTACATTTTTTCTTAATTTGTGACCCTTCCTTACATTTAAGTATGCACAAATCTTGATATAGAGAATTAAACACACAAACCCCCTCCTCCATTCCCCATCCTTGACACATCATCAGTGTTTATTTGACTCTCCGTGGGGAGGGAACAGGGGTCGTGTCCCAGTCGTGACCTGCATTGTGTTCTGGAGGGCATGAGATATATCTAAGGGTGTGTGGAGTGTGTGTGTTTGTGTGTGTGTGTGTTGGGGGGTGGGGGGGGTGGGGTGGGGGGGGGGGAGATGCAGTTCAAAGGAGGACAAAATATTGATTCATATACAAACCATGTAATTGCTGGAGGCATCTGTTGCCTTGCGGTCCGAACTTTCATGTGTGTTTGGAGTCTGAATGAACTGACCCCCTTTGTCTAATGACACAATAGAGGGAGAATGGCAGCAGCAACTGAGAGATGCGAAATCAATTGGTGGGGATATACGTTCTAATTGATTTTATGTACCTTTATCTTACTAGATATACTCAGTGAGGTTAAAGGTGCCCCTCTATCTGAAATGGATAGGGTGCTTTAATGCATTCACTGCTAACATTTAGTGTATATTTATTAATGCATCATACCAACTGATGCTGCCTGTAAGAAAGTGATTATAAAGAGTATTTTCCTGTTTTATTTGAGTAGTTTTTAGAGCAAAAAAGAGTGTAATGAAAATAAGTAAAATCTTGCATGGTATAAATGACCCCTCAATACCTTAGCAGGGCTCCGACCCCAAGTTGGAAACCACTCTGCTAGACAGACTGTTTGAATTTCCAAAACATCCACATAAAGACTATTATTCTTCTCTTGAGCCACAGTTTATTAAAAGAACATCCCCCCAAAATATCATCTCCAGGAGAGACTTGGCCAATGAAGCATTATTTCATGTCAGTGAAAATCCCACTGCCCCCAGGCTCCTTCTGTATACTTAAGGTAGGATTGCAATGAGTTATAGCAGCGAGGGGAGGCTCAAACATGCAATGTCGAATATCAAATATTTCTATGTTCCTCTTTATGAAAGGACAAGACGTTATCTGGAGGAAAAGAGGAATATTTGTTTTCATTCCCTTTTAAGAGAGCGCTTCAAGGCCTCAGTGACTTCATTGTGTCTCTCTCACTGACTGTGTCCAGACCAGATTTTTATCACTGCACTGTTTTGTTTTGTTGCTTTGACCGAGGATATGTTTGTATCACTGACAACTGTTTACCTGATTGTATTAACTGAGCTGTGACAAAAACCTTGCCTGTGCGTGGGTAGGAGAGAGGAAAAATACACTAGTCCTTGTCTAAATACCAAAAAAAAGCGTTTGTGGAAGAAGTCTTCTGTAAACTTTGTATGTATTATGCTATGAGAAGCAACAGAATGAGCTCTAAACCCATTTTTTGGTGTCATATACCTCTAATATCTGTTTGTAACTGTGCTTTTCTGGGGCAGTAAAAAGCATCCAGTGCTTTCCATGCACACAGAAGATAGTCCAGCTAGTTTCCATGGCATCAACAGTTTCAATTGGTAGTCAGTTTTCATGTGGCATCTATGTAATGCAAATTAAGACTTGTTGATACAACAGCAACCGTGTGAGATTCTGCTTGATTAGGGCTAAAATGCTGGTTGGTGGTTGTTTGCTGAGATTTACAATAACAGTGCTTCAGACCTCATGTGACCCTGCTTTATGCACTCACTTATAAATCAGCTGTTTCTTAGCCCTTAGCCAGCATTTGGCAAGATAATGAGCGGAGGAGAGTTAAAGGTGCAGTTTCTTTAATGAGGGAAGGACATGTTGACTGACATTCCTGCCGAGGTGATGTTAAGCGCCACAGTCAGTCTCCAGCAACTTCAGAGTAGCTATTCGGATGATGACCTGCCACAATGCAAGAATGATCAATGTACTTAATATTATGCATAATGCTCCACTCACGCCACTCAAAAATGCTCACTGTGCAGAGTGATGTACTTTCAGAGTTTGACACTAGAAGTCAGTAAACTCAAATACACGTCTAAATAAAGTAAATAATCATATGTCCTTGTTTTCTTCATCTCCCTTAGAAATAGTGACAAACACCAAAAGGGAAAAATAACAAAAATAACAATACACAAACAAACAAACAAACAAATAGATAAATAAATAAAGTATTTGCTTATAACATCTACCCTTTTTACATTAGTCATTCAATAGATCCATATGTACATAACAAACACAAAACATAAATAATTGGCTATATACTAATATAATACACATAATACAGTGAAAATATACACATATACACACACATATTTCCTTAGAACTGCATGGTTATATATCCCCAAAAGTACCAAGGTTCTTATACATAAAGTAATCAGAAAGTAATTTGACACATTCATCTGCTGAAGGTGGAAAGTTTGTATCAGCTCACCTTCAATCTGAATTTAATGTACGATTGATCATGGTCCAGTATGCAATTTGGTCAAGCGTGATGAGGAAACTTCAGATCTCCAGTGCACATACATTAATTAAGAATGAACTTTTCAAAAAAGGAGTTGTATATTAATAATATTTGCATATTCATATATACAGGATTTGTATAAAGTAGATTGAATAGTTTTGTAGTAAAACCGAATCAACCAAATTACTAATAAAAGCAGTTATTTTTATATTACTGGAGGGGATTATATTTTTGTATTCTGTGTATAACATGTATAAATAATAAATATATTTTCTTGATCTTTTTATGTTGCCTCTGTACTCATATACATTTTATGAGTGGCACCCCCCCCCCCCCCCCCCCCAACCTCCCGGGTGATTACTTTGAGCGCCATTAGAATCACTACCGCCCCTGTGTGTAACGCACTACTTTAATTAACCAGCTCATTATGCAGCAGGTTCAATTTAACTTGGCGTCTGTAATACTGGCGGCGCAGACATCCCCCCCTAACGCCAGTCTGCGGTACTACACCCCGGTATGCTGTAAAGCACTGCCCCCTGTGAAATTCCTGACTGCCAGAGTGATTCCTACGGTTACCAAGGGCTGCTTCCTACTGTAGCCTACCGTGTGCTCTGGGGCAAACTCTTTTATAACCTCTGGATAAATCATCAACTACGGGAATGATATCACCACCGATAAAAGGTGAGTTATGTTTTAATAACGCAGGAGATACAGTCGGTCATGTATTGTGCACATGTTGGTGTGTATGAAGCTCTGCCTTTACAGGCTACAATGTCCTGTCTTCATTCCTGTAGCCTACTAAAATATAGGTTAGCGTGTCTCTACCTAGAACAAAGAGTGTAGTCCAGTGTTGGGCTGAATGTGTGTTTTTTATAATGAAAGACATGGGAACACGCCCTTACTGTGTTGTCTACCTGTATGAAAGGGAATGCTTTCAACTTCATTTGAATGCCTTCAAACTGCGGTGAGACCAACGCACTAACCGTCTCTGTGGAAGTTAAACCTATTTGTTTTTTTCCCGCTTCAGTTCCGAGTTTTTTTATTCTTTGACATTGTCGGTTTAATGCGAATATAAGTGTTTTTTAGCGGCTTTATTAAACAGAAACAGGCTAGACTCAGGGTGAGACCAAGAGAAAAGTCAACTGTACGGTTGACTGGATCCGCATTACCCCGGCTGGTGCACCGCAGCTCAGCTGTTGGAACTGTAACCTGCGGCAGAGTTGACGCGGACGGATACATTATAGCACTCCCTGCCTCTGAAAACAGACAGCAACCCCCGAAAAACACACTGAAACCACCGTGCTGTGCTTTGTTTTTTCCTAATAGTAGCACAGACACTGAGGTGAGAGGGGGTGAGGGGGTGAGGGGTGGGGGGGTGCTCCCGAGGCCACGGTGAAACCAGGGAGTTTCCTGCTTCTAGGTCCGCCTGCCTGCCGGGTCACAGGTAGGGGCAGAGCGGACCAACCTGCTGTGGAGCTCCGAGGGGGCAGACACACTTATGGCAAAGTGCAACCTATACATTTCCCTCTTCAGTGAAATTCTTGCAGGCATAATATAACTCTGCCTTCTTGCTCGACTGTCTCACAACCTCTGTTCAGCTCAGCATCTCATTCACTGCCTGGTACAGCTGGTTAAAAATGCCAAGCAGGTGCTGTTATAGGACGAGTTTAATATGGTGACATCTGATTAATAACTTAATGGTCTTTATTGTCCTTAGAGTTCTTATTGGCTGTGTGTTCTGTTCATTGTCAATGTGTGATGTTAATTAAAATATATTAATTAAAATATATTCAATTTAGGTTGATATAAAACAGAGAAAAGTAGCAAATATTCACATTTGGGAAGCTGGAACAAGCAAATGTTTTTCATTTTTGCTCAATAAACGACTTAATGATTATTAGATCATCAAAATAGTTAAACAACCAGGCTTAGATGAATGCCTATGGTTAGATCCAGGCTTTTCAAATAACTTAAGTTATTCACATTTGAATCCCTTTTGAAGTGCTGGACTCTTACCATTAATTAACAGACTGCTGCTTAGAATTCCCTGCACATCATGCAGGTTGTTTTCCTGCTCTCATTCTATCAAGATGCTTGTTAATATCATCATTTTCCACAGTTATGTGCCTGCTGTAGGTGCCAGATTTATCACCCCTGAGTTGTTGCTGTGTAGTAGATAAGTAACCGAGCTGACAAGTGTAAGTTTATCACCTGAAAATGAAAAAAAAAGATATTTATTTTTACCACAAGTCAATTAATGTGCAATAGAAAAATGCACAATAACAGGTTTCTATTATAAGAGCCCAGATTGACATTTAATGGTGACAACAACTGCTCCTTCTTCTCCATAATGGATGCAATACCCTCATTATCATATGTACTATTACGTTTGGGATAATACTAACATTTGAGAGTCAATATAATCACACTGCACGTGGGTCTGATTCCTATCTCACCACTTTCCATCCTGGAAAAGTGATTCTCTCTTTGCGTAACAGCTGCGGAGAGAGCGATGATGACACCTGTCATGATCTGTCAGATGCATGAGTGCGGTGAATGCAGCAGGCATATAAACTACACGCATGTTAAAGGAGTCGACAACATGTATGTTAATAGCATTGGCATTTACAGGTTTTCCTGGACGCCGGACTCAAGTTTATGTTTTAGATTTGGAGAGTTATTCCTGTCACATCTCTTGTATCCACAGGGCACAGTGCTGCAGTAGCAGTAGTCAACAGCTACAACGGCAAACTGCTTTCTTGTTGCCATGGTGATTTTGATCAACAAAAAATTCAACCACTTCATGTAGCCATCACTGCTTGAGTGAAACAGCTTTGTTAAGTAGGTCCATGTGATACTTTGAGTGTTGTTGCATTTGAACCAGGTAAATAGTGCCGTCCCTTATGGAAACAAAAGAAGAAGAAAAGAAGAAAGGGCTTGCTTATTCACCCCTTTATCTCTATTTTATTAACAGGTCTAAAGTCACTCTGTCAATGTTTGACTTGTCAGCTTCTGATTTGTAGGAAAAGTTCTCGAGAAAGTTGAGAAAAGTTAGTGACTTGAGTGGAAACAGGCACTATGTTGCTGCCTGTGTTGTCTCATTCTATTAAAACATTCTTCAAGACAATAAACATGAGGCTGAGACTTGAGGCCGCTGGTCAGAAGCAACTTCAGCTCTCTCTGTGTTACCTGCAATGACTCTAACATATGTGGTCCTGGATAACAAAGCTGGTTATCAGCTGACTCATTTAACTCCAGGCTTCAGTTCATACATGAGCGAAATTATGAAATGAGGTCATTGGAGCAAGAAAAAACAATATTCAGCAATGTGAAAAAAATGTCATTATAAGAGCAAGTGACATTTTAATTATGCTCTATAGTTAAGTGTGAGTATGTAATGAATAGATTATTCAAATATAAATCATATTCCATAAATAGTGATGAATACTATTATGAATAAAAACAATTATAAAATGCAAAGTGAGGCATTTCATCTGTCAGAGTACAGATAGTCTGTGCATAAAAAGGCCTGAAGAAATGCAATGAATGCAAATTCACAATGTGCTAATTGACAGTGTGTAGATTATTCTCTTATTAAAAGTGACGGAGGGAATACGTTATTTCAATTATCGCCTCATTCAGTCGAAAAAAGTTTAAATACTTGTAAAATTGCCTCCTGCTATCCTGAGCAGCAGCAGTGCTGGAATAAGAGTAAAGCTGTCGACACTGTCAGAAATGCTTTGGAGAGTGAAAGGAGCTTAGCACAGTTTATATGCAGCTATGTTAGTTTACTATCTTGCAGCTTTTAGGGTTTTTTTTAATCCCAGAGTAAACACATGGTTTCATAGAAAACTTCTCTCTCTGAAATAATTATAATGGAAAGCGAAGTGACTACTGATCTGTTTTGATAGTCAAATAATTGATGTGTCATTTTTTATTGAAAAATGCGAAAATTCTCTGATTCCAGCCTCTCAAATGAATATAACATAATACATATGAATATTTTCAGGTTTCTTTAGCCTTCACTGATAATAAACTGAATATCTTTAGCTTGTGGAATCTTGGACAAAATAAAAGAAGACATTTTTAAGACATCACCTTGGGCTTCAGTAAACTGTTATCAGCATTTTCCCCCATTTTCTGGCATTTTATAGACCAAACGACTAATCAGTTAATCTAGAAAATGATCAATAATAGTCGCAGCCTTAGCTTGAATCCTATAGGAATTGGTCAGTAGGCAGGCACATTTAACCCAAAGATTGCTGGTTAGCACACTAAAACTGCTCCATGATACAAGCCCCAAATTACACTGCCAACCAGAGTTATACAGTCTTCTCAATGATCATTATTGATTGGAATAACAAGGTAACCTCACTCCAGCTAATGCAATCACCAACAGCTGGTTGATCAACTGACCACAGAGGAACAGCTCCCTGCGGTTGCCTAGTAACAGTGGCACAAAAATGCAACAGGTAAAAAAAAAAAAAAAGTGAGTCATGCACTGAGACGGTCTGTAATTAACACAGCGGCACAAAAGCTGCATGTCAATTACCACTTCTATAAATACCAACATCATTCTAATCATCCAGTCACTTTAAACACTAATAGAGAGAGTCTGTGGTTTCTGTCTCAGCTGTGACTCTCCGTCTCTGCGTGCCTCACTCAGACCCTCGCTGGACATACGAGGGGTTAAATCCGGTGACACTCGGGAATGTTGATTGAATTCCGGAGAAGTAATGGCCTTCATTTGCTCAGTCATGAATAGCCACATAGCGAGCATGTGACGGGCGGGCCAGAATCCCACAGCGACTTGTTTTCACGTCCCCTTCCTCTCTCGTGTCCCGGCACGTCTCGTGACCGCGTCCGCCATGGACTCACCTTCTTTTTTCTCTTGGAGTGAAGCCATTACATAGCATGGAGTGGTTGTCTGTTATTACGGTATGATGGCACTGTGTTATCACGGTGATAAGAGGCGGCCCTGAGGGAGGAAGCAATAGAGAGAGAGAGAGAGAATGAGCCCTGTGTTGATGGCTGGAAGTAACAGAGCAGGCTAATTTCATTTTTTATGAATGACCAAAGCGGATATGAGCAACAGATTATGTCCACAGCCAGGTCAAATCTCTCAATCTAGTTATATAGCATAAGTACGTAATCTAGTTATCACATTCAATTCCCCAGTTTTGCATGCACACCAGTCTGTTTCCACCGAGTCAACATAGGTCATGTACACCATTAGCTCTGAATGCTAATGAGCCTCTAATAGCATCTCTGCTCACAGCTCTCTCTGCATTACTCCAAGACCAAGAGTCAAATGGTGAATATTTGTCTCCCTTTGTGCACTTTTTTTGTTGGATTAATATTAGTTTTACCCCCTGCTGCGGATCAGTGTTAAAAACTAGTGTTGGAACATTGCGGGAATCAAATGAATTGCCATAAAAGGCTGCAGGATTTTGGGATTAATTGTCGCAGAGTGTGAATGAGTCCCAGGGGGTTCTTTTCACTTCCACTCTACAAAAGGAAGTGCGGATGAACGGCTCGCCTGAAAGGAGGGTTTCACATGAGAACGTAACGGATCATCTTATCTGCTTCATTAGATGCTTAATTTTCCGCTATTACGCAGGAGGAGTGGAAGCAGTCTCCGCTTCTTCTCCTAATCGTACAGTAAGTGTGTCTGCAGAGGTCATCACGCGGGGCAGCAGCTTACAGGGTCAGTGGTTTTACAATGTGCTGTTGGGTCAGTCATTCAGCCGTGTCCTCAGTGTGACATTCCCGGGAGTTTCCCTGAACAGCTTCCCAAAGGACAATGTCAGAAATTGTTCTTAATCAGCTCCAGCTGCTGTTTTAACAAGTGAATTCTTCCAATAATGAAGTTATATAAGGCCTTTTATTATAAATACCATTGTGCTGACTCTGACCTGTTTGGTTCAGGTTAATTTTGGCCAGTGTCAAAGCTGTCAATCAAATCTGCTACAGATTAAGCAACCAGACCATGACCCACATTTTCAGACGGTCTCGAGGTCTAAGTGGATTTATATCTGGTTTAAAAGCAAATCAGATTTATTTTCTTGATTAATTGAATCATTAAAGCGTTTTAAAAATAGTGAAAAAAATGGGATTCAGACTTTCTCAGAGGCAACACCTAAGGCCTCCAATTTGCTTGTTTTGCCTGACTAACTATAAAATGTTAAGATATTAAATTTACTGTCATGTATGACAAAGAAAAACAGCAAATCATCACATATGAGAAGCTGAAACCACTTACTGTTTGGAATGTATTGATTATTAAACTCCTTACTGATTCATTTTCTGTCAATCAACAATTAATCAACCAATCGTTGTCGCATATAAAGTGCGTTCACGTGTAATGACCTAAATTTGATCTCCTTTATCCTCGTTACACTGATGATCCAGAGTGACATCACCACAACGTACCTGTCAGTCCACTGTCAGTATCTTCTTTTTCACAGCTCTCGCTTCGTTGATAATAAGTCAGTGTGAACGTGAGCTGGACCAGAACTAAAAGGCGACAAACAACGCATCATTTATTTCAAAGTCCTGACCCAACTGCATGTGTGAAAGCAGCTGGAAAAACTAACATTGCAGTGTGTGTGTGTGTTGATGATCTATATGATAAGACAGGTGTTACATAATTGAACCAGACAGGTTTCAGAGTCAGTAGCTGATTATTCCAGTCCTACCTTAATATTAATGTTTGACATGTAACGCTACACATTGAACAAACCAGCCGTGCCCAAGTCAGGTGTGAAACTGCAGGATTCAGCTGTGAATAATGGAATCTGACCCCGTGGCGATGCCTCCGGCTCTTATCGGACGTGATGTGAAAGGTGCAGTCGTACAGCGCCGATGTGTTGGCGGCGGCTGACAGCAGATGTCTCGTGGCTCCGGTGTAACTTCTCTCCGTCTCTGAGCTCAGACATAAAGGGATTCTCTCGATCTCGATTGTTTACGTTCCCAGTTTAGGCCGCCGGATGTTTATTCTTTGCTTGTTCCTCGAGTGTATGCTCAGGTTGTTACACCTGCTAGTGTGTGCTTGCTAGCGAGGTTTCTGTGGGTGTTGTGTTTTCCCATGTAATTAGATGTTTTGGTTGTATATAAAAGATTTCAGCTTGTGTCTCTTGGTGGATTCGGAGGGGTGTTTACGATCGTTATCCCGTTGTAGAAGTCGTTCTCTCCTCAGCTAAAGCTTTTGTTTACAGGCGCTGTGATGAATCCATTCTTCCCTCCACCAGTGCAGTGTCCCCTGTGCCACTGGCTGCAACACAACCCCAAAGCATGATGGATCCACCCCCATGCTTAACAGTCAGCCAGGTGTTCTTTTCATGAAATGCTGCTCTTCTTTTTTCCCTCCTCAAACAAACCTTCACTGATTGTGTCCAAAGAATTTGTGAGATGTCTGTAGCTGTTCCGTTGCAAACTTTTATGATGAGTACCCAGTTAAGATTTTCTTCTCTTTCATGGACTTGTTTGTGCGTCGCTGCACAGACTCCTGAGTCTTTTTAATCTTCCTGCAGGGGTTTGGATTTGCCTTTCTTCAGATTCAAGATCAGTATCATTTTACAACACAAGGCTGTATAATGAAGTCGAGGTTGGAGGCTCTTTGTGCTTATCACAAAATATAGAAATGATATAAATGGATTAATCAATAATAAGTCATACAACTAAAACTATTTTTTATATTGGAGAGAAGCTGCTCTGTAGTCTGGTGGTAGACTGCAGCAGGGTGTACAGGCTGATGCTCGGTAGAGATGGGTACCAACGATTTTCTGAGTGGTTTTAATCAGCTGTCGCAGAGTCTTTCTGTCATGGGTCTTGCACATCTCATGTCAATTTGTGATGTATCCACTCAGGATGCTTTCTATTGCTCCTCTGTAAGAGAGTGAGCAGTCCTCTTCGAGACCTTTCTTGATCTTCCAGATCTCATCTTGACCTCCACGGTTCCCCTCAACTTCCATCTCCTAATTACATTTCACACTGTGGAAATAAGCTGACAATGCTTTGCTACCTTCCTGCAGCTTCCCCTGCATTGTGGGCAACAATAAGTTTTATTTTCACAATCTTATAAAGCTGCTTAGAGGGATCCATGGGTGCAGAGTGTTTACAAAGCTTTGAAATTGGCACCAGCTGACATTTCCTAATGACAGTTGTTGACATGCCTCAGGCCTAACGAGCTGATTAAGGTCTGAGACTTCAGAGAACTGAGAACTCTTACACTGTGTCTAGATAACAAGCGTGTCGGATGTGGTTTTTCACAGACATATCACACGCAACGCATACGCTGTCATTGTAATGCGTGCAGCTCAACGGCTCATAGCTCAGTTGCATCTTATGGGCGTAACTGCTACCTGAGGTGTTCATGTATCTGCCAAGTTTATTTTCTTCCGTTTTCATGTGAATTTGGCTCTGAGCACTTACAATACACAGGTGACCTACGCTCAACTGTGTACCTGAACGCCTCCAGTGTAGACGCACAGACGAAGCAGTCACTGCTGCTGCTGCTCTGCTTGGTACCCAAACTTTTGCACGTACCACAATGATGTTTACGATATAAGTAACTATGCATTAATGTTTGAAGAAAATATTCTTTTTATAATATCATAGAGACAGTTTTTAGCACCAAAATATGTCATTTGTCAAGGGTTGTCCAAACATTTGCATACAGATGTGTATGTAATCTGTTTTGTCAAAGACTGTGGGATAGAATTGGCACACACATTGGACGTTTTTCCCGGATAGTGATTTATGTTTCCACAAAGTGGATGAAATGGCCTTGTGAGAGGACCGTGCCCTTCATGCTGGATTGCAGTGATATAATTTTTTACCCTCCCTCCTCTCCCACTCCTTGCTGCCAGTGTTTGCCAGATACACACAGACAAGCCGGCAGCTCAGCAGGGGTCTTGGATTACTGTGAAGGACCTGCCAGGGTCGGTGGAGTGGGGAGGGGGCGGGATTCCTATTTCAGCGTCAGACTCTCCCCACAAACTTGAAGTGGTTCCGCTTACCAATTTTCTCTGGCATGGGAAAGACAGAAACCACATGTAAGAACACCCTCGTATCCTGTTTCACTCCAGTGTAGACCTCAGAGCTGGGTCTTTGTGGGTTGGCAGCCTGCAGTTTCTCAGCTGGAAGTATCTGAAATGCTGAGAGATGATGGTGTGTGTGTATGTGTGTGTGTGTGTGTGTGCCGGCGCTGAGGAAACACACCGAAGCAGGAAAGAATCGATCAGCTGCTTTCTTTGACTCATCGCTGCACTCTGACTGAACTTGGACCTCGCACTCGTTTAACCCTATTAATCCCCCATTTGACCACGTGCCCTCGCTTTTAAGAGGATTAAACCAGGTGATGGAAATGAATCTGTGATGGTGTCCAGCTATCCTAGCAACCCTTACTTTAAATTCTTGCACTACAGCGGTAAGCCTGACCACTCATCATAGTGGCTTTATCCCACCCCCCACCCCCCAAGACCCCCCACATGTTTAGTATTTATCCTTAAATCTGGCCCTGAAATGAACTCTAAGTAGAGGCAGAGGTTTACTGTAATATTAGGGCTGGGTATTGTTTAAAAAAATGACGATACCACTACCAATCCAAGTACCCTTAAAGTGATACTGATACCAACTGAGTACTTACTTCAATACTAGTTGGTATCGATTTATTTTGTTCGATATCATAAGGGTATCAAGTATGGTAAGACAAAGAAAAGCAGCAACTTGAGATGCTCGAACCATCAGATGTGTGACGTTTTTACCTTAAAAATGACCTTAATGATAAATCAGTTATTAAAATAGTTGCTGATTACTTTTATGTTGGTTAACTATTCTGTGAATCAACCAAGCTGCAAGGACAAAGCTGCTGTCCTTCAGGAATACAGCTGAAAAACAGCAAGGTTCATTTTCCCCCATAAAATGTGCCATGGACCCCCATTAGAGAGCATTGGGGCCCTGTTAAGTTGAGTTTGAAACCCCTGCTTTGAATTTAGCGATTAGCCCTGTCCATTCACATCTGGATCCACAGGATAAAAAGAGGCTCATGCTAACGAAGGTTTTCCGGAAAAAAACCTGCTTTGCTTGAAGCTTTCAGCAGGAACAGCGTGGAGCAGTCACTTAGCCGGCTGACTGTGAGACTGCGGAGAACCGGTTGTGGGAGGATTTGTCACCACGGGAGGATGATTCAGGCATTTAAAAATGATTTGCAGAACGAACATATCCAAATATGCACTTGCGCAACCTTCAAAGCATTTCCAGGAGTCTGTGATACACGAAAACACACAGAAACACACACACACACACACACACACACACACACACACACACACACACACACACACACACACACACACACACACACACACACACACACACACACACTCCAGAGTAACTCACAGATGTGGTGTAGCCACACTCCTCAGATCTGGGTCACACTAGGGTTTTTTTGTGTGCCACAAAAGTATTTTTGGACCCCAGTGATGTGTGTTTCCCTCCAAGTGGCAGATAAGGAGAGGAGTTTTGTGCACTAAATCTGACTAAGTGACTCCTTTTCTTTTCTTTCTCCCCTGAAGTTGTGAATGCAGAGGAGCAAGGGAGGCGCCTCTTTCAATTTCTCAACACTTTCAAGGCTATCGTGGCCGTAAATCATGAGCCGTAAATCTTTGTGTTTGTGCTGGAAGCCTGGCCCACGAGTTTCAGAACAGGTTTGGATGGGGAGTCAGTGTCAGGACTGAGTGGGAATGAAATAAGAGGAGCGGGAGCTTTTGAAGCACTCTGGATAATGGATGAGCATATTCAAAACTACAAATGTTTTCACACTTCTATCTCCTGATAAATAACCCCCAAACTCATCTTCAATTGGTGTCACCTATACCTCACAGTCCTTTTTCTTCTTCTTCTTCTTCAAAAAGCCCTCTGGTTAATATCAGGAATATAAGTCCTACACTTGAGAAGATTTACATCTGTTTAATGCCAAGCGTAGGTGGGCTGTGCTCATAGTTCACATGTACAGGGGAGTGAGTGTTATCCAAGCTCACTTTTGATTTAATCCTTCTTGAGTTAAGTTTTAACTACTTGTATATTTAACCTTTTTTTCATCTTGCCCCAGAGCCGTTTTAGAAGCTGTGTGTGTGTGTGTGTGTGTGTGTGTGTGTACAGGTGAATTACACGGGTGTGTTAACTGTTTACAACCATGCCCCAAGCTACCCATGACTCACATTTCCCTTTTTTTCTCTCTCGCTCCCTTTGTGCGGTTACTCAAATATGTGCATTTGAGCCAAAAACTATCAAACACCTCACACCAGCTCGTCTTTTTTTTTTTTTTTTTTTTTACTTTGCCTTTAAAAACCATCTTTGTCCACTTTTACTCTTATCATTCCAGATCAAACGCACTCAATAAATGCTTCTTATCCTCTACTATTTCCCCTTAATGCAGCCTTTAAAGCCTCCACCTGCTCTGGGACCCAATCACAGAGTTAGATTGTGGGTTTTTTTTACATCTGCAGACGCCGGTGCCCACAGCGTATTTTCCTCCATGTTGTTCTTCTTGGGGAAAAGAATGCAGCTTGATTTGAAGAAGTGACTGGAAATGATTTAATGTAGGTCCAATCACCCAACGCAGTTCCCCTCAAACAGTCCCTGATAATAACTGATGCAATCACAGTGTTGTTAGGAGCTTTGGATAATTTAGACATCTGTCCTGCTTTACAGATTACAATTAGAGTAAAATGCATCTAAAGGAGGTCATGTTTCATGCATTTAGATGTTTGGAGTGTTCATTGTAGTTGTTGATGCTGGTTTTTTCACGTCTCTGAACTGTCACTAGATTGAAATGCTACACAGAAAGAATAAATAATTAAGAATGAGATAGTAATTAACAAGTGTGTGTTGTTCAATTTCTTAGTTTGACAACCAATCATAACTGATAAAATAATAACAGTAATATATAATAATGCACATTACAATCTACAGACTTATGGAAACATCCTACAGATCCCCACAAAAATCACACCATAATCATTATTCTTTCAATGAGAACGTGAAAAATGATGTAAATATGATAATTCCCTCTAATCATGTAAATCACATCACAGTTGCAATGTCAGTCAAAATAATAAAATAATGAATCTTTGTGAATAGTGATGTAAACACAGCCTCATCTCATATTCATGTCGGTGAAACTAAAGATATATTTTTGAATGTCGGCGCATTAATAATTCAGAACTTTTGTCCACATTTGGGATTCTTCTGTTAGTCTACTGATATGCATGAAGAGGAATCTCACCAAGTGTGTTATTTGCAGGGTGAATATAAATGCATGTATAGAAAAACCTCTTCCTGGTTATCAACACATTATACAAACTCATTTATAATGATAAGAGATACAGACAGAGGACAGAGCAGCATAAAACACTGCACTGTTTTGTAATTTAACTTGATAAATGACTAAAAGAATAGATACAATTCTGACTACTTGATTAATCCACGTAGTGTTACTATTCAATACATGCCTTTGTGTAGCTCTACACTATGAATAACAACTATTTGGAAACAATATATTTATAGAGAAAACCTCCAGGCTTACTATAAAAGGCTTCCTGAGGTTGTGTAGAAGTGTTGCTGCAGTTATCATGAAGCACATCACTGCAAATTCTCTATTATTTTCAGATGAAGCATGTCATAGCTACCAGCAATTCATTAGTTGTGTATCATTTATAAATCCTCTCTACATTACTGCTGCAGGGCTCTGGAGCAAAATACAACATGTACAATTATAGCCATACAGTCAACTATCTATTAAAATGTAATGATGTGTATACACGCACACCTCAAAGACAAATAAGGACACATTCTTTGTACTTTAGTTTGTCATCAAATCCAAACCGGCAACACCTCCATCCTCCGTCTCTCTGAACTTTTTCCCTGCTTCATCTCCGCCGCGTTCGTCGTCTCCTTAAAGCTCGTCAGCGCCTCGGCTTAAATAGTTTGCTGTGCGTCTGGGACTTAGAAAAAAAACACAACACACCTCTGAAGAACAGTTGTCAGACGTGTGGGAATAAGAGAAAATTGCCGCTTCACGGTAGCGGCGTCTCTTTTATCTGGAACGCTCAGCTGCGGTGTAAACCTCCCGGGAACCGCCGTCTGTGAAGTGAGGTGTTGTCACTGTGCAGGTTTGCTACAGGATGCTTCTATCAAACACATACGATGCATTAAGAGTGCTAAAAGAAATCTAAATGATAAAAATAGACTTGAGTGATTGATCTAATAATTCCAACTGAAGTATTTCTTCCTTTTTCTTCCTCTGTAATGTCACTGGTTCATTCTCATTGGCTCCTCCTGTCTATATCAGTCAAACGTGGGCATGTTTCTCTACACCTTTCACCTTTTTTGAATTCAAATTTTTCCGTTTTGTGTACCCCTCCCTTCCCACTCCAGGTTGATGTTTCCTCACCGGGCGCCCCCAGGGTCGCTTTCAAGCCTGACTGCCGACAGCTCGCCACCTCTGTCAGCCTCCTGAGCGAGCCCATCAATCGCCTCCAGCTCGACAAGTCAGAGGGACAAAGCCTCCGCCGCCCAGCTGCCTGGGTAGGACCGCCGTCGCCATGGACACGGAGTCTACCTACTCTGGATATTCCTACTACTCCGGGCGCTCACGGGGATCCCACAGGCATGGGTAAGACTAAATTGATTCTAGGGTTTGGGTGCGTTCTCCAGAGTGTGGCCTGGGCTTAAGACCCTACCAGGTGTAAGGCTGCTGTCCTGGAGCTGAACTTGCACTTTGACCTCCAAAAAGGGAGCAATGTGGATCTTTTGTAGTCCTGAAACGTATCAATTAGACAGATTGATGTGTTCATTCATTCATCTTCGGAGGAGGAAAAGTGTCTCTGTGCTCACCTTAAATCTAGTTCAAGCATGATTTGTCTCAGCTAGTTTGGAGCCAATCATGTTCCAGGATGCACCTTACACAAGTGTGATGTGGAAGCTTGAAGCCTCGAATGCATAAACAAGGAGAATAGACTTTACAGCAGTTAAACCTTTCAATTAAAGGATATTTTAACTTTTTTGGACTTGGTAATTTAACTTTTGAGATTAAATTTTGAGAGGGGGAAAAAATAATTTTGCATATTGAAAGCTCAGTATTTTCATGTCTTAAAAACATGACTGGAGAGAATCTTTGAGTGGTCGAAAGACTAGAAAAGCACTATGTAGGTGCAGTCCATTTACCAATCTTTAAGTTTTTTATCTCAAGATACTACTAAGAAGAAGTGAATATTGATTTTAGTTCTTAGCCTCAACAAAACATGCAATTTGAAGACCTTGGGAAATCATGATAGACATTTTCACTATTTTTCTCTATTTTTTATTGAGCAGTTTGCTTCAAATACAGACGATTATTGAGTTGTTGCTTTGTAGAAAAAGCCAAAGAATCCACTTGACATTGAGTCAGTATGTAAAAAAAAAAAAACAGTAACCTTCACTTATATTTGGATTGTAGTGTGAAATATTACATTATTAAGTGTAAAGTACTTCAGTAGAGGTTGCCAAACTCTTACAAACCAAGCCTCTTATTTTGAAGGATATGAAATGTTTTCTAAATATGTGGATTTGATCGAGTAGTCCAGCCACATTTTAATGTTTTGGACAGATGTTTCTTCCAATATGTGGGTATGATCTTCTCTGCTTTATGGAGGGAATAGGAAAGAAACTGTTTCTGATGTGAGCTGAGGATGATTTAGGAAAGGATTTGGTTCTAGATTAGAGAAAATGGCTTTAGAAATAAAAAAAAGCTGCACCACTAGTGTTCAATTTGAATCACTAAGGCTTTAAGTCGTTTTCTGAGGATTGGCATCTGTCACATCTGGAAGAATCGCTGCAACTTTTATCATCTCGCTCAACCTTCCCTCTTCGTCACATCCTCCACAATCCCGCCTTCTCTCCTCTCTCTCTCTCTCTCTCTCTCTCTCTGGCCCGGCATGCGCGGAGCCCCCAGCCGGCGTAGGTCGCATTAGTCTGTCAGCGGTGAAATGGCCGCGGCTGACAGGCTTCAGGAAGGCAGCCGGAGACAGGTGCCGAAGAGGCCCCGACTGTCTGATGGCTCAGCAGATACGTGGAGAGCCTGAGAGGAGATGAGAGGAGAGGAGGCTCCTATTCCACAACAGCCACTCCCTCCCCGCTGACGGCCCCCCCTACTGCTCGCTCGCCGTATATCTCTCCCTGTCCCCCCCCCGTTGCCACTCCCATCCTCGCTGCCACCTGTTTGCCGGTTAGGGGACTCTCCGAACACGCCAAGCTTTGCCCTCGGTGCTCTCCTGTCATCATCTTTTCTCCCGTGTCGTCAGACGCTTTCTGTCACTGTCTCGCTCTTCATCTCTGTCACCCTCGTCCTCTTTATCTTACCCGCTCCTCCGCTGTTGCTCATGTCTCCCTGTGATGTGTGTCGCCGCCATGTGAAAGCAGCAGCTGCCCCCTTTTTCCCCTTCATTCTTGACCTCTTCTCCCCCTCTCTTACACAGATTCCTCGCTGCTCTGTGAGGATGTGTAGGCGCGCCCCCCCCTCGGGACAGGAATGTGCCCATGTAGCTTAAGGTTATGTTAGAATAGTGGTCACACTTGGTTTATAATGAAAGATAGAAGGGAGAAGTGGTGGTGGTTTAAAAATGAGTGGCGGCAGCCTTCTTCTGCTTCTTCTTCTTCACTGTTTCTGCAGCCTTTTCGAGTGAGTGACAGGGAATTGGAAAGGGAACATATGGGCATCCCTGCCAGGCGATTTTTTCCGCTCCTCTGCGCCTCTGCTCCTCCGCTCCAAACCATGACTGTGCCAAAGCCACCGGCTGGCCTCTAATTTGATATCAAAAAAGCAAAACTGTTGCCTTTTGAAAGCCCTTGTCATCCTCGTCGGAAGATAATCTTTTTGCACCGAGGGGTGCCACGCAGGAGGCAGTTCTGGATCGCTGTTGTTTAATTACGCCGGGCACGGATGCCGGCACGCGTACATGTACAAATAAACACACACAGCGGCCATTCATGAGTCATTCTGAAGCATCATTTGTCAGAATGAGATGGGATTGGCTTAGAGTTTCATTAACAGAAGGTGCAGAGAGTTTTTGGAGTTGTTTCATCTCATCACTGGATTCCCCCCCCCCCCCCCCCCCAAAAAACCTTTCATCCCTGCATCAGACAATCATCAACCAGTGTCCAACATGCTTAAACCAAAATATTCCCCTGGCTCTCCAGTAATGGCAGCGCGGAGCTCTGTGTGTGTGTGTGTGGATGGAACAAGCTGAGAACATCACTTCTTTATTTGATAGTGATTCTTTTTATCCCCTCCTGACTGAGCTCAGCTGCACTGGAGCAGAAGTCTAATACCAGAGAGGGAAAGCTTTATAATAATTGTGGGAAGTGCACTTATTTTCATTTTGTAATTAGTCAGAATCCAGGACTGCACAATTAATTGTGTGGGGAAGGATGTTAATATGATTTTCCCTCGTTGGACTTAATATTGCATGACCACATGACTTTTTGGAAGCAGCAAGAGGCTGCCAGGCTTTTGCTGATTCACTCACAGTTTTTTTTTGTTCAAGTATATTCTTATTAGAACAAATTGTTGAGCTCTGCATAACCACTAAAAATCTAATTAGGTTGCAAGTTTTTAAGGATTCTTTCTGGTTACATTTAAAGGATTTGGCAAAAATATCAGGCTGGAGTTTTCTTTTTTCCTGCCCACATAAATAATTGTATTGTGATAAAATGTCTTCCTATCACTTATTGTGACTTCAATATTAAGCAAAAATGATGTCAAGATTTTGCCATGTTGCCACGATGGTGCACCAGCTTCATACTCTTCAATTAGAGAGGCTAATAGAAACATGGAGGTTTGGTATTGAGCCACTTTAAGTTACTTTCTCTCTCTGAAGTTCCCCAAAAGCTCGTCTCCGTCACTCTCATCAATCCTGAGTATTTAAACGATTATTAAACTGCAAATCTCATATTAGCAGCTGCTCATGTGGAAAATTGGTTCTTTTTGATTGCTATGACTCTCAATTATATGAGCAGCACGCAGCTTTCACATGGGACCAACTAAGTCATTTAAGCCAGTTCACAGTTAAAAAACCATTTGGTGGGTCCCAAATGACCCTCCTCTGAAAGAAGACATTTCTATTCATTTTATAATATATCATTTATATCAACAGTCACAACAGGAGACTTAATAGAAAGCACAGAGGGTACAGACTTTTAAGCCTGACCTCTTTTTTTGCTGTGAGGACTCATCGGCAGTGGGACAGTGTCATGTGTCAGTGGAATGTGTCACCTTACCGTAGTGTTATCTGTATGAAGCTAATCGTGGCTAGCAGCCAGGCCACAGGGCTGCTTATCACACTCACTGCCCCTTAAACTCAACCTGGGTCAACACCAGATTGCACGTGCTGCCGTGGTCACTGTGGAGTTTATCAGTCACTTCAAAGAAAGTAAGCTAAGGTGTTTGAAAAAAGGAAAAGTAGTATTGTTGGACGTTTTTAAAGACTTTTTTTTTTTTTTAACTCAAGCCGAAAATCTGAATTCATGACTGTGAAACTTGCTGTGTATCATATTATAAGTTTGAAAGGACTTTGCTGAGTGTGTGGTGGGTCAGTTTTTATTTGGCTTCACGACTCTACTCATTTGGCTGCGGTGGAAGCATCCACCAGAGTTTTGGCTTAAACAGCAGCATTGACACTAAGCTCTGTGTCACACAGGTGTGTCGGTCGTCCCGCCAGCCAAAGAGAGAACAAATTGGTCCGCAGACAGTTTGGCGTGCCACACTAGTTGGCTCTACTTTCTTCAGTACCTTCAGTGTCCCGCCACCCCAGCTCCCTCTGTGTGAGGTATAGAGCGCAATCACAGCCATACTCATCCTCAGGTGTTAGAGGGAAACGCTGCTTCCAGAGCTTAATTGGCAGGACTCTGCCCCGGCTTGCCAGGCGCCTCTGCCCTCACAGGACCCCCCCCTCCCTCCTCCACTCTCCCCACATTCTGTTCCAAAAAAGCCGTAACCGTTTGAGGGATCCACGCTGGAAGTCAAATTCCATTAATCAAATCATAGCACAGCACGCTGTTGGAATACCAACAAGCCTGCTGCATGCTAATGAGGCAGGAAAAGGATGTGGGAAGGGGGAGGGCGGAGCAGAAGGTGTGTGTGTGTGTGTTGGGAGAGAGGTTTCACCACGGTGCCATCGTCCCCAGAAGCCTGCTGAAGGCGGAATGAAAAACGGGCATGGGGGGAGGGGAGGAGCTGGTGCACAGAGGCCGATCTGTTCGAGCCACTCCCCGGCTGCCCACAGGTCCGCTCGCCTGCGCGCTCCCACAATCGCACATTGATGTCCAACTCACATCGTCTGTTTCTCACGCAGTCGTAGTCTCGCCACCAGCAGCATAGTGAGAACCAGGTGTTCCCTCACCTTTTCTACCCGACTGCTGTGCGACTTCCACAATGAATAACGCTTTCTCAGGTATACAGATGGCTATAACGCATGCAGTGTTACACACATACACACATTGTTTGCTTTATGCCAGTGTTTCCCAACCGCCCAACCGTTTTGGCTCGTGACCTCACATTAGAGGTCATCCCCTTGATATGCATGTGTGCTGTGAGCAGTTTAACCAAAGACTCATTTTTTCACTCTCAGATTGAATCATCTGAAAGACTTTGGAGGCCTGTAGAGGTAAAAGAATCCAGTATTTAACAAGACAGACAGGACAAGAAAGCAAATGATTGTTTTTAGTATTTTTGACCCCTCAGATTTTTTGGGGACCCCTGTCCTGACCCCCAAATTAGATACCTGTCATTGTCTAAAATCCCAATAATATTAAATACCACCAACACACCAGATCTTGAAGATAGGGAAGGAAATGCTACCTTTAGATCAGCCATGCACTATTCCATAAAAGGTCATGTGCCTGCAGGTTTTTGGTCCAACCAATCAAGAGCTCCTGATTGGTTGGAATGAAAACCTGCAGCCACATGACCCTTTATGGAATAGTTTGGACACCTCTGACATAGATGTAAGATTAGTATTTTAAAAAATCTTTCCTTCAACTTGCTTTACTTCATTTTCTTTCAGTTACTGACATCCTACATTTCCCAGAATGCTCAGGGAAAGCCTTGTGTAGGTGGCGATCAGTAGTGATATTATAGTTGTTTGTTTTCCGGTAGATTGAACAGTCAGTGACTATAAAAACACTGGCTGCTTTGCATTCTGGTCCGTTGAGTTCACGGTCAGTGGAGAAACGAGCGTATATAGACGCACCGTTCTTCTTTACACGTATGCCTGTGTGTTCAACATGATCTCTTTTGGTCATATCAACCTTTTACTTTTCTTTTCACCCAGAGCTACTTATTATTCCGCTGATGACTTTGAAGTAGGATCCCTGATTTGTGAGCCTCGCTACTCCTCCTAGCCTCCTCCCTTTTCCCTGCTCCTACAGCGCTCCTCCCCAATTAATAATCATAATCAGTGACAGCAGTTTGACTGATGATCACTCCTGCTGGAATAACCATCGCTGCAGTGATTATGATAGCCCTAATATTATTCAAAGTAATGATGATAGCTGTAATATATTTAAAGGCTTACATCAGCCTCCTAATCTCCTGGATTTATTAGATAAGAACATGTCAGTCACTCTGTCAGTGATGGAAGCTGCCGCAAGCTGTTTAAAAATGAGCTTTTTCTCACTGCGTGCAGATTTGAAACATGAGCCGATTGTCGCCGTTGTGATTTTTCCGTGGGAGATTGTGTCCACATTCAAAAAGGAAGTACAAGAATAAAGGCGGAAATCAGACTGGTTCACACCCTTAAAGCAAAACACTTGGATCAAGCACAGCTCTGTTAGACTGTAGCAGCTCCAGCGCTGTCAATCAGACCGTTTCCTCCATTACCCCGCAGGCAGGATATCCTGTACATTATGGTTATGAATTGTTATTGTTTGAGAAAGGAGCGTTCAAGGGTCACTTGAAGTTTGAGCCTTTATTTATGGGAAGCAGTTATTTGGCAGTGACAGACTATTTTTTTGTCTAACCTTTGTATTATTCTTTATTTTATTATTGAATACAAATCCCATGAAAAGACCAAAAGTAACATTATGTTTATGTCTATTTCAGTAAGATTTTCTATCTTCCAGAAGCAACACACACATTTGTTCCTCCTGGAGTCATTAAAAATGTGTCACACATATGTAGATTCATTACAAAAGAAGCCTAATATTCCCTAAAACAGCTGGGAACTGTAGTCTGTAGCAAATGTTATTCAAACAGGAGTTAATAGTGCTTTTTAGGGACTACTTTCAGTCACAGACACACTCACCCATTAAACATCATTAAAAAAGACTGGTACGGTGTCATTTGTTCATAGTTTTTAAGCACTAGTACAGAAGAATAAGCCATGTCAGGTTTGGGGCAGACTCATTTCATGGTGTTTTCATCAATCCGAAAAATATAGAATATGACAGAATGGATGCATGTAACAGTGTTTAAGAGTGTCTTAACAAAGCCTGTAAATAAGAGCGACACAAAACAAACCTCCAGCGTTGCGGCTAATTCGATTTGTTACCCTTCTGTTGTAATGTAGCTCGTACAAAAGAAGCAATTATCATTAAGCATTATGCTCAGAGACAGCAGGAAACCATTTAGAAAAACAAAGAAAACTCCAAATATCCTTTTGTCTTCTCTATACGTGCAACCGAAGAACTGGGATGTCGCTTTCATTTCTCATAGAGCTGATGGATCTTTTTTACAGCATCTTCAGCATGTTGATATCTATATGAGATCTTCCCCGACTCTGTTGTGAGCTCTCCAACACAATACCTCGACTTAAACTTGGAGGTATTTTGAATTTGCTGCAGAGGACCTCATCACAATGTGTGCTATATCCACGATGGCAGCAGTCAAAGGGGGAAGGAGACAGACGAGGGATTAACTGGGGCCGTTGAGCTTCTCTGCAGTAATGGAGCTTCAGAGTGGGCACTGCGCCATGTGGCCACAGCGATGCCACGCCGAAGACGTGGAGGATACCCGCCGTTCACGCTCCACAAAGGATTAGGGCTGTAAGTGCAGGGTCAGTCTGGCTAATGGAGCTCATATGTTGGAGCTCACAGGGACAGAGGGCCTCATATAGAGAGAGAGAGAGAGAGTGGAGTGATGCGGTGATGGAGGGAGTCGGATAGAGTAAGGAGGGGTTTATGTGGAGTAGAGTTCATGTAGGCTTTATAGTTGTTCGGTATAAATGGAGACCGAAACAAAGCACAGTTTATTTTCTCCACTTTCACACAGGGAGCAGCTCTGGTCTTATCTGACTCAAACAGCAGCAGCGGCAGCCAATGTCTTTGATATCCAAGTTTGCACGTTCATACTGTAAATGAAGTGCCTGCGTCTTTTCCAGCACGCTTATCACAGTAACTTGTTTGTGGTCCACTAAGCTCTTTCGCTATAGATTAGAATGAATCAAAATGCAAAGATGATGTCAAAGGCCAAAGTTATACAATAATCCTTCAGCCTTCAGTCCGGGTTGATTTGATGAGTCACATGGTTTATACTACAGGTCACATAATTGTGGGGTCAGCCAACATTTGAGCAGCAGAAATAGAACAGAAGGAAACAAGCAGCTGATATACTGTATGTATTTACAACCAAACAACATTTACATTGTCTTAATAGAGAAGTCAGCCAATAATGAACCTTGTCTCTCTGGTTTCATTCAGTACATAGAA
Source organism: Scomber scombrus (assembly GCF_963691925.1). Taxonomy (NCBI): domain Eukaryota; kingdom Metazoa; phylum Chordata; class Actinopteri; order Scombriformes; family Scombridae; genus Scomber; species Scomber scombrus. Next base: position 12,928,105 of record NC_084993.1, read on the forward strand.
AAGAACAGCAGGACACAGTAAAAGGAGTTATGACTTTGCCCTAAACTCTTTGAATATAGGTTGGCATTAATGGTAACTTAATGCAGCTCTGATATGTCATTAGATGAGTGACCAGTGAACACTGACCAATATCAATGAGATTAAAGACTAAGATTAAGAACAGAACAATAATGCTGGATTACATAAATGCAGAGTTTCCTTTTAAATCCCTTATACATAGGGAGGTAATTTAAATCCAAAGAGGAAATGGTGAACCCCACAACAACACAATGAAACGTAGATACATTGGATGACTATTGGTGACCGTAAATAGCATCAAAAACATGGTTTAATAATAATGATTATGAGATAAGATACACTTTACTGTCCCTGAGGGGAACTTTTTCTTTGGTTCAAGTGTTTTTTACTTGGATGGACTTTACAACACTAACCATGATTTATGTTTTTTTCTTCTTCTTGTTTTCAGGGAGCGAAGCCGGGACCGCCACAAGTCCCGCAGTAAAGACAGCCGCTCGGAAAAGTCCGTAACAATTAACACGCCGCCCGCAGAGCCGCTGCTGGGCGACTTGTCGGTTCGGGGTGAGCAGATCCAGGTAGGGCTGAACTCAACCTCTAAACACCACACCATCACTTCAAACCACTCCCAACGCCTCTTTCACCTCACTATTTCCATACATACATCTTTTAACCTCAATTACCTATTATTACTGAGAAATGCACTTACAAGTTGCGGCAAGTTTCTCAGTGGATGCCTCTGATATAAGATGGGGAAACTCTAGTCAGATTTATGAAGGATTTGGAGCAGCAGAGATTTATCGGTCAGCAGTCGAAATGAGATTGAAATGATAATTGTGTTTATCTGCTTGGGCTGGGACAGGCCATCTGGTATTCCAGGGCAAAAGCCAGAAGGGCCGGTCCACTTTTGGCGAGGTATGGGCCATCCCTTTCAGGAAATCTATTACTGACAAATATCTAACAGGATATGGATACAGCAGTCTGCCTTCTCTGCTTGTTACAGCTTTGTTTTTTTAATCTATCTTGTCAGGGACAAACACCGTATTTCACCGCAAGGTTGTAGGTCAATCGACGATTCCGGTCCAGCGCAAAGGTGGGGTGGTGGTTTCAGCGCCCGCCCCCCTCCTCCCCCCACCAAAATGGACCAGGCCAAGCCAAAACAACAGCTTAGCTGTTCAGACTGTCAGTCAAAACTCTAACTCTGCCCTCAATAATAATGACAACTCTGATATCTGTGAATGCAGGGTCACAAAATGGATTATGTGATGGATTATTTGATAAGGGAGAAATATAAGGTAGGAAATTGTTTTTGCCTGTTGTTTATGGTACAGGTTTATTACAGCATAGATGATAACCTGAACATTTGCTGAGCACGAGGTAAATTATAGGCTACGCCATCAGGATGTGTTTGCGGCTAACGAGCAGTGTAGTGACTCATGTTTTCATTGCATACTCCAGACAGCAACCTGATTATCATTCTTGTAGTCAGATAAAATAACAAATAAAGACAGGTTGATCAGATAGCGCCGTGGAACTTCATTGGTGCTCGCTGCAAGCTGGCATGTTAAGGCGTGAAGTTCCTCAGAGTGCTTAGGGGATACAAGACTACTCACAGTCATAAAAATCACTTTGAGGGAAATTGAGTAATAGCCAATTTGTTACCTGGAGTTTGGTGTTTGGTTATGTTGTGCCAAAACATGATTCATCTGTTTAATCCTTATATGAAGAGAACAGTGAGGTAGTAAATGTGTCTGTCCAAACATTGGCTATAATCCAAATCTGACAGTCTTTAAAATAGCATTAAGTCATTAACAGATTCATATAAAATGATATATAAGATCATACATCTGGATTTATATGAGGTATTTGTGTTAATACTAACAATTAGGTTAAAATCCCGTTATTGTAGATTCAGAACGTGAATAATGATTGAAATAAAGAACTATATAAGCAACAAACAGAAACAGCACTTACTAATGTTGTGGTTTGTCTTTACTGGTAGCTCCTGCGGATGTGTCTAATTGCTGGTGTGACTGTAAGCACTTTGATTGAATGATGAGGCTTCAGGTACTAAGATTCATTTATTTATTTTCGGGAAGGTATTTCCTGTCTTTCTTGGCACAATTGTTGTTGTTTTTAGTTTTTTTTTGTAATGTTAATATAAATGTACATCACTAGCATGTCTTGTGTTGGATTTCATTAATGTTAACGTTAGCTTATCCTAGTTTGGAACTGTCTCATCCACTTGCATGACCAAACATCTTGTCACACAACAGCTTTTTTGGTTGCCTTTTGTTCTAAAAGATACTGAAAAGTTTCTACAGGTTGAGAAGTTGTCTGTCACATCTTTGTTTTTGACTTTTAATACAAAAATAGTACATCACTAGCATGTCTTGTGTTGGACTTGAAGTTACGTTAGCTTAGCCCAGTTTGAGACCGTCTCATCAACTGCATAACCCAACTTCTTGTTACACAACAGCTTATTTTGTTGCCTCAGTTCTCAAAGGTTTCTTCAGGTTGAGAAGTTGTCTGTCACATCTTACTTTCTGACTTTTAATAACAAAATAGTACATCACTGACATGTCTTGTGTTGGACTTCAAGTAAGGTTAGCTTAACCCAGTTTTAGACCTTCTCATCTCATGAGCAAACACCATCCTTTTTTTGTTGCCTTTTGCTCTGAGAAGTTATAACAAGTTTCTTCAGGTTGAGCACTTGTCTGTGACATCTTAGTTTCTGACTTTTAATACCAAACAAGTAGCATGTGGTGTGTGTGTGGTTTTGTAGTAACTTTGTTTCAGTGATATTATTAGCTGTACATTGTCAACATACCCTAGAGACAGTATGAAGAAGATTCCGACCAGTGTTTATACCTTCCAGCCATACTCAACATATTTTTTGGCTGATACATTATTAATAGCACATATTCCTTTAGCCGTGTAGCAGTGAAAGTCCAACACTGGCTAGTTTTTTAACAGTTTTCCAGACAGTAAACCAGACCTGAGTCAGTTGTACCATGTTTGCCTCCCATCAAGAATCAAGCAGCTCTTAAACCGGCATAGCAGACCTTTCTTCCCTTCAAACCTGAAACACTTGAAGCTTGAACTCGCTCCTGCTCCACACATGAGCGCCTTAAAGTTTATTTTTCCTCGGAGCCTCTCTAGTCTTTAATTGTTTTCGCTCTGGATTTGATCTCGTGGTGGTTTTGGAGTCAGAAAGCAACCGCTCAGCTCAGTTTGATGATGACAGGTTGTAATGCTCGAGGTCAGTCTGAGTCAGAGGGTCGACCCCTTTTTACATCTGCCTCTCCCTTCATCTGTTGTCCACATCTGAGTAACCTTTATCTATGCGGCTACAGTTTAGAATTGAGAACTCTCCAGACGCTTTCAGATATTAGAATGTGAGGAAGGTTTTAGGCATTTTGATGAGCAGTTGATTGGTCTTTTGAAATGTGTGCAGTGTTTTCAAGTATGAATTTCAAAACTTGCTTCTGGCAAGAGTCAAACACATTTGAAGCAAAAGAAGAGATGGATATTTTTGGCTTACCCAACACTGACCCATCCTTTTTAGCTAAACAACTGTCTGGCACAGCAGCCTTCATCAAGTGTTCAGCTTAACCTAAATACAAACACACAAAACACACTCAGTCGATCCGACGTTCGCCATCGTTTACTGACCTACTTGGCGCTTACTTTCCCTTGTGGAAAGACTCGTTAGCAGTGCCTGCGTACATGTGTGTGCGCGCATGTGTGTGTTTTTTTTGTCTGCCTAGTGTGTCTAATTTTAACACATGACAGGATTTGCCACAGAGCACAGCCATCCTTAGTATTTTTTCTCTTCATGTCTTATTCATGCTGTGGCCTGCAGTGGTGCCGCTGACAGGGAGTGGAGTGTTTGGCTTTAGTTTGAGTAATCAGGGCCACCAATTCTACTGAGAGAGAGGCTCAGCACAAATCCGTATGTGTGTGTGTGTGTGTGTGTTTAGAGTCTGCCGTCTCACATACGCCGCCGCCTGTGACTGTTTTGTGTCAGCGTGCATCAGTCTCGCCCCTCGCGGTCTGACTCCAACTCAGCGCCACGCTCGTTACTCCGCTGCTGGGACTTAATCAGAGTCTTGGCTGACAGAGCAGCAGCACGTCGCTGCGGGCGGGCGGGGACGTCCTCACAATCGGAGCACAAAAAAAAGTTCCTCATTGGCGGTGACGCGTCTGCGATGCCTCACTACGGGAATTCTGGAAAAAAGAAGAAGAAGAGCTGTTTGATTTACATGTTAATGTGTCAGAAAGCACGACTGGAGATTTGAGTTAAAAACCCCAACCGGGCCGGGAGGGAGAGGAGGGATTGTTTTAGAGGATTTGCCAGCTGTTGAGGGATGAGGTGTTTGTTATAGCAGATCTCACTTGGCGGCAAATGCTCAGAAAATGCAGGAGACGTATCAAAGCAGCCGTGAGCCACGTTTAAGCTCAGGTATAAACACAAAAGCAAAAAAAAACATACCCTTTTTTGTTTGAGCACAGATTCCTATGTAGACACACTTTCTGAATCTTGATCATACACCTCTCTTGATGTCAGCTTGATCTGTTTGAACAGAACACTTCCAAGCAGGTCACTCCAAATTTCAGGAGCCAGGCCAAAGCTCAGTTCTGTATGGCTGATGCCTTACAGTGAAAAAACCACCAGCACCATTCTTCTGCTGGCTGGGTGTTCGTAAAGGACAGTGGAGGTGAGTAAAGCCTGGACTGACCTTTCTATTGTTGGCCCTGACACTACATTGTGTGAGAAATGGGGTCAATTCATCCCAGTGTTATTATTGTACGTAACTGGATATTGGGTTGGATAGTGAGAGGTGGATTGAAGTAGTTGGGGTCAGTGTAACATGCCAGCTTTGTTTGCTCAGGATGGTGTTGTGAAGTGACATCGTGTAAGACAAGAGGAATGTGATATGTTTAAACCTTAAAGCATTCTTAAAGAATTAGCGCCTTCCTGTCCCAACAAATGGAAAGACACACAGCGGAGCTACGTTTATTTTTAGTCGCTTGTGTGCAGTTTAGAGAAATAACCTTGTGTGTTTGAGCGTTTTTTTTAATCTTACATCTCCTTTGGGAGAATATAGCTCCAGTTGTTTTGAGTCGCTTTCCGGTAAGGAAACAGTTAAAGACAGTTTGGCTCCAAATGCACTTAAAGCTATCTGGTTTGCATGGCTGGCTTTTGATTGCACAACCTTAGCTCGTAGCTTACAGTCTAATTCAGGTCAGTTAACAGCTTTTCATATTGTCACACAGAGTTCTTGTTGTGTGCCAAAGCGTAGGGAGGCATCCAAAATTCTTTCATCCCTACCGCAGACATAAAATATGCTGATGCTATTTCCAACCATACATGAGAGGTCACTTATATTAAACGAAACATAACTAGCAAAGTCTCTTCTCTTCTTCGCCATCTTCTTTCGACTCCTTGAACTGAACTCGCGCCCCCAGAACGTCCCACTGTTCACCTTCCTGTCACCCTCCCCGCAGCGCAATTAATTCACCCCAATTAAACTCAGCTGCTTTGTGATCGCAGCTGCTAGCCCTCTCGAGCCGGATACCGCGGTACAGCAACAGCTCGGCGACTCTTGAGCAGAGCATGGCGCAGGTACCTCCTTCGCCCCCGACTCCGTGGGGCGAAGCCACGTCGGACTCTTGGAAGAAGAGGCAGCGCGGTTGCGTTCATGTTTGGGATGTCTTCCCCGTGGTGAGTTTCTCCAAGGCTTGATCCCCCCCCCCCCCCCCCCCTGTGAGACAGAATCCCCGCGGAGCTTCACGGTTATCCCACCGCTTTGTGTATGTATGTGTGTGTGTGTGTGTCTGTGCTTGTTGTGAGCTGTGTGCCACTGCCAGGATACAAGCGTGTGTGGGTGGGTATGCAGGAGAGAGAAAGAGAACTGTTCTTACTGCTTTACCATGCTAGATTTAGACAGGCTTTTTTTAAAGTATTTGTTTTGTTCATGCCTTTACCAGTAAGTTAACAGAACAGAGATGATAACTCAGGGGAGAGACAGCTCGGGAATGACATAAAGCAGAGGTCCCCTGTCGGTCTTGAACAGGGGAATTTGGGGTCTGTCTCTCACAGGATTATGTGTGAGTGTTGGGGTTGAACTTGGACCCTCTAGGGGGGTGCGAGGTCGTGAAAATGTCGTACATTTTAGAATTAAATGCATCAATCTGGTACACTTTAAAGCTACTTCTAAAAGAACTTTGTGCTCTTGTAAACAATTATATGCTCTTGTAAACAATTATGTGCTCTAGTAAGCAGTTTATAATAAACATGTTGGTTGTTTAGATATGAATAGTGATGATACAGCAAATATAACCAATTGTTACAACTGTTTTCTGCTGGAAACAGATGGAGCTGCAACCATTAATCGATTAGTCGACAGATAATCAATCAGCAACTATTTTGATGACCAAATAATGTTGCAGCCTCTCAAATATGAGGATTTTAATATTATTGATACACATATTATTGATCAACAATTGAAATGAATTCAGAGCTCATCCTACCCCTACTTAGACAAAATAGGATGGTTTGGATGATCAAATATTCTTACACAATGTGAAGAACATGTGGTACTTGAATAACACCAATAAGAGCGTAAATCTATCAGCAAAAAGTAAATCAATTTCCTAGATGTGAAAATGACTAAAACAGATGATGGGGATTTACATCTTACTATCCATCAAAAAGCCACGGATAGAAAAACAATCTTAAGGGCCAAAAGTTTCCATCCAAAGACTAATAATATTAAACTCTGCCAGTTCCAATGACTAAGACGAGTATGTGGCACAGAGGAAAAGTTTGATGACAAGGCTTCAGACATGGCGATCCGCTCCACTGAACTAGGATACAAAAAGAAAGACAGTGGATAAATCACTTCAAAGAGCCAAGTCCTTGAATAGAGACAGTTACTCCAAACCAAAAAGAAACCACACCAGTCTTCAAAAACATATTTTTTTGTGATGCAATACAGTAAATCAAGCATCTCAAATAGGAAATGCAATTGGAGCGATGTATCTCTCCAACCACTGTTCACAGAAGCACCTGTGTTCTCCTTCTGATGTGACCCTAAGAGACAAGGTTCCCCCTCCCACACCAACAACCTGGCTACAAAAGCCCTGTGGAACTTTTTGGAATGTGGGGGTTGCTGTCATCATCTCAAAACATCAAATGAGACACTTTGCCAGTTGCAACACTGCACATGTTGTTTAAAGACTGGAGCACCCCCTCTGGTTGATTTTCTATGTAGGACAAACAAAAGAAGACTAGTAGACTGTAATGCAGAACATAAAAATACCATCGGCACAAAGAATGGGACATGGCAACCCTAATACACTGAACATTAGGTGTCAGAAGTGGTTGAAAAGGTCATCAGAAAAAGACAACTCTACTGCAAGACCTTTTGGATTGTAGAACTGAAAGCAACAAAATACCTTTGTCTCGATGATGAGATAGACTTTTCTCCTTTGCTGTGAAATGTTACTTAAGGAATAATGAAAAGATAGTATTATAATATATAGAATTAGTGATGATTATGCTGATTTTGTGGTTAATATCTGCTTGTAGTCACAAAGAGAAAATGTGGACCAGGTTATGACGCCTACAGACTGTGAGATTTCAGCAGTCTTCTAAGTTTATTTCAAGCCACGCTGTGCCATATGGATCTAATGAACTTGAGTACTACATCGAGTTTGAGGTATGTAGACAATATGATGATCACATCTGCTGAGTCATGGGCTACGACGCAAGAAAACATCATAGTGTGTTGATGCTATAGTGGTAAACAATAAAGCCTGGACCCAGCATACAAACAAGGCTTCTGCTGCCACAACTCAACAAGATTTTCTTCTTCGTTTTCATTGGGTTTAGCATTGGTGTCGTGTTGAACAGTGCATCATTTCGTGCTGCATTCCTATCGGACGGTTAGTAGACGTTGGTCATAGCAGCAGACTGTGTCATTGGCAGCCACAACCAAAGATATTACCACCTTTCTTTCACATTGGTCATCTTTGTTCTATGACAGCCTGATATCGGGCAGTAGATTGATTAATTTATCATGTGTTTGGAAAGGATTAGGTCCACCTTGACTTGGTAGCTACATGATATCTACCTTCATTTTATAGTTTAGGTCCACCCCTTCCCTACTCTCCTCCCTCTATTTTCCTTTCCTCCTCCCCACCTCTCCCTTCTATTTATGACGTATCATTTGCTTGTTTTTTGACCAATAATCTTGCACATTGAGGGAGAACCATCCTCTCACTAAATTCATTAGTCTAACACAATCTAGGTGTGTAAGCTACTGCTGACAATGACCCTGGTGAAGACCTGTTATGAGTCACGTTGCCATGTGCCACGTAAAATTAGGGGCATTTGAATTTAGCACAAACCCTACAGTGTGATTTGGATTGTTTTTGAAGGAGAGTTGCATTTTTTTCATTGTGACCATATTCCACCCATGCAATAATCCTTTCACACAATGGAATATTGTGACTTTGACTTTGTTCTTTTGATTTTAAATCTCTTCATGATTGACGTCGGTCTTTTCTTGGGATTTGTTGACAATAAGAAAAACAAATAAAATACTAAGAGACTGTTTTAAGATTCACTGTCAGGTCATGGTGTTCTACTGTAAATCAGCTGGTTGGAACAGTTTTTGTCTTACCTTCCCCACACTTACACACACACACACACACATGCAGCCATGTCCGTTGGTGCACGGTCACACCACAGTGCTCACTGGGTCAGAAGCAATGGACAGAGAGTGGCGCTGAGGCAAGAGACGGGCAGAGAATGAGGTGGAGAATGAGAGAGGATGCCTTGAGGGAGAGACAGATAAAAAAAAGGAGGGAGGGAAGGAGGGAGAGTGAGGAGGACAATGGGAGAAACACATCTTGTGGGTGGATGGCGATGGCACCTAATTGGCATGTTATTTTGTTTACTCTGCCTCTGATGGGCTGGGGAGGGAACTCATATGTTTATCTATTGTGCTCATCCATTCCTCTTTCACCCCACCTCCCACCTTTTCTCTTCCTCTACCTCTATCCATCCATCCTTTTTACCCCCCCTCCTTTTCTCCATCCTGTCTGCTGTCAGGACATCCCATGTGATCATCTTATCACCCCCCCCCCCCCCCCCCCCCCCCCCTCCTCCTCAACTCCTCTTCCTCTCTCCCGCTCTTTCCGCCGCGCTCCCTCGCTCTCAATCTTCCTCCATAAAGCCCCTTACATTATGTGGCAAGTGAGCGCACAGTCCCATACAATACCTCCTGAGGCATGATGGGAGAGATTTCTATATAAAGACGGATAAAGCGCAGATCAGCGGAGAGTCAGGGCGGTCACACACACACACACTCACACACACACACACACACACACATACTCTGGGATGGATCGGGAGAAGGAAAAGCAGCGGCAGAGTACAGAGATGATGCACGGAGGTAAAGTTTAACAGAACAAGGATTTTTTGGGGATGGAAATGGAGTTGCCAATGGTGACAGCGATGGAGGCGGTGGATGAAGTGTTGCAGGTGCTGGAGATTTGTGAGACTGTGGAGGAGATAAAGGAAGTGATTGTTACCACCATAGAAGGAAACTCTAATTATACATTCTCACCTCCTGTGGTCACCTCCAGTGGACCAAGGACCAAACCGAGCCAGGTGAGACCGAGAGGTACACAGCTGATCAACACGTTTGCTGACTCAGTAGAAATGATGCCTTAGGGATTGACTGATATACTGAGAGGCTGTTACTGTATGTGCTGAATGTACAGAATGAGAGAGGATGTACATACTGTAGTTTGACCCTGGATATTTAACTCTGCTTTGACATGGTTGTAGGTGTACAGTGTGTGTATATAGCAGATAGCAGATATGCATGTATATGTTGGCACTTCTGTGTTTTCGTCACGGAAAACAATACTTGAGCATTTTGTGCTCTAACATTAAATTTACATGTTGCTGATGCGGAAAGAAGATACTATGTTATTTATTAATGTTATTTTTTATCCAACTTACATCTAAAATGTATTATTCTTCCCTCTTTTACAACACTTACATTTTACTGGGGCTTTCAAATGAATGCATGAATGAAAAGCAACAACATATATGACAGCAGCACAAATGCAACAAGACATGGAACCAAAATTGAATTGTTAACAATTCAATTTCAGCATGTTGTTACATGTAAATGATTCATTTTCCATCATTAATATTTCCTTTAACTGTCAAAGTCTTCCATTAAATAAATGAACACACTGCTTTTAATCACTAATTCGTGTCAGGTATCTGTCTCTTCCTTTTAAAGCATCCTCAGTGCATCTCAGGTCCATCGTGGCGCAGATGGAATGATGTTGCCAACGGTTACATAGTCCCAGAAAGGCTTTATAATCTGAGTCTGAGTCTGAAGAACTCTCCAGAGAATCAGGTCTGGACATTGTCTGGTGTTGCCCATTCACACATGTAGCACATGACAGGAAATTGTCTATGTCCAACATGTTCTCACCGACTGGAAATACTGGTTTTGGTTTAGGCGAGGGCTGGAGGGAGCGTGCAGGAGGCAGGACGTCACGGTAAAAGTACGCTTTGGAAATCACAATGGAAGATGACAGACGAGGCTATGTATGTACATGTATCTACATATTTGTACATGTATTCGGCGTCCTCGCCCTCGGATGTTTGTATTCTTCTGGTTTTGCCCCAGTCACATGATAGAAACATCATCAACACGCCCACTCTCTCACTGTGAATTCTCTGGACAGTGACCAGCTCTATTCACACGTGTGCTCATTCGGACATTACGCAAACTTTGTACCGGGGAGCTGGCAGAGTAAAGTCCTTTTAATGTCCGCATCAGCTGATGCAGACATTTGTTTTCTCACATACAGCTCCTGCGGGTAACGTCTAAAGTTCAGGGTTGCAGTGCATAATTGAAAGGGACCTTATATTCTTCCAGCTCAACTCTCATTGGTACTCAGTTGTTGGGACATTGTGTTTTGCACATTTTGTACCAATCTTTGTCTTATCCTTCCTTCTTTCAGTTTGCCATTGCAGTTAATGATTTCTTGAAGGCAGACGGATGATCTCAGCGACATTAAGTAGCTGGTCCAGTTTGTCTTTCCTCCAATGACCTCACCAATCACACCATTTAACACACTGCTAACAGTGAGACTTTGGGCTTAAGAGAAAGATCAGAATATACATCCTTTACTTGTAGTCCTATTCACCAACTTGAGAATAAAAGTTTACAGCTGTAGAGGTCTCTTTTGTTGGGCATTATTAATAAAGCTCATATAGCTCACACAGTACGCATTATCAAAATTGGATAGTTTAATCTAGGACCCAACTGATATTGGATTGCATAATCACTGATACAGATATATAGGCCACTATCGGCTTATAATATGGGTTGACAGATATGACGGTCGAGCTCTAGTTTTAGCCTGCTATTTGCATTTGATGTGAACATTCATTCAAATATTCCACCACTTTTTCTTTCTTTCTTCTCAGGTCCAACAACATGAATACCGTAGTTTGTGGTATTAAATGCTAATGTGTCTTAAGTATGACTCTTAGACGTGTATGGACCCAGGTTACTGCATCACTTCTCACTAATAGTACATATTAGTCACACCAAATTCTATGTTGCTATATTAGTCCTGTGTTCCTGTCATTTTTACCTCACATTTCTCTGCTTAATCCACTCCAACCACACAGCAATTTGCCTCCTAATCAAACACCGCTCAGCTGTCAGCCTCTTATAGTTTATGTACCCTGTGAATTAGCTAAGAAAACTAAAAAGAGCTTCCCCTCCTTGTCCTGACAAGTTCTTGGCAGAACTCACACGCTGTCCACAGCTTGAACAAAGGTGTGTGGTTTATTTTTTAATGGCTCTGAAGAGCTCTTCGGGAATGTATGTTGGCTGTTGCTATATTTTACACACCTTTTACCTCCCAGGAGTCAGTAGAGTGCACTCGTTGTTGCTGTGAGCGAGGGGGCTTTGTCTGCGGCCCCACTTAAGAGCTCAACAACAGAAAACAGGCTTTTAGTGGACATTAGATTTACTGTGAGAGACAATAGCTGTTATATATACTCTGATGTAGAAAGAACACAGAAAACACTCCATGTAAAGCTTTGTAAATGCATGCTGGCTGATGTAGTGTGTAGCCTGTGACCTATCTATATATATACCAGCATACACGTTAGCAATGTCTGTGCACATTTTGCTCTGTTATTACGGTAATTATTTCCTTGCTGTAACAGTTTAGTGTGTTTTTGTGTGGGTTTATGTGAGTAATTGTGCTTGTTTCTCTATCAAATCAATCAAACTTTAATTATATAGCAGCTTTCATACAGGTTAATGTAGTTCAAAGTGCTTTACAGTTGATTTACAAGCTGATAAAAAGACAGAACAAGTGGCAACATGAAGAAAAGGAATAAAAGAGAAAATAAGGATGATATAAATGTTTAGAACATTTAAATAAAGTAAAATAAAAACGTTTATTAGAGTTAAAACTAGGTAAAAAACTAGTTTACTCTAACAGTTGAATATCATAAGAGACTGTGTTAGTTGTTTTTTGGCAGTCTAAATCAGCCATATAATATATCATAAAAAAAACACCCTCAAGCTCTTTTAAACAAGGCCGCAAAACATGATAAAACTTCTCCTAACCCAACAACAAGCGTCCCCAATAAGTGCCTCAGTGCAGTTCTGATGTCACGCTGGGTGCGTTCAAAGCTCAGCGGCCGCCGTATCACATTGCAGGAGTCTCTGCAGCCGCGCCGAATTCCCATCAAAGAAATAGTTGAAGGCAGTCTCTCTGCATGCTTTTCGAAACCGCTCTCTCTCCTCAGCCGTTGTTAATGCTGGATGGAATGTAACGGAGGAAGTGGTTTCCTCAAACGCTCGCCACAGTGCTAGATTACTTCTCTCATTTCACACACACTGTTTATTTTCTTTCTAAATACAGTGTTCATGCTCTCTTTCATTCCGCCACTTTTTGTAGGTGGAAGATGGATCGTTTCACTCTTTTTCTTTTTTGGAGGAGTTCTGGCAGCTTTATGTAGTAATAGTATGTTGCTGAAACATATTAAAGGATTAGTCTAACATTTTGGGAAATAAGGATGTTGTTTTTCTTGTGTTTTTCCAAAAAAGTCCAAATGTTCGCGTAAAGAAGGATTATTTACTGAGTTTAATGTTAGGGGTACAGCTGATGTCCGCCTCAGGAAAAATGAGAATGAGCTCGTGCACATGGAGCTGCTAGCGTTGCAGAAATGTGGTTCAAATGTGTCCCATAAAAGAATAAGAGGAATGTTTTCATTAGAGGAAGAAAGCCTGTGGTTTTGTTGTTTGGTTTATCAACTTCTTCTCTTCTTCAACTCTCTTCTTCTCTCTCTTCTCTTCCTCTCTTATTCTTCTATTTATTTTTCTTTTCTCTTTTCTCCTCTCCGTTGTTCTTCTCTTGTCATCCTTTCTTTTCTTTTCTCTTCTCTTCTTATTCTCTTCTCCTATTCTCTTCCCCTCTTCTCTTTTGTCTTCTCTTTTCTCTCCTCTTCTCTGTTCTTCTTTTCTTACCTCCTTTCTTTTCCTATCTTCTCTTCTTTTTATCCTCTTCTCTTCTCCCCCCCTCTCTTCCCTTCTTCCTCTCTTCTTCTGTTCTCCTCTCCTCTCCATTTCTTTTAACTTCTTTCTTTTCCCCTCCCCCTTCTTCTCTCCTCTTCTTTTCTCACCCACTCTCTTCTCTCCTCTTCTTTCTTCTCTTCTCTTTTCTCATTTATTCTCTTCTCCTCTCTTCCCTTCTCTCCTCTTCTTTTCTCACTTCCTCTCCTCTCCTCTCCTCTCCTCTCCTCTCCTCCTCCTCTCCATCTGTTAGTTTGGTGCTGTGTCATATTGAATGTTTAGTATCTCATGGCTCTCCTCAGCAGGGCTCAGAGCAGAGAACTATCTTATAAAGTATGTGTGTGTTGAATAAATCACTGCAGATGTAACACAAGAGTAAACCTGACAGGTGCTGCAGTCACCATGCGTGTATTCTTGACTCACGCAGTTATGAGTGGAGGATTTCACATAGTACTGTAATCATCTATGGCCCTTGAACTGCCGCTGCCCTTCCCTCCGCCCTCCTCCCTCCCCTCTCTTTCTGGATCAATCCCTCTCTTCTCTTTTAATTGGCTGTCTCATTATTGAACCTCTCTTGCCCTTTTCCTTTTTCCTGCCCCTCGCTCTCTCTCTTCTGCTCCTCTGTGCTTTACCTGTTTTCATGTGATGAATGGGACCTCAGCCTGCTTCAGGCCTGTTGGTACTGAACCAGATCAGACTGTGGTGATTAGTTCATCCTGAGGGGAAATGTGGGTCACTATTGTCTACTTTTAGTCATGCTGGCAGAGGGAAAGCCCAGGTAGTAAGGATCCATTGATTCATTGCAACAGACAGAGTAGGTGTAAAGTGAGGGAGGACTTGATTTTTCTTTCTTTCTTGTTTTATTTAGTTGTTTTTGAATTCTATATTTTATCTCACAGTTCTGTCTGTTTTCTTTCTTTGCTCTACTTCATTGTACAGAAAGCCCTTTGTAGCATTTGTGCTATATAAATAAAGTTTTAATATTATTATCAATACTTAATAGGTGAAAAATGATCCATATTCGACAACAATTTGGGTTTATATTAAATCATTTGAAAAATAACAAACATTACATAGTTCAGATCAGTTCAGTTCAGGTCAGATAAATCAACAATGAAAAATGGTTAAATATTAATTGTAGCCTCACTACACATGATTGTATCATGAATACATGTGAAAATAACCATTTGATAGATTTATTAACACAAGGAAGATTTGTATGTTTAGCATCTTACATCATAAGACATAAAAAACGGTATAAAAACTGAATTTGACATTTTGGGAACTCTGCTTATTTGCTCTCTGGAGTGTTAGATCATTCTTCAACTGTGTAGCTTAGTATAAATACTGGAGAAAAGCATACAAACATGTAGCCTGTCTAAAAGGTTTAAAAACTAAACACAATGTGCCTTCCAGCACTTCTAAAGCTCACTAATTAACACATTATCTCATATATTTAATCTGTTCAAACAAACCAAAGTGTGAAGATGACAAGTTGTGGTTTTATGGGGGGTTATATGTGGGACTCTGTTGCTTGCTTGGCAACCTCACACATGACCACAAGAATCCAGGGAGGAGACTGAGAGACAACGTGTTAACCAGTCAAACTTACAGGCTATCCATCTTCTGGCTGTATCTTCATATTTCATTTCTATTTATTTGGATGTGAGTACTTAGAAGAGAGCAAAAACGTACGTGAACAAATGATTGATTAATTGTCAAAACAGCTGCAGATAAAGCCAGTAGTCATCCCAGCTGTACTTGCCACATCACTTCATTTCACCCTCATGTGTTGTTTAGAAGTGGCGTTTCTGCTCGGAGCTCCACTGAACACATGGTGTCAGAACGCTGATAGAGATCTTGATGTAGTCCTGAAGCAGCAGTGCGTGATTCAGGACTATGAAACAAGCTCGTTGAGTGATGAGCGCCGATGATGAGATGATGAGTGTATCCCGACCATGAGGCATGAGAAGCTGTGATTCATGTCTCTCTCCCCCCCCGAGGCTGTTCTTGAAGTACACTGTGGTCAGAGACACACTCTTTCTGACAACTAATGCCTATTGATTTCCTTTCTCAGACACACACACACACACACACACACACACACACACACACACACACACACATATACATACACACAGAGGTTCACCGGCTAGACTTGAAAATCCATCATTAGCCAATCAGGAAAGATGCTCTGTACATATATTTACCTAACAAACCACATTTAAACACAGCTTGGTGTTTCTGCTCTGACTAAATATCTCCTTGTTGCCGTGTAACCGCTCAGGTATGCCGGGTGTCATCACATATGATTTGTGAATCTGCGTGTAACCGAGCACTCATCTCTCTCTCTCTCTCTCTACAAAACACAATAATAAGGTCCATGCTTACTTTAGCTCTCTGTCGGGGATAATTGCTTCATGTGAGTAAAAAGCCTGTTGCGTGGGTCTCTGTGGAGCGTCTGAAGGCCCTCTCCTGTCTGTCTCTCTCATTATTAATGAAGTGGCTTTCACTGTTCTGTTCCCAAACAATCTCCACTTCGTTTGACTGGACTCCAATATGTATTATTTATTTGTGTGTGTGTGTGTTTTCAGCATGTTGCATTGTGTTATCACTTTAAAATTGCAAGTTAAATACATAAATTCATGACTTTGACATACACTGGAAGCCATACTGTGTATATGGGTTCCATGGTGGTGGTTGATTCATATCTGAGGACCGGCACTGCTATGAGATTCACTGTTAACCTGTTAAATACCAGTGTGCGCTACTGACTGAAGCATGCCATGGACCTGTATTGCCTAGAAACATCAATACAAGACGTTTTAGCACCCAGAGCTAAAAAACATGACTATTTGTAGGGACTTGCCCACAGCCAATAAATCGTCGATTTAATGCGACGTGATTGGCTGACTGCCACAGCAGCTACAACCCGTCTGTGGTGGTGAAGTCACAGTCAGCAGTTCAGCAGCCAAGATGCCATCTAAATGCTCTAAAGTATGTCTACACCACACGCCTGTTACACCGGATAAAAGACTAAATGTTCTAAATGTGTAATGGGTATAGAATGTACTCAGTTGGTATCAGTATCACTTTAAGGTACTTGGATTGATACTGGTATCATAATTGTTTTAATGATACCCAGCTCTACACCTGGAAAGTGGTAGCTAATGTTAGCATTGACTCCCACTAAATGTTACTTTTCATTCTCATTTCAACACTTACACATTGCTACTTTCAAACTTACATTTCTTCTTTTTAAGAGCACAAATCAAAATAAACATTACAGATATGTGTACTGACTTCTTTGCAAAAATTACTTTAAATCTCAGCTTATCTATAATGTATTATTTCCTACACTCCAATGTCTGTTTTAGATCTATATACTTACATGGATAAATAACATATATACATTTTGCCCTCCAGCACTAAATGTCAGCGTGTGTCCTCACAGAGACATGATAACGTCTTCACTCTTTGACCTTTCTGAACCCAACTCATGCATTCCAGCGTCTGCTCTGCTGCTCATGAGACGGGTCAGTTGTGATATTGAGCTCTTTGTAAAACGCACCAGACGGTCAGATGAGTATTTACGAGCACATTGTCATGTCAAAGGTCAGCAGAGACCGAGACAGATGTGAGCGCTGGACCCGATCGACGAGGCCGGCCCTGAAAACCGACACCGAGTCATCAGTTTACATGTCGTCTCCCCGTCAATGAGACCGGTGCTATAGATAGAAGCGTTACCTCATGTTTCACTGTTCATTGTTTTTTATTGGAGTTTTCTGACTGGAGCTGATTAAAACTGCCTGGATTTTATGTCCTCACACACATTTTTATTTATTATAATAAAAAAAAAACTCACATCATCCAGCTGCCCTATAATGATCCTCACTCGTGTTACATGAGGTCGATGGAGGGGTAGAGGAGGGGTCATTGTTTGCAGCAGCATAACAGTGAAAATGCTGAACTGGCAAAAGACACACATGATTTCCCCGGCATTTCAGGAAGCACGATAAGTGAGGTTTTAAGATATTGCAGATTACAGATAAACGACACTAAACACATCCACACACACAAAAAAACCAGCCGTAGTTTAAAGCTGGTATTATTATGATAAGGTCAAAAACAACAATGTCTTAGTCCAGCTTTCACTTCTTTGTGTCTGTGGCACTCACCCCAAATCCATTCATTACTACTGAAGAGGTCCATCTTTAAAATCCATTCTAAAAATATATAGTTATAACAAAAAGTTTCCTGAATGAATATTATATTATTTTATAAAATATTTCTTAAAGCAGCTGAGCATTGTAGTTTTTAGCACACGTTACTCAAACCAGAGTGAATAGTGGATTTTTTGGGGACTATTTTCACCTGCGGATTAATACACATTAGTTTTTTTAGATGCTAACTAAATCAGGATTTGGCCACACAGAGAATACCTGTTAATCCTACTTATTTACTGTTGTTTTTTGTCTTTTTATGAGATTTGTTGATAGTGAGAGAAATGTAGAATATCACCATCCTTTAAAAAAGCCAAAATATAAGAGAAAAAATAAGATGAACAAATAGAGAATCTTGCTTTTCCTCTTATCCAGTAAATATGTGTGTGTTTGCAGTATTGATATCTCGTGTAGCGGTGATGAATTTCTATTATTAGTAGATGAGTATACGCAGCAGCTTCTCTCCGTAGCTTCAAAGATAACCTGAGCATACTGCCTGGAACCTCTCATTGTTCTGCTTCATCTCGCTCTGCTGTTTTAACCCCGAGGCCAGTGGGATATTCTCTGTCCCAATGCACCATCCTCCTCCTCCTCATCATCATCATCATCCTCCTCCATCCAATCCCCCCCAGTTTAAAATAATGCATCTCCTGCATCGACCCTTTTATGATCCCCTCTCTGCAAATACTGTCCTTAAACTAGGAGCCATTTACAAAGAGAAAGCATTTTAGTAACAGTGGGTTACTTAATGTTCTAGTAGCTGATTCCACTTCATTATCTCCCCTTTTCTTTTTCACTGACAGAGGCTTGTTATGACTACCGTGTAAAGACTCTTATCTGTGTTGTTCTAACGGCTCCGCTCCGACACTGCTGACCTTCATTATCGGCGGATGCAGTCAGACCCAGACGTCAGCGTAGCCCAGTTGGCAGCTCGGCTCTGTTGACTTTTTTTTCCACCTCACTTCCCATCTTCTATCCCTCTCTTTCTCACGTGCTCGGAAATAACCTCCCTTCCCTCGGTTGACTTTTCAAACGTCATAACGCGACTCGATTGGAGGAGGAACATTTGTAGGAAAATGTTACGGTAAAAAAAATAGAGAGAGAGAGAAAGAGAGAGAGAGGATTTAAATACAACAGTATTCCAGGAGCACAGTGCAGATAAGGGCTTTGTCTCTTTTTATTTGCAATCCTCTGATGTCATCTCTCACATTTCCCCCCTCCAGTTAAAAAGCTATATTTGGCCCTAATTTCATCCTACTGTTGCTCTTTTCATATTTTACTTTAACTAGAACTGCTCCAGTCATTAGGTTGAATTTCAATTCTCTTAATTAGACCTACAAAAAACATTTCCTTCACTTTCTTCCTTTCCTCTTTTCCCCTCCCTTCCGCTGGAGATGTGAGGAAACGTGCCAGCTGAGAAAACACTAAAGTGAAGTGTTGGAACAAGAATCCACACATGCAATAAAAAACTACTGCTCAGTGAATTAATGAGACTTTTTTACTGGCACCAATGTTCTCTTGAAATAAATCATTCGGGGAATTTATTGATATTTTATTATATTATATGTTATCTAACCAACCAGATTCTGATTAGAAAGTCTTTTAATTTGTAGAAATAACGTTGTGGCCTTAATAATTTAGAAACATTTCAAATTATATAAATATATATACATGAAGCATGGTGATTTTTAGATTTCATATGCTCCTCTCCCTGATTCTAATATTATACATCCTACTTGTTAAAAGGAGGAGTGACAGATGATGAGAAGAATGTTAATTTATTCATCAGAGTTGCAGTTGACACAGAGAGTGAATTCCTAATATGGCCTGACCCATACTGGATTTTTTGAGCCAATGCCAATTCGATATTAGTAATATTACAGCTGACTCAGGTTGTATTTGTCCTTTTATGAAGCTATAATGATGATTTCTTTTCCTTCATATTTTTTAGGATGACAACTGGGGCGAGACCACCACGGCCGTCACCGGCACATCCGAGCACAGCCTCTCTCAGGAGGACATCGTCCGCATCACCAAGGACCTGGAGGACAGCGTGGGGCTGGACTGCCGCCGTTACTTCACCCTTACCTTGGCGGTGATCCTGGGCCTGCTGGTGTTCCTCACGCCCCTCGCCTTCCTCGTGCTCCCCCACATCCTGTGGCCCGAGAAGCTGCAGAGCTGCGGCACGGCCTGCGAGGGCCTCTTCATCTCCGTGGCCTTCAAGCTGCTCATCCTGCTGCTGGCCGTCTGGGCGCTCTTCTTCCGGCCGCCGCGGGCCGGCCTCCCGCGGGTCTTCGTCTTCCGGGCGTTGCTCGCCGTGCTGGTGCTGGTCTTCGTGATCTCCTATTGGCTGTTTTACGGCGTGAGGATACTCGACTCGCAGGTGAGCTGAGAGGAGGGAAAAGCAGGCGGTGAAACATAATAGCGCCGCTCGTAAATTTACACTCTTCACTAAAAATACACATGGAAATTCAAGCGAGTCTACACACACACACACACACACACACACACACACACACACAGAGGCAAATATTTCCAATAGCAGTGGGAGAGGTCTCATATATTGCCGACACATTCATTTTTAATGCCTTTAGGAGCTCAACAAAATCAAAAACAACCAAAAACACAGCTACTTGTGTTCCCCTGTGACATGTGTTTACTGTGTGAGTCATAATTTAAAATCACTGTTGATCCCTCAATGCTTGCAGGAAAACACACACACACACATGTATTTGCAAACACATAAAGGAACAGGGGGTCTTAAAAAGCTGGCAGCCCTTTGAAATACATCTAAATATTCATATGTTCTACATCTTGTTTTTTTTGTTGTTGTATCCCTGCAGGAGAATTTGGCGCTTGTGTTTTTTGTTTGGAAATGTCAGCGCACATTTCACTACATACACATATAGCAGATAGAATATTATCACAGCCTGTAGTTATAGGAGTCTAAATATAATATAATATAACTCGCTGCCCCCCCCTCCCCCCCTCCAGGATGAGAACTACCAGGGTATCGTGCAGTACGCTGTGTCGCTGGTGGACGCCCTACTCTTCATCCACTACCTGGCCATCGTCCTGCTGGAGCTGCGGCAGCTGCAGCCGTGCTTCTCCGTGTGCGTCACGCGCTCCACGGACGGCGAGATGAGGCAGTACAACCTGGGACAGCTCAGGTGAGAGGCAGCAAGGGACTAGTTTCAGTTTATATATGTGGGCGTTTTCACCTTTCAGGTTTGGTGAGGCAGAAGTGATTTTTTGCTTAAATTTTGTGGAACAGCAGCACAAGTAGAGAAGAGTTATTAACTGTAACTCTCCAGTTAAACAGCAACTGGTCACACTAGACCAAGAAAGGCTGTAGCTGAACAAAAACCCTGTGTATTTAATTAAATATTGTCATTTTAACTGTTCCTGTTGCCAGCGGTGACAGCCTCTGTTTGTCCTCTTCTTGATGTCTGCTGTCAGTCTAACCCTTATTAAGCAGAGTAAGGCTTTCTATCACAGCTTCACCTACTTCCAAGCTGCACTGAGCAGGAAGAAAGTCTAACATCATAACCCTGATGAAGGTCACAACCCGAAACACGTTGATCTAACAGTAACGTCGCTCTATATACTCCAAGTGTTGATGGAAGTTTGACCTCTTCAATCTGACACTTATTGACAGACGGAGTGTGAGATGGTTGATCAGGCTTTTGTGTGTGTGTGTGCGTGTGTGTGTGTGTGTGTGTTTTTTATTAAGCTACTTTCAGACGTGCATCTCATTACATAAATGTGACAGCCAGTACTTGACAGAGAAGTTGACACAGACATCTTACGGATCAGACATGTAGCATCTCTTTAACTCTTACGGCACCAGTCTCAATTGAACATTCACACTTCATATTTTGTGTTTTTTATGATGTTAGATTTATCACTTGATTATCATATGTTACATGCACAACAACAAAAAAATCATTTAAGGAACCTTTAAACACTTTTATTCTCATGTCAAATAAGCTTAAAATTTGATATTTTAACCTGGCAGTGCTGCACAATAATTAAACGTGGTAATGAACATATTTTGAGCCCTACTTTACATTCATTTAAATTTCAGAATGTTCATAAATGATGATATCCTGCAATAAAAAGTTGACCCAACATAGTGCAGCATCATCCAGGAAGGCGCTGAGTCGGCCAATTAATTATATAATGGAACATTTTTCTGATAGAAAACCTTTTATCATGAATCTTTGCTTCCTTTTTTTGCACATGGACATGAACATCTCTGTCTACATTTTCAAAAGCCATTACTTTAATAGCCAGCAGTGTTACATATTCCATGTCTGACAATTGTGAGGTTTTTTTAGGGTCGTTCGTGGTTTCTAACTGAAGCTGACATCAGAAAGTCATTTTGGGGAATTGTGTGAATAATGGAGGAGGAGGAGGAAGAGGAGGAGGAGATGGGACACTCTTGTAACTGAGCTGCTGTAGCTCTGCTTAGTTATTTATAGCAGGTGCATACAGACACACTGGTACATATCTTATAGAAATGTCTTTTTTTGATGACCATAAATGAGTCAACAACTTAGCAATGTCTTGCAGAGGCGTAAAGAGATGCTGTGAGCGTTTAGAGCAGAGTAGCAGTGTAAAAACCCAGATGACCTCTGTGCACGTAGAGGATTGAAGACAGGAGGAATGAGAGGAAGAGACAAGAGAGAAGGTACATCAGAGGGAGCGAGGTTGATACGAGAGGGACCGGGGGGGATGGAGGGAGGAGGAGCACATTGGGAGGGGTGGTTGGGATGAAAGGGAGGGAAACAGAGGACATGTGGGCGAGATGAAGTCAGAGGGAAAGACAAAAAACTGGGACACCTCTAGTGAGAGATGCGGAAGGGGGGAAAAAAAGGGGGGAAGTAAGCGGTTACATAGTTGGAGGTGGGAGGAAGGGAAAGAGAGGAGGAAAAGGGGAGGAGATGGAGAAAGAGAGATTGAATGTTAAAGGAATACGGAAGGAAAATGTAGCGACGATAAAAAAAAAAAAGGGCGCGTAGACAAAGTGTTTTAATAGGGAGAGGAAATTGTGCCAGGAGAAGAAGAAGAAGAAAAAAAAGGAGAGGGCGGGGAAGACTTCAGAGAGGAAACTCCTTAGAAAAAGAGCCGCAGACAGAGGGAGGAGAACAGAGGAGAGACCCAGGAGACGGCAGCAACGGGAGGGGGGACGCTACGGGAGGGAGCGAAAGACAGAATACAGAAAGAGGGATTAATAGTTAATGGGAGGGGTAGTGTTGAAGAATCCTAAAATGTATGTGTGGGAATGAAAGAAAGGGAGGCGTGTGTGTGTGTGTGTGTGTGTGTGTGTGTGTGTGTGTGTGTGTGTGTGTGTGTAGAGGAAAGAACAGCTCGGGCTAGACCAACCAGGTTTTTTATGACCTTACTGTCTCTGAGGAAAAACAGGAAGATCCCATTTTTAGCCCGACACAGCAGCTCTCTGGTCGCTGCCTGGTATCAATACACAGTCCTCTGTCTCACACGCTCTCTTGCTTACGGCGAACTATAAAAACTGATGGATTTATGGATGGAACACTTTTATGACAAGAAAGGATGATAGATCTGCACTTATTCATTTTTTTATCTTTCTGTAGGTGGACTATTTCACACAAGACGTGTCCTGCACGCACTTAATCTAAAGTCAGGGTGACAGCAAGTACACCAAACTGAATTCCACTGATCAGAAAGTTCAGTTTAACAGTTTAACAGTGCAAACAGTCATAAAGTGCACACAGAGATATATGGAAGGTAGTGTAAAGAAGGAGCAAGTAGTGATAGTAATACAATATTAATATTACACATACAATATGAGCAATAATAGCATACAGTGGATTTACTCTATGTTTAACACAGTATGAAGATAGATAGTATACCTGATAATAGTGGTAATAGTAGTGTAAAAGAAGTGCTGAATGTGATGTGAGCCAATTAAAGATAAATGGAAGTAAACATACAGCAATCAAAGGGTCACATTGTGAGTTTTTGTGCTTATATCATGTTATATTTCTATTAATTCTTCATTGTACATTGGTACAAATTTTGAGAAAAAAATGGAAAAAGTGCTAATTTTAGGTGTAGTTTTATCCACTCATTATTTTTGGCTCCATACATAGTTCATACATGCAAAAAATGTTTAATAAACTGGACTTCAGAGGTCTTTAACAGACAAAAATACAGTTTTTAGTGTAATTTATGCAATTTTCAATATGCTAATGTTGCACATTTAAAATGAAAGAAAAATAATGTTACATCATAACACACATACACACACTCACACGCACACACACAGTGTATTGAATGACTACGATACAATACTCATTATTAATAGACAATGGCAAAAAGAAAGCCGTCAAGTTGCTGTTCCAGCTACTGGGAGAATAAAAGCAGCGTCACCAGATTTTGTTACAAGTCCTGGAGGATGATCTATTATCACATTGTTCCCTTTGAAATATTGTTGGCACAGATATGAAATACATGTGATCTGCAGCTAATGCGATAAAAAGTGTTAAAAAAAAAAATCTGCTGAGTCATTCAAACATACTGGACACCCACTGACACTTGAACTTTTAACACGCCTTAAAGCGTATTGATGTTCATATTGATTTGGGATCAGTAGAAACAGGTCAGACAAGTGCATGTGTGTGTGTATTGTGTGTGTATGTCTGTGTGTGTGTGTAATGGTCTGGTTGGTGTGTTAGCTGGCTGCCTTGGGGGTGTTGTCCTTTTTGTAAGCTGCGCCCATTCATCCCTGCTCGGCCGGCAGCAGGCCCTGCCTCGCTCTGTTGTCCGTCTGTGACTGTAAACACACGGCTAATTAGCGCTCCCTGCAGACTGGAGCGCAGCATCTGGTCAGCCTGACACAAACACACACACACACACACACACACACACACACACACACACACACACGCACAAACATAGATACATGTGTGCGTGGGTAATTGGACCATATAGATGCAAATGACACACTCATGTGCACGCACGTGTAGCCGCAAACGTGAACATTTTTTCTCAGCCAACCTCTCTCATGTATCTCTCCTCTGTTAACAGGCGGCCGCTGCTTCACATTCCTGTTTTTCTGGCATCCATCCGATGCCTTATCACAAAGGGGACCCTGCCCGGGCCCCGGGGCCCTGAAGGCTTGTCTCTGTCTGCTTGGCCTTTGATGCCAATCTGAGGGCCAGAGGAAACCTTTTTTTTTTTTTTTGTCAGAACAGACATGTAGAATATGAGCGCATTCCTTATAAGCTGGGAGGGTAGTTGCAGAGGGGGGGGGGGGGGGGTTAAACACATTCACTGCTGGACACTTCCCTGTTAACATTCCTCCAGCGGTCACTCCTGAGCAGCAACCTTAAGAGTAATGGTCAACTCCGTCACTCTTAACCCTCCCTGTTGTCTTTGTTTAAAGCATAAGGTATAAATTATAACCCAATCCTTCCTTTTTAGCCAACTTCATTCCATCTCATTACCACAAGATTTCACATATTTTGGAAATTATGGTCAATAGGCTTCATTTAAATGAAATTATACCTCATTTTTGAGTGAACGCCTGTTGTTTTGACCCGAGGACAACAGGACGATTAAGGGTGGAAAGATACTTTTATTCCCTTACCTGAGCTGAGTTTACTTTCCTAAACATTTCCGAGCTGCTGCTGTTTGAATGCTTTTTTTTTTTTTTTGACGTCATGTTTGCTCAGTTTAATAATTGATCAAAGTTTGGAAGAGGCAGGAACTGACTCAGCACTCGCGTATGCAGCCACTTGACAATGCTCCTGTCTGTGCTGCTCTAAATGCTTAATGCAAAGAGAAGACTGTTTCTCAGGTGAACCAGAGGAGCTGCTGTCACTCTCCCCGCTGCCTGTTTGTGGCCTTTATAAATAATCCCGACTATGCGCTTGTTTACCTACACTGCGCTGTCCCTCTGCAGATTAACAAGGTTTTGGACATAATCCTGGACCTGAAATTACCATCATACAATATGTGCGTCACAATCCTACCCGTCTTTTTACAGGTTCGCAAAATAATGCAGAAGCTTCATTTTATTGCTGCTTTTGACTTTATAGTTCAAAGCTTGAGATGAATAATAAGCAAATACTTAGTTTGTAATATTTATCATTTCATCATGTTTCTCTGACACATGTGAGACTGACGCTCTCCCAATGAACACAAGGCTCCTTCTTTGTGTTTGATTCACACACACACACACACACACACACACACACACACACACACACACACACACACACACACACACACACACACACACACACACGACCATAAATACTTAACAGCTGTCTGCAACAAACATGCACACACATCCCCAAAGAACCCATTCTTCTTTTATTGGAGGTGGACATGATGATGAATAGTTGACTACATATAGTTCACTTACTAGTTTAACTACATTTGCAGTCATTTGGAGATAGTTCGTGAAAGTTAACTACTTTGGGTCTTGTAGTTTAGGTAGTTGATGAAAAACTACATATTCACTGAATTTTCATGAAATGTTTTGCTATTTAATATGACACAATGCCACAGCTCACTGGCCACTGTTGCCATTTATTGACAATCACCTGTATTTGATTAAAATCGCCTGTGGTTTGTTATCAATATGTCTGCGATCAAATATTATGAATTTACCTTAGAAATGTAGCATTTTCCTGACTCCACCTTAACAGTTTCTCTCTGTCCTCTCCTTAAAACACATCCTCAGGCTGCCTACGTGAGGATTAACTGCCCTAAAATCAAACACACCTATACTTCACTCAGTGTCAGTCTGTTGTGATGTAGTTTGGATGTAGTTGAGCTCCTTTTTGGAAGCAGTTTTAGTTTAACAAGCTGAATTTTTTTGAGAGCAGTTCAGATGTATTTGAACTACCTTTTATTGTAAAGTAGTTAATAAAAGGTTAAAAAAGATCCCTCATTTTCTGACCAGAAAACCATGAAACTTATCCCATATAAGTATCGCATAAATGTTACATTCAGTACATCAGTAAATGCAAATCTATTAACATTATCTGCAGTGCTTGTTGTCTATTATAGCATTGATCTGGCAAATAAATCAACAAGGTAAAACTGCATTAACTATTTTATCACACACACACACACACACACACTATGGGTGTTAAGTTTCTTGTGATCGCAGACGAAGATGCTTTTAGGTGACACAAAAGTGTCAATTTCCAAATTGGATAGAGCTGTTTTGTATTTTCTCCAGTATCTTCCTTTTATTTCAGTCAGTAAGGAGTACAATGCTAACTAATCCAACTTTTTAACCTGTTTCTGTGAGCAGTAAACACAACTGAAGTAGTTTGTCCTAAAAAAACAAAACACCATCATCAAGGTTTATCTGTATATCTATACAGGAATATGTTGTCTTTGTAGGCTTGTAATATGTGGATATGAGGCATAAAATCTACCTTTCTTCTCCAATACAGTATGACTGTATAAGCAAGACCTCATAGGAATGCATCAGTCATCTGAGCAAATGAGTAGTGAATATAAAACACATTTAGTGGGGATTTTCCTTAATGTTTTGGTGAATTATAAAGGACAGATGTGCACTGAAGTATGATAATTGGGGATTAAATGTGGCCTTTTTAGGCATTGCATGCTTGTTTTCTTCATTTCCTCTCAGTTTTTCACTTTCTGCAGATGCAGTTAAATTCTATAGATCAAACCCAAAGTCGTCCAATCTTAACATCTTTTATAACTCTGTTAGCCTGTTATGATGTTACTGTCAGCTCCTGTCCATGTGACTGTCAGCAGATGTCAAGGCAGTAAGAATGACTGATGTTTGAATGCTGTCTGGATGTGTAAATGCTTTGTGTGATTCTGTTAATGATCCATTAATTCATGTGTTGTTTGTTCTTAGGAAGGAAAGGAACTTACAAGAGAACAAGTGGTCAGAAAGTATCTGAAAGTGCTTTCATCAGTCAGTCCGGGGTCATTCTGTGACTCTGCTTTTGGGATAATAGGAAGCGCATGCTGCAGGCTAGAATGTGCTGCTGTTCATGTATATCGAGTTATCTCTCCACGTGGCCTGCAGAGCAACACGGGACACAGTGAGCGCTCACACATCTGTGACTATGACCACACACTCAGAATGAACAGGCTCCAGTGTTAAGCAGTAAAGTCGTGTTGTAGGCCAGTTAAACAGCTGTCAGCATCTGTCCTCCTGTCAGGCGAAAGCAGGTCAGCTGAACTGAGCTCCTGTGGCATCACAACAGTTGTAACAGCTACTAAATCCCCATGTGTATATATGCGAATGCTATATGTTGTGAGACGTTGCTTTAAAACGCATTTCCAGGTTTAACATTTAAAGAGCAACAGTAAGACTAATTTATTGTTGTATTTGTTATATACTGTATATATAATATCTGTCTCTTTAGCTGCTAAATGCTTCATGTTAAGCGGGTAGTCGCTCACTTTCTCTGCTGCTTGAATTTGTCAGTTAATGTGTGTGTTGAAATGACAAAAATGATACATACATAAAAAATGATCTTCAAATGACAATAATATCATTTATAACAATTATTTCTGGGACAACATATCGTCCAATAAAAGTTCATCATTAGTCATCATAAGTGACCCCTAACACATTACATGTAATCATTTGAAACACTGTTAGTGTAAGAATATTTATTAGAGCAGCTTTACTATATAGTTAAGTTATATTTAGTTCATATTTAGTTAGCTAAGTATTTATAAAGGATGTAATCGGGCCAAAAAATCAACAAGTAGTTTACCAATGTTGATCAATTAAAATGCGAAGAGAAAC
The DNA here is from genome assembly GCF_963691925.1 of Scomber scombrus. Taxonomy (NCBI): domain Eukaryota; kingdom Metazoa; phylum Chordata; class Actinopteri; order Scombriformes; family Scombridae; genus Scomber; species Scomber scombrus. The sequence continues at coordinate 12,956,787 of NC_084993.1, forward strand.
TTAATTCATTTGTGTGATTTTATAAATTAAAATCCTGTAATACTATTTAAAAAGCAAGACTGTGTCAGTTACATGATAATGCTTAAAGTAGCTTAACAGTTGCACATGTAGAGAAGAGTCATAAAGTTAGCAAACTGACTCTGTAATGTTAGTTACACAACAAAATCTACTTTAAGTTTGCTAATATAAGGTAACAGCTAAAGCTAACGCTAACATTAGCTATCGTTAGCTGCTGCTCATACCACACCAAATAAAGCGTATAGCAGGAAGGGTGTGTTTGAGGCTTATGAATTAAACATATCATTTGTTGAGGTAGAATGTGTTTCTTTTTCTTTTACATTTTTTTTAAAGTCTAAATTTAACCTGTCATTTAACCTGGCTAAATATTATAAAAGAGCCAACAGATTATGTCGTATAACTTATGTTGTGTATAATTAGTTTAACAGTAATAAAAGACAAGACATGACATGCTCTCTGATCCAGGATCAGGATCTGAGACGTGGTTGCTGCTCAGTAGCAAACATCAGTCCAGGGATGGATTTAGTGGTTTTGGGGGCTCGTGGCAAACTCAGCCTTGGGGTCTCCTTCATGCTTTATTTTCACCTAAGTTCACTCTAATTGAAAATGTTGGCAGTGCACAATGGACTTACATTTGTGTAACATCTGGTCAAGGTGGAGCTCAATTTATCTGCTCTATAAAACTACTGCTGGATAGTTGAATCTATCATAACTCATCATATTTCCTCCCTTTATCTGTTGATTTTGTGTGTAATATCTTCATCTGTATTTAACCAGTAACAAACTGTTATACATGTAGTAGAATGAAAAATACAGTGTTTCCCCCTGAGATAAAGGGTGCGGTCATTTACCAGGATTTTCCTAGTGAATCGCTCACAGCCAGTGAAACAATAAGCATTCATTTACTTTAGGTGACGTAGGCTTCTTGACTATTATGCTCCTTGCCTAATGATAAAGTCGCCTCTACATCAGCCTCTGCTGCCTTGACTTGTTCCCTCTCTTTCTCCTGGATTTATTCTGTCACCTCAAACATCCCATCCTGTGTCTTGGTTACCAGTATGGAAACTATGGCAACAATCACACTGCACATTCAATTTACAACATTTATGTCTTCCTTATCCTGCTTCTCCACCGTGTGATGAGTCATTTTATGCAAACACCTTTTTTTCTGTTAATCCAGAAGATTATTTCCTTTTTTTTCCTTCTGTTCTCCTTTTGTATTTCTCTAATCTTCTCTAATGATTTATTGTTCAGTACTTTGGTGTTTGAGCATCATGGGAATTTCCCAGCAGGGCAATCATTTAAGTATTACTGTCAGACCTTTTACTTCTCGGGTGTTATCGTCTTCTTTCTCATCTCCTTCCCTCTTTTAGAGTCACCTTGGATCTTATATCACCTCTGTCCATCCCCCACTCTCTGTTTCTCTTCCTGTCATCTGACACATCTGATATATGGGGTTTTCTCCTCTCTGGTTTTAGAGCTCGACCTCTCACGCCAGCATCGACCTACCTGGATATGAATTAAAAAGCATTCCTTGGCTAAAACTTATCTTTATTTCTCCCATATCTCCTCTCCAGTATCCAGCGGGCAGCATTGGCCATCCTAGAGCACTACTACTGCGACTTCCCAGTACATAACCCAGCTCTGCTTTCTGCATCCAAGTCCCGTGCCGCCAAGCACCTGGCCGGCCTCAAGGTCTACAACGTGGATGGTGAGTTCCCAGCAGACCCGGCTGCGGGTGAGTGGGATGGTCTTTGAACTTTGTGTTGTGTGTTTGTCAGTGCTTTTGTGTGTTTTTTTTGTGTTCTAGTGTCATGCTGTCAGATCATACCATCATTTTTACTCTGTGTATTCACTATTGTACAGAGGAGGCTACTAACACCTCTAAAGCTCAATAATGACAATATACCTGTTTTATCAATCACTCAGCCAATATGGCATCCCGTTTCCTTGACGATATTAAATACATCATGCACCCAGTGAACTGCTCAGCAAAGTTGAATATGTTATGGTAAAAACTTCAAATCTAAACCTCCAGAAATCCAACAAGGTGATGAAAAAATGACTTTAAACAAGCTGACGTTAGGTTGGCACTACAAGCAGAGAATAAACAGCTGCAGGATAATCACTGGAGTGCCAAAGGACACAGAACCACCACAGACAAACAGAATAAAACAGGAAAAAGGAAGGATAGATAGGAGGACATGTCCGTTGTGTGGAGTATTTTGTAAAATTAGACAAGGTAAGCATGAATTTTGTACATAAATATGTCAGCATATTCTATAATTCTGTTGCTTTTATCAGCTGGGACAAGAAACTGAATAAATATGTGCGTAGAGGATTGCAAAACAGAAATAACTATGAGTCCCACTGTTTAATATGTGAGCAATTGCATATGTTGTGTTGAATATCAATTCATTTTTAATAGTTTGACGTACAGGGCTGTAATCCTCACAGCTGTTTAGCAAATCCAGTGTGGTCCAGCTGAGTGTGCACGTTTAAGCCACAATCTATCTGCATGTTTTATTGCTGTCATTTCATCTTCTTATTATTCGCTGACAGACTGCTCAATGTATTTAGAGCCAGAATTTGTCCGGTTGGTCAGCGACTTCAATTTGTTTCTACATTTTGCTTTTTCAAACTGCTCACAACTGCATTAATACACAATAACTTTCCGAGTCGCTCCCCGTGACATATTACCCATTTCGAGCACGTTTCAAGTCTCTGCAAGTTGATTGGATTTTCTTTGTGCTGGAATGTTCTATAAAAGAAAAGGCTGCTCGGAAAGAAAGGAAATCAATCGTCAAAACGGCATTACTGGAAAATTGTCAACAGTGACATAAAACATTGGCGATTTGTAGTTAAAAGGTTAGAACATGCAAAAACACAAGTGTGGTCAACTACACCATGCGGTACATTTCAGCAATTTCTTAACTGCTTAACTTTTGACTCTCTCTTCTTCTTATGTGTCTCTTTACACTGATGCTAACCATTAAAGACCTCTTTAAAGCTAAACTGAAAGCCTACCTGATTGACAGTAAGTAAATTCAATGCTGCTTCTAACTAAAAACACCTTCACAAAGGCTGCCGGTGTTCACTTTATCACAGCTATCCTTAAATCTTTGTCCTTGACACTTAAAGAAAGCCTGCTTTCCCAACACAAATAAGTAAAGAGACCCACTCTGACCACTCCACACACTCCTCTTCACTCTCTGCATGCCACAGGTGGATGAAAGAAGTTCAAAGTCGTCCTTAACGGCAGCTGGTGGAATGTAACACGAACCCTCTATTAAATTATCACTCTCCCTTAAGTGTACTCAAGCTTCACATAAGTGCACTAACTTCACTCCCTCGTCCTTTTTTTTCTGCTGCCGTTTGTCTCCCTTCTTCCTTTTTTCCTCCTCCCTTTCCTCTCAAATGTGAGTCATGGAGACAGCTGATAAATCAATAGCTATTACTCCTCCGGTCTTGTCGTTTCTCTCTCCAGCGCCTCATCCTCCTTCGTTTTCATCCTGCAGCAGCTGCTCTGGGACTTCTCTCGCTCTCTCTCTTTCCCTCTATCTCTTGTCTGGAGATTTTAAATCCCAGTCTCATCCTCTATCTCTCTCCCTCTTTCGTTCTACAGCGTTGTAATAAATAAGTGGAACTCTCGGGGGCAGACGATCATCTTTCGGTAATTAAAGGCGTCTTGGGTGATGACGATGTTACGACGGGCTACGAGGGCTTAACGATCGATTACTGTCAGCTAACAACATCACGCAACCCGATTTCGCACCTTAATACGACACTATAGGGGCGTCTGTGGTGTAGGCCGTCCTGTGGCCCAGGACACATTCATGTACACACTGCTAAAAAGAATGAAGACCAGACCACCTCCGAATGTGGTTTGAGCGATTGGATCTCAATACGTCAATACGAGATCAGATCACCCAACAGGCATTTTAACGGCAGGTGTGAACAGGGTCAAGAATGGTGAAGCCCTGAGTGTAAAGCAACCTAACACTCAATTACGCTGCATCTAAAGTGGGTTGAGGTGATTTTATGATGTCTGACAAGCTATTTGGTCCTTATATTGTTTTCTGAGGTCTATTTGGAATTAGAATTGAATCCAGGCGGATAAAAGGTTCTTTCTTTGCAAAGCAGTTCTCCAAAAGTGGTTAAAACAGGCACTTTATTATTTTTTTTTCCTTTCGTCCTTTCGCCGTAACATTTCTCACCTCCTAAATCCCATCTAGCAGCAGCAACACTAAGAGCAGGAGGTGCCGAAAACTCCCTTCTGCTCTGCCATGAATTATTCTGTTCATGCCTGATCCCTGGCCCGCATGAATAATTCAGCGGGTCTGCCTTCTTTTAACCTGCATTAACATCAGGCCGGGATCGTCAGCAGCCTGCTCTCCTCATTCCAAAAGTGTAAACTTTTGAAGTTGCCGGAGACGCTCATTTAATTGGATGCCACGCGTCTCCCGAAGGCACCGAGTGGCAGAGTAATGGGAATGTTTGGGTAGCGGTAGCAGTAGCTGTATGTGGGTGAGGAGTGTGATTTAGATTTTCAGATGATTGCAGCGCTCGGAACAGTTAAAAATTATGAGTTTTTTTGTGGTTCTTCCTGTCTGCTCCTGGGGCTTAAATACTGCTGGTGATAAAAGGAAATGGACTGAGGTTTATGTGCATTAATAATCAACCCCTCTACTCACATTGCACTTTATGTCATCAGCAAAGAATTCCATGTTGCTTTACCTTCTTTTCCAAAGCTGTGATCAAAACTTCACCTGTGAGACATTCCTATCATCTCATCTCTCTCTCTCTCTCTCTCTCTCTCTCTCTCTCTCTCTCTCTCTCTTTCTCATGAAAGGTCCAGGGAACAACGCAGCAACAGGACTGGCTCACTCTCAGTCCAGGGCCATGATCGCAGCCGCCGCCCGCCGCAGAGACACCAGCCACAACGAGCTATACTACGAGGAGGCCGAGCACGAGAGGCGTGTCCGCAAGCGCAAAGCCCGGTCAGTCAAAACAGTAGTTTCAAGCATTAGTGGAGATAGATCACATAAACTTGATTAAAGAGTCTAATTATATGATCTAAACGTAAAGAAAAAGGCAAAAAAAATCCCTCTTCTTGTACATTTCTACAATAAAAGAACCACTACATTACTCCATCATGAGACACTAACCTCAGCTTTGTTTCCTCCCAGGCTGGTGGTGGCAGTAGAGGAGGCGTTCACCCACATCAAGCACTTGCAGGAGGAGGAACAGAAGAAAGCGCCGGGGGACGTGATGGACCCGCGGGAGGCGGCGCAAGCCATCTTCCCATCCATGGCTCGAGCCCTGCAGAAGTACCTGAGGACCACCAAGCAGCAGCACTGCCACAGCATGGAGAGCATCCAGCAGCACCTGGCCTTCTGCATCACCAACAACATGACGCCTAAGGTCTGCAGTCTGGATTATTTGAGGGGTTCATTGTATGTGCTTTTCTATGATACGACAGATGGTTTTTAAGTGTGTTTCTATATATTTTCAGGCGTTCCTAGAGTGCTACCTGACTCCGGGTCCGACCCTGCAGTACAGCCGGGATCACTGGATGGCCCGTCAGTGGACGCTGATCAGCGAGGCGTCAGTCACCAGCGGCCTGAAGGACGGCACCGTCTTCGTGCTCAAGTCGGTGGACTTCAGCCTGGTGATTACTTCCAAGAAGATCCCCTACATCCAGATGTCAGAGGAATACATCGACCCCAAGTCACACAAGTTTGTCCTGCGGTTACAGTCCGAGACCTCTGTGTAGGACTCCAAGCTTTTTTCTTTCTTTCTTTTTCTTTTCTTTTTTTTTAAACAAATTTTTATTCCTCACTCTATTTTGTTGCTCTCAAATATTTTCATTTTGGGTTTGCAATTTTTATTTTTTTTTGTTGGAATTTTATATTATATATGAATCTATATATATTACACACATGTTTGAATATATTGATCTTTTTATGTTTGATTTGGATGAAAAAACAGAAAAGAAAGAATCATGATTTTTTGACGCAGGATTTACAGACTTTTTTTTTTTTTAATGGTTGTGTGCACATATGTGTGAGTGTATGTGTATATGTGCTGTACGTGTGTGTGCATGTGTGTCATTTCGTGTCAACACAATCACTCGTTCTTTTTACATTTGAGATGCTGGAGCCAAACAAGACGGGAGCGTTTGTTTCTGACGATCCGACAGAGACTTTGTCATCACTCCTTTATTTCCATTGGACAGACAGACAAACCACTAAAGACTGCGATGGTGTGACTTGGATTTTGATATTTGAAGCCTGATGGAAACATGACAAACATCCTGCCTGTGCTGCAACATTTTGAAAGTATTCGGAGGCTCTTTTGGGCGTCAGCACATTGAGAATAAAATGGATTTCAATCTCTCAGTGAACCGAAGGATTCATCTTCTCTTATAAGCAAACCAAATTTAAAAAATTAACCAAACTTCAATCAGACTTTGCATTAAATGCACATTTATGTATGTTTCTAAATCAAATGAATACACCTAAAAAAAAAAAAAGAGTGGAAATCTCAGCCTGTTCAAAAAGGATGTCGGACTACTTTCTTTCAGTCTTCTCATCAGTACTTCAGGACATCTACAGAGCTCTGGACACTTTTTCAGACAGTTGAGATGAAAAATTCCAACCCGCCTCATGTCCAGCCTCAGGCGCAGCACCCTTGAGTGCTATTTATAGCTGCCAAAGTGGGACACTTTGTGTTGTTCTGGGGCACAAGTTTTCTCCAGGTGCAATGGAGCAAAATCCCTTTCCACTCCAGTTGGGAACAACACACATACACGCTCGTGCTATGTTTAAAACGCTGCAGTGAACTCAGCATGAACCGGATCATGCAGTAAAGAGATCCTCAGAGATGCACACACATCAAAACAAATTCCCAAAACATTTGCCCTGCCTCATCGGTTCAGTAACCTTCTCAGGGCTTTCATGTCTGCCGGATCTGCCCGATGTGGTGGAAGGGGAAGGCAGAGCAGATGTCTAAAACAAAAAAAAAAGTACTACTGATTACTCCAAACCAGAATGCCCCCTCTGTGAGGTTACCTCTAAATATTTAAAGTATGATTTCATCCATCAGGGCTCGCAAAGTTCGCGTGTATCACCAGAACTCATTATATGGATGGCACTGAATCATCGGTGTATCAACAGTGCGAAGGGTGGAACCTCCTTCCCAACTGGACCATCTGGTTTTCCTTTTACTACCTTGTCTCGCTTCTGTTGTCAGACAAACATGCTCACAGTGAATCCCTCGAGGTCAGCTGTGTTTAATGTTTCGTCACTTCACTGGAAGTCTCAGGAGGCTTTTTTTTCTCTAACCATTTAAATCAAACTTATCCTACTAAAATAACTTAAAGATTCTGTCAGCAGACAAACATGAAGTTTAAGCCCCTTTTACTCTCATAACGAATATGATAAATTCAGTAAAGCGGTTCAAAAAAAAAAATCTCATTGAGCTTTGTAACTCACTCAAGAAGCAAAATGTGTCATGCTAATAATATCTCCTGTGGCTTATGAGCAGGGTTGTCCCCTACTGCCCCCTGGCTGGCTAACTTGGAATTGTCCAATATGTTTTCACACAAAATGAAAAAAAACCTGGAAAAACCTTTACTGTAAAAAAAATATTACGCCACCTTAACAGAACTCCAAAACACATTATTGCTGTTTCCTATGTAATGCAGAAACAGTAAAAATCATTTTTTTTAAACAGCTGGTCATATTTTATACCTACTGACAGATGAACTTTGTATGATCCCTATGTGACTGTGCCTCCTGTTTTTACACTGTATCTATTTATGTAAACAAGCATGTGCGTATGTATGCCATTCCAGTTCACATGACCAGCCTCCACCCCCTTCCCCCCCGATCCCCACCAACCTCCCACCTACCCCTATCTCCTCTACATCACCTTTTATCACGTTGTTGCCAGGCTACAGTCCTCTGTCATGGTTTGGTTTTTTTTATCGGACGGCTTTATGACGACGTGACATTTTGCAATGTTAACACATGTTTCAGTTTCACAGCATTAGCATTTGTAAAAGAAGAAAACAATAAACATTTGTATGAACATTTGTAAAAACTCTAGTGTGTGCTGGGGTTGCTGTTGAGATTACACAGTGAATATCTCTGGTTTGACACCAAAAGGTCATTTTGTATCTTTGCCATTGGTTTAATTCACGTTGAGAAAAGCTCACCCAGTGTTCTGCTCAAGCAAAGTAACACTTCAGTGAGTTCGACCTTTGACCTTTTTGTAGTGGGATGCCCTCTATATCTGGGTCACATTCCTCAACCAGATCCACACACATTCACTTCAGCTTCTGTTTTGATTGCATTTAAAGGATAATTCCAAAACTCCTAACTAATAATGTTATTTGATGCCTTGTTGAATTTATTTTCTTTCAACTTTTACCTTATGCAACCTCCTCATCTTGACCTGCTCTGAGGTTAAGTAAGAGTACCTTAAAATAGCACCTGAAAATATTTCATGCTACGGAAGCCAAGAACGGCCATATGGTTTGCTAAAAAAAAAAAAGTATACTTATTTTACTCCATTATCTTAAGATCATGAGTTAAGTATCTCCTTATGCTGAGATAACAGAGCAATTTTCTTGAGATAACATTTTCTTTCTTTCATGATAAATACTGGTACTTTTCTTGAGATAACGGGATAAATATGTTGTTTTCATGAGGAAACAATCAGTTGTGTAGTTGTTGCGTTTATGTTGAGAAAACAATCTTATCTTTTTTCAACATAATTATCCCTTCATCATGAGGAAACAACTCCCAACTTAATGAAGTCTTACAAATAAAATAAAATTGTTGCAACCATGGCTGCTCCAGGCTTCCGTATCAGACAGTGATGTTTGTCCTTTTTTCCCTGCAGAGCACTAACTATCAAACTGCATAACTGGTGCAGTTTCAGGTGTTCATTACCGTTTCCCATTTTTCCAAACGTACTCCTCAGCATCTCCATATGTACTTGTTTCTTGGCCCAGCTGCAGCACTGCTAACACTCTCCTCTGTCTCTGCCCATTAAGCATCTGGCCCTGCTGTGTGACACGCCGGAGCAAAAAATATCAGCTTTTTCGCCCTTATTTTGGTGGCTTTTTGTTGTCATGGAGCTCAATGGTAATTGGCTCGCCATCAGCCTGTCAAAGCTCAGCCGGGGCCTTGTGGGTAAATGAATGTCAGTGTCAGTGTCCAGTGCTGAAAACGAACAATCTCATCCCTCCTCGAGCCCAGGGCGCAAGACCGCCTGTCGGAACTCATCTGTCCTCAGCTTAATCCCCCTCCCGTACCCGCCTGTTCCGTGCAGGACCGGGACGAGGAGGAGAGATAGATAGAGAGGAAAAATGAGGAGCATTTGCATCTAAATGGAATGTTTTTCTTCCCTTCATTCCTTCCTCTCTATTTGCTTGGTAATGACTTGGTTATGTGCAGATGGAGGCATGAGAGGAAATCCCTCTAGCTTCTAGTGGCTTCAGCTTTGAATAGTGCTAAGAGAGCTAGACACTGATACATTGTACTCTCGTCTTTTCTTTGTCCTTCTGCTGTTTTATATTGAACCTCACACCTACTATGTGTTACTGTCACCCTTGGTACAGCAACACCACTTGGGAGTCAGGAGGTGTGTGTGTGTGAGAGAGAGAAATGAGTCCTTGTACCCTCCTTTTTGTCAGCCATCATGTAAAACACCATCACACTTGACATTCACAGGATTATGTAACCTAGGGGCATTGCAGAACATCACAACACTTCCACCACGACACTGTCTGCTTCTCTTTCCTCAGGGTAAAGTCTGACATGTCATATTGCCTCAGGTCACATTTAAACACACAAACACACACACACACACAGTTTAGCATCTTCTCAACATATGGCAAGGAATATGTGTAAGTCTCAATGATACAAACATCCTCTTTACATACTGCAACACATCCACCTCCAGGGGAACTATGATTCTTGCATGGCCCTGTATTATTAATTCATGGCCAGTGTTACAGGTTCAGCAGGAGCATGCCTCCTGCTCCTTATGCAGTTTGTTGGACCCTGGTGGGCATTCTTTAAGCCTCTCAACCCTGACTCCCTAAACCCTGACCTCCCCCGGCCTCCCTGTCCAGGTTCCTGCTCCCGTTAGGAGGCATAATGATGATGAATTATTCACCGGTGTTTGAATAATTCAAGGCAAAAACGCTCATTGACTGAAGGAGAAAATGTGCCAATCTGCTGTCTTGAGCATCAGTCTGGACCTTCTTAATGAGGGAAACCTGAAGGGCGCATTCTCACATAAACACCTTAAAAAATAGCAGAGGTCATTCATATTATAAGACATGCAGGTAGTTGGTATGTATTTTTATTAACTGTTTTACAGCCATTTCCCCAGAAAAAAAGTGCATTTTTAATACTTTTATGTTCTTTTGATGCAGGTTTTTAAGTGTTAGTCTATTAACATTTAACATCTTTTTTTTGCCCTGAAGCCAGCTCATGAAAACAATTCAAGCGCTATTCTATTAGAATACAAAACAATTTGTCATTTATTTTCACACACACACCAATAGAACTCTACTTAAATATCTTAAATATATCAACCTTAAAGCTTCTATAATAAATATTTCCTATGTAACAAAGGGTCAACTTACTGTGTGTAATATGAAAGCTGTAACTTGTACTAACGAACCCACAAATAATTATCTAACCCAACTCTTAATATTCCCTCAACTTTCAGAGCATTTGAGTGTCTTTCTGCTCATTGTTTTGGTTTTCTGGCCCCCATCGGTGTTGTTTCCATTAGCAGTAGGGGGCTGTTCCCAACAAAAAGTACATCAATTTAATGCTGATGTTGCTTCATATCTGCTGTATGTACTTTATAAATAGGCCAAGAAGCTAACACATTAGCCATATCCACTTTTTTAAGCTGGTAATATGTTAATGATGTTGGGTTTACAGCTTGTTGTGCTGCCCCCAAGTGGCCAAAAAATGTATTAATTCCAATTTAATTAATAATTTATGTGATACAGAAATTTTAGTGTGCTTTACCCATGATAAACTGGGCCATAAATTTCCCCTAATGACCTTTAATCAGTTCTTTTGTGTAATTATTTAAACTACACAGTCCAAAAATTTGGTAAAATCCAACACTATTTTAAATGTAACTTCTTTGATTTTTTTTCTTATGTTCAAATTTGTCAGTAATCTGGTTCTAAAATGGCACACATGTTTAGTTCAGTTTTGTGACCCATATCTGAAATTCCACCAGCCCTCAACATTCAAGTTAGTCATCGCTGTCATCTTCCTCATCTGGGTCACGACTTTCCCCGCTGTCTTCTGTGATGTAGCTGTCAGGGCTTTCCTGGTCGTCGGCGGACTCGTCATCGTCCTCGGTGTTCACCCTCCCCGACAGGACATCCTCTATCCAGTCCTCCAGCTCTTCTGCTGTGGGTAGGTCCTCATCGTTGGACATGTCCAGCCATACACTGTCCGCCTGGAGCACAGAGAAATAAGGTCAAAGTCTGTGAAGTCTTCACTTTGATGTTGAGAATTTCACTGTTACTTACATCTGTGACGTTGACCACACCAATCTGAGGTCTAAATAGGTCCAACTTGAAGGTTTTTTCCCAGTAAGTTGTCAGCTGGAAATGTTAGAAATACAAATCTTGTTAAAATAAAACTGTATACAGATGTCAAACCACTTTTGAGAAAGATTTTTGGCACTGTTGTTATAAATGTTTATCTAATGTTGAAGCAGAACCAGAGGGAAGTCATCTGGGTCGATCCAAACAATGCTGAGCTCTGCGTTGTTGGTGTTGTCTCTGGCCACGTCCTTCAGGATCTCCAGGAACTCATAGCCATCTGGGAAGGAAAGCACAGAGGTACTTGAGCCCAAGTTCAGATGCTAAGTAAAATCAGAAGGGAAATACCTACTAAACCAAAAAAAGGAAATAATAAGAGGTGGCACAGACCTGGATCTTCCTCTTCAGCAAATGCAACAATATGTATTCCATCCATGTCGTCCTCCTAGAAAATGGAAATTTGCTTACAGTAGTAGACCTGATCTGATTCACCAAACGGACTGTTTAAAATCAGTTCTAATACATATCACGATCTGAATCATATGAAAAAATAACTTTAAAAAAAAACCCATTTATGCAAAATAGTTCAGGGAGCTTTCTCCCTCTGATCTGGTAAGACAGAATAACCACTCACCCATGTCTCAAACATATTCTCGGCCCGGAGCTTCCTCAAAGTAGCTCTGTAAAGATTACATTTTGTTAAAAATCAAAAATGCTTCAGTAAGTAAGTAACCTTTTTTTAGGTAGCAACTTTAAAAAGCAGGGACATTGCATTAAACACAATTAAAAACAGAATAAATAGATAAATTACACAAAGGCAAATCTGAACAAATGGGTCTTGAGCTTTTAAAGGAGTCCACAGTGTCCACAGATTGTAAATCCAATGGGAGCTTCAGAACCACAATCTAAAAAGTATAGTGTCCTTTAGTTTTAAGCTTAGTTCTAGGAACAATCAGCAAACCCTGATCAGAAGACCTTTGAGACCTGCTGGTGACATAAAGTAGGCAGGTGTCTGTTCATGCAGAGCTCTACAGGTCATCACAAGAATCTGAATTTGATGGGGAGCTAGTGAAGAGCAATCAGAATGGGTGTCACATGAGACCTTTTGGGGTACCCGGTCAAAAGTTTTGGTCCACTTGTACATGATAGAGATTTTGGCTAAAGCCGGCGAAAAGGGAGTTACAGTAGTCCAGATGTGATGATATAAATGCATGAATTGACATTTCCATCTCTTCTTGAGATACAAACACATTAAATCATGTTTAAACAGTTTTGAAATTACTCCTGAAAGACAGAAATCAAATCAACCTCCTGTGTTGGTTGACAAAGTCAACAATGTCCATCTCAGACAGAGGTCTGCCAGGCAGGATGGCGGGCTCCTCCATGAATGGCTCATAGAAATTCACTTCATTCATCTTGAGGGAGAGATGTTTGGCTACCTAAAACACACAAAGCACCAGGATTTCATTATGTGTGAATAATTAAAGAGAAAATAATAATCACGGTCTTGTGTTTAATGAGTGGATGGAGCTGATTAAACAAACAGAAAATCTGAAGGATTTCATTCAGTAATTAATTTTTCTATTTATACACTTCATAATAAAAAGTTAAATTCTTATTATAATGCTTCGCTCTTCTGTTCCATGTGTGTTCAAACAACATTTTGGGGAAATTAGCTGGATAGTTAGAGATGTGTTTCTATGTGATGTTATCTATCTATCTATCTATCTATCTATCTATCTATCTATCTATCTATCTATCTATCTATCTATCTATCTATCTATCTATCTATCTATCTATCTATCGGTCTGTCTGTCTATCTATCTATATCTATATCTATGTCTGTCTGTCTGTCTGTAAAATATAATGCTACAGCCAGCAGACAGTTAGCTTAGCTAAAACTGGGAACGGAGAAACAGCTAGCCTGCATCCAAAGATAACAAAGTCTGCCAATTACGTTAGCACCTCCAAATGCTTGCTTATTAACATGCTACAGTGACATTAAGATGGAGCAGGAAGTCAATAGCCCCTGGCTTAGCAATAGTCCAACACATAACCCCCCATAAAACTCCAAATATATTTTTTACACTGGTTTTGTTGGCGTTAAAGAAACAGGATGTAACATGTTTATTAGTTAGCTTTATAAAAGCTAGTTACCAGATTTAAAGCTAGGCTATCTATTTCCCCTGTTTACAGTCTTTGTGCTAAGCTAAGCTAACCAGCTGCTGGCTGTAGCTTTATATTTAGCATACAGATATGACAGTGATATTAATTTTCTCATTCATATCACAGCAAGAAATCAAAAAAGCTTATTTCCCAAAAAATATCAAACTATTCCTTTGAAGAGTGTATTAACGAGCATGGTGTATGTGAGAGGAATCTAGCGGGGGGGAGGGGGGGGGGGGGGTTTCAGTTATATATGCATGACGATTCTTAGATGTCGATTCTGTTTTGTACATCAACACTTACAGATTTATCAAATGTAGCAAAGAACTTGATGTAAGGTTGAAAACGCTCCGAGGCCTCCTGAAAAGCTTTGAAATCTGAGAGGGAAAAAGAGACAGAGAGAGAGAGAGAAACAGAGATTGGTGGGGAGCTGAAGAGAGAATGACACAAACCAAAGTTTAGAAAGTTAAGAGCCAGTGATTCAGATTTATATTTTAGTCACGTCCCTAGCCAAATCTGCAGTATGTGATCAGGAAGGCAAGAAGAGACACCCACTCACTTCATTCAATTTCCTATCATGATTCTACTGTCTTTCCCCTTCTACCAAACTCTCCCTTAATACAGTTTTATATGCTTGTAACACGCTCCTCGCTCCCATCCCAACAAGGTCACAACCAAGGACCAACCTATCTCTGGACAGAAATAGGCCCCGTAATGAAACTTCATGCCACTGTCATATTGGACAAGATAGCATCTTCCCTGTCTCACTTTTTCTCCCTTTTTAAAAAGAATCTATAATTGCAGTTTGACCTATTAGACAGAGAACTAGAAGCTATTTAAAGGCTCCTGTGAGACTGAGCGATAGTGCCACAGTCTGGAATCAGGTTTCCCTTTAGCAGCCAGTTAAGCTACATGATAATGTGTCTCCATTAGCCTCTAGATCCCATTAGTGTCTATGGGGACACAGTGATGGGACTTTAGGGGCCAGAGGAACAGTGTAGATGTATTTTCAACCCATCACACACTTCCCGTCTTTCATAATGTAAAAAAATAATGAACACACACGTCATGCTCACATAACACACTGGCACACGAAAGGTGGTGAACTAACATGAATCTTCTCCCTTGAAGTAGCCAATGAGGCGGATGTCCTCCTCCATCCTCTCGAAGGCTCGCAGCTCCATTGCATTATTGATCATTTCTACTGGGTCCTCCAGCACCTACAGGGGGCGGTATAACACAGGTAAGTGATTTTCACTGCCAAAAAAACACTGAAAAGCAGCAAATCTCAAAGCAATAGATGTGGGTTAGGGTGTGTCTGTTAAATATGAAGGTACAGTAACACAAAGACATGGAGAAACAGCTAGGTCGGCCTTGTCCAATGTTAACAAAATCTCCCTACCAGCACCTCCAAAGTTCACTTATTACCATGTTATAACTTACTTGTTTAATTCGGACTAAAAGTTAAGTATAAAAACATCTTGTGGTGTTATGGGGAGTTATGGGCCAGACTATTTCTTGGCTGGGAGCAGTGACTTTACTAGTAGGAACATCAAGAAGTCACTACATAGTCTAGTATCTCCTGGTTGTAGCTTTATAGTTACCGTACAGGCATGAGACAAGAAAGTAAACAAGCGTATTTCCCAAAACGCCAAACTATTATTAACATTTAGTTATCTTAAAAGGTCAGCAACACATTTTTCCACTTACATCTAGCAAGAACTCCACCAGTGTGTCTGATGAGAGCTCTCCATCAAACTCAATGACTCGGTCGTCCTTGAAGACGTACAAGCTGCCCACCTCCTGTAGACCTAATTAGATAACAGGGATTGTCTATGACTTTAAGAAAGCAGCAAAGATTACGAGCTTACGAGATCTTAAGAGCGGGTTAGTTACATAGAGCATTCATAGCGATAAGGTGGTAGGCTATTGTGAAATGATGTTAACATATTGGTCATACCCAGCTTTTTGGCTACTTTGGAATCCTTCTGGGAGTCCACCATCCCAAAACCAATGTCTTTGTTCTCCAGGACTTGGGCTGTGAGCTGAGTGTTCACACAGAGAAATATCAGTCAACATCAGGCACATCAGACAAATTAATGACTGGATTTGGGAGTTGTCTTGACCAACATTCTTTTATCTTCTGAAGAATAATGCCATTATCACCCATTTTCGAATATCTGCATTGGTTACCAGTAAGTCAGAGAATTTATTTTAGAAATACTTCTATAGGTCTGTCCATTACTTACTAGGCTAGGACCAACAACACCAATGACCTTAGGTGCTTTAGAAATCATACCATGTTTAAACCTGATCTTAAATCTGAGCATCCTACCTACCAGTTCACTATCTGTCCTTACACTTTTTGTTGTCACTGCACCACTTTGGTCCAGTCAGAAAATATTTCATTGGATTGCCATCAAATTATGTACAGACATTGACTTTGATGATCTTATGATTCTAACTCTAACACCACCAGTAGGTTGACAATTGGATTGATTACCAAGAAATTGGGACCCCACATTCATACCCCCTCAGGATGAATTGTTGTAATGTTGGTAGTTTTCTTTTTCATCTAGCATCATTATCAGGCCACAATTTCAGTTTGTCCAATGCTTTGACAATCAAACCCAACAACATCCCCCACTGGCTTGTAAGAATTATTTAAATATAACATTGAGAATAATCAACATATCATTGACAAATGCAACAAGTGAGTTGATCTTGGCTAAAGCCCTGATACTGAGCAGCTAATCCTTGAATAAGAGTAACTGGAATCACCTTAACAGCTACATATATTGAGACTCCATGGATCAGTCTGAGATCCATGGAGCCTGAGATCTTTGCATTTAGCTCAGGACTCAAATGCTGTGTATTTGAGCTGGCATCCACAGCTGCTGCTGTCTTTGATAATACATATTTTCACTACCAAGATGTGTGTGTGTGTGTGTGTGTGTGTGTGTGTGTGTGTGTGTGTGTGTGTGTGTGTGTGTGTGCGTGCGTGCGTGCGTGCGTGCGTGCGTGCGTGCGTGCGTGCGTGCGTGCGCATGTGCTCAGAGGTCCCCTGTGGTGTTAAAGTGAAGTTGTGAGTCAGGACTACTTGCCTTTCAGCTCGCTATTCTTGAGGAAGGAAAACAGATTAAAAGCTCCCGCAGAATAAAAGAGACTCTGGTTCTGTTTGATTCTCTATTTCTGCTTCCAAACATGACAGTAATGCACAACTAAGGTGTATAAGAGGAGGTAAAACTGGGGAACACTCAATTTCACATTTTTTTTATGAAGACAAATCCCTTGTTCATATACTTCTGGCTCATTATTAAGAAGGCAAGAGATACAAGACAAGACTTATTTCTAGTTCACAGCCAGATTGTGTTAGAGAAAGAGTTTTGGGAACATGGTCTAATTAACACAATGACCTAGAAACAGTCCCTGGGTACATGTGAACCACAAAGGAGTGATGGGATTGAAATCACTGCTTTGCCAGTAAAGAGATCGTACAGGTAAAACACTGACTCTGTCTGTCAAACTGTGACAGTATGACAGCTGTGATGCCTTCTTCTCTTCACCTTATGATAAAACAGACAGCACAAATCAAGCAGACAGAGGAAGAATTAGTCAATCCAACTTGAGAGGGTATCACTGACTATAAAATGACTTGTTATGACAAGTTAGAGTCAAATGAGCACGGTGGTGAGTCTGCGAGTCTAACCCTCGAGGCTTTGAGCTGTAGCTTATTGAGACATTTTTATGTTATCTGTGACATCAGATATATCATGGCGCTGTATGTCATAACACATACATCACACAACTCTGGGCTTTGATTGGTAATGATGTCTTCTTGGCAGGATTCAGAGGTGTTTGTGCCTGAAGATGTCAGCTGCAGGGTCACTGGACAATTAAGGACTTGTAGAGATGTAGAGTAGAAACATATAATCCAACAGTGAGCTTTTATACCACTGCAAATTGAATATATTTGGGTTTTGGACACAACAAATCTTTGAAGATGTGCCTCTCTCTCTCTCCCCTTTCTCCCCCAACCCCAATCGGTTAAGGCAGATGGCCGCCCACCTAGATCCCGGTTCTGTTTAAGGTTTCTTCCCATTAAAGGGAAGTTTTCCCTTGAATGTTGGGTCGCTTTAAATGAAATTAGTAGCAACGTATGGTTTAGATATGCTCTACTAAATATGAAAAGTGCCTTGAGATGACTTTTATTGTGGTTTGGCGCTATATAAATAAAGATGGATTGATGAATTGATTGATTGAGATGTCACCTTGACCTTCGGGAACTTTTTTATATATTTAGATTCATTTAGATTTCATTGGTTAATTTAATTTGATTGATGTATTAATGCTATGAGTCTAAGCTAAATGAGCTATCATGATTGGTTGGGGCAAAAGCAGAAATCAGGTTATTGTGGTATTTTTGGTTGTAATGCCTTTGTTAACTACTCATATATTATCTTTTGACCATAGACACGTGAAGTCAGAAAAGTTAGTAACTTGGTTTTGACTGGAATAAAAAAAAAAAGGTTCACCTGCTATAAATCCATAGTTACTGCCAGTCTAAAAAACACAGATCTCATTGGTTAGTTCTTTAACTGTTCTGTAATGAGCTATCATATCCGACACTTTCACAATTCAGTTTGTAACAGACATTTTTAGGTGAACCTGAAGTTTACATATATAGAAATCCATTATAAAATAATGAGAATGATCATTAGTTGTAGCCCTCATGTAGATATTCTTCTTCATCCTTGGAATGTAGAAGAAGGATAATCTGACTTTACATGGTATTACAAGTGCACAGTATTACTCCTTCCTTCTGTCTAGCCCCTCTTTCTCACCTCCAGCACCAGCTCTGTCATCTGGAACCGCTTCTGCAGGCCCTTGTTGGCTGGCATGGGTTCATGGTAGAACAGGCACAGCAGGTCGTATCTCTTCAGAGCCTTCTTGAAGTTGCGCTCGTTGATGTCCAGCACCCTGTCCTTCCCGTCAAAGTTAGGGAACTCGAGTCCTTCCTCGGCAGCGCAAAAGAAAACCAGACATAGGGAGAGGCCAAAGAGTAGAGAGAGCCAGATTTGCTTCATTGTTCAGGTTGTGGAGGTGTTTGAAAGCCTAGATTAAGTTTGCAGAGAAAGACATTCAAGATGATATACAATCAGCCTAAATTCACCCTCAGATCTGATCTCACTCTAGCAACTATCAAATATTCTCACTAATATTTCATCACTATTCCTTCTGTCTTTGCTTCTCTCTGTGATTGCTCCTGACAGATATCTCTCCCTCTCCACCTGTCTTCTGTCTCCTCCTATCTCCGTCATTTAGACTAACTGCCCCAAACCTCCCACGAGGCCCTTTCCTCCTCCTTTTTCTCTCCCTGACTGAGAAAATCGCCTTATGGAGCACATATTTAAAGGACAATCATTCATGAGGTAGCCATTCATGCCCTTCAAATAGATTCAGAAATGAGAGCAGAGAAGCGTTGGGGATTTCATCAGTCATTTAATCAGCAATGAATTTATCCATATATATAAGAATGATGAAATGAAATGGCTGTTCGGTTATGAATTGAAAAATCATATACCATGAAACTGACTGACAAATAGTTGATTGAACTGAATGTGAATGTGAAAAGATACATTTTGGAAGGAGTTTTAAGTCTTACACACTGTTCATGCTGAGATTTGACCCATTTTTATATTCAAGAGATTTCTCCTAACATGACCCAGAATATACAAACATGGAAATATGTCAACTTTAAAAACAAACATTTTTGTGACCTTGACTTTGAGTGTTTGAACCATACTGTACTAATATTGTTGCATTCTTCAGATTCAGTATAATTAATTTAACATTTGTGTATCAGAACTTTGTTTTTTCTTCTTTCCTCCTCTCCCATTAATCATCTCACCACCCCTCACATTTATCTGCTGACCCTTTGGAGGGGCCCCACCCCTAGGTTGGGAACCACTGGACTAAACTAGCTAACTATATACAGTAGTGGAAACTAGCTGATGTCATATATAATAATATATTAGTCAGAGGGACCAAACCACTACTTTTACTGTAATACATTAACTACATCACTCATAACACTTATATACTTTTACTGAAATACTCAGTAATATCAAGCTCCTAATAATTCTGTAATTTTACTTCAGTGTGATTTTTTTATGTAATGAAGTATTTTTACATTGCTGTATGTGTACTTTTACTGAAATAAACGCTCTGAATACTCCTTACACCACTGCAGAATATGAGCACTGTATGAGGATGAAACCACTTTGAGCCAATCTTTCAAACTTTACGGTAAGCATAACCTATTCATGTTTTGCGTGCGCGTTACCGTAAACATTGCTACTCAGCCAAAAGTAACAGATCACCGATCACGTGTCCAGACAAAGCTGGAGGATAGAGAGAGAAATGGAGCGGGTTTGGCTGTGGAGGCTTTTATTTCTGCTGCAAGCGTGTGATTTATGTCTGGTTACTGCATCAGGTAATGTGTTTTAGTTAAATACGATGTACATAAATAAGATATATATATATTCATTCAGGTGGTTATAGCCATTACTGCTTGACGTGTTGTTTGCAACAGGTTAGCTAAGGCTAGTTAGCACTAGCAGAGGCTTTTGCTGTGATTCTTGACACAGTTATTTCCATATTTTGCTAACAGTCATCTATCACAGACTGTTATTAATACTGCATTTGTGCCGTATCGTTATGATATGCTGTGTGAATTTTTAAAAAAGCCCATAAGACGCATTTATTTTTATTTTTGTGTGAGTTTGTAAGATGCAACCTGTTGCAATCTGCATTTTAGGTTCATTTTAAGGACAGTGGAAATGCTGAGTCACTCTTTCCTAACAGTGGATGTGTCATTAAGTAAAACACATTAACACTTTTTTTTATGTGCTGTTTCAGGCAAACAGTGGAAGAAACTGAGAGAAAAGATCTCTGAAGCTGTGAAGGGTTACACACCATGCAACCCTGACAACTGCAGCTGCCATCTCAGGTGTGTGAGAATCCAGTGTGTGTGCTTTTTTTTTCATGTATTATAAGCCAGATATTTCCCAAGCAGCTGGATACAGTCAGAGCAGCGATCATCCTGCAAGAAACTGATATTTTTGTACAAATACTTACTGCTACATTCTCTCTTTATAGGTTAAAGTTTTAAAGCATGGAGTAAATAATATTGATTTAAACATTTTTTTCATGATCGGTGCTCCAGTGTCATACAACATGACTTGCAGCCTTTTAAAAGGGGCATCTCTGAGGAGGTTATGGCTTCCACAATTCAAAGAGGCGTCGGCGCCCACTACCAGATCATCGGACATAAGCTGTACAGAGAGCAGAACTGCATGTTTCCTGCCAGGTAAGAATGAAAAAAAGGACTCAATGTAATATTTTATTGTGCGATTCCTGGAGTATAATCCAGTTTGCTGTTTGTGTTTCAGGTGCAGCGGGGTGGAGCATTTCATACTAGAGGTGATTGACAGGTTACCTGACTTGGAGATGGTGGTGAATGTCAGAGATTACCCTCAAGTCCCCAGCTGGGTGCAGCCAACCCTGCCTGTCTTCTCTTTCAGTAAGGTTAGACTCAGAAATAACTGCATACACACATTTTAAATGACACATTAAAATTTGTTGTAGAAATAACCAGTTATGATGTGTATGCGTGTGTGTGCGTGTGTGATCTGAGTAGACTTCAGACTACCAGGACATCATGTACCCTGCATGGACATTTTGGGAGGGGGGGCCTGCTGTGTGGCCCATATACCCCACTGGACTGGGTAGATGGGATCTGATGAGGGATGATCTTAAAAAGTAAGGTGTAGCACTGGTAACCTTTCCAGTTATACTCCCACTATATGCAATACTCATTATTTACACTGTGTTGTGTTGTGTTAGGTCTGCAGCTCAGTGGCCATGGAGGAAGAAAGAGTCCAGAGGATTCTTCAGAGGCTCCCGGTCAGTCCTCAGTTTTCTACTCAGCCTTCTACTCATTGCTGTTGGTGGCAAACTGCAGACTTGATCCATTGTATTCAAACAGTAGACTCTATACTGATAACTACAATATATATACTGTACCATAAGGTCCTGCACAAGCCGTGTACTTAACCAGGAAGATGGAGTTGTACTGCACATTATCTGAATAACACATCTGAGTAAAATTTGGCCTGAACTCAAATAATCTCAGCTCTGTGTTTACAGGTGCAGATGAGAGTCTGTGGTTATGTTTTTGAGTAATTTTATATTATTATCATGTCTTTCAAAACTCCTTTTTAAAGTAGATTTGGTCATTTTTTCTGTTTGTTTGATAGAACCAGTCCAGAGCGCGACCCTCTGATCCTTCTATCCAGAGAGAACCCAGAGCTGGTGGATGCAGAGTACACCAAGAACCAGGCCTGGAAGTCTGAGAAGGTCAGATCTGCTTAACGCTTATAAATCCATAGATTATTACGGTACCTTCATTTTTCTCAGATTTACAATGAGCGACGCTTTTCCTAGCTCATAAAGGAAAATGTCATATTTCTGAAGCTAATCAAGTGGATCCATGTTGATTATTTACCCATCATGACACCTTTCTGTTATAGGATACACTGGGGAGACCACCAGCTAAAGAGATCCCACTGGTCGATCACTGCAAATACAAGTAAGCGTGTGCGTTTTTAAGAGTGTCCTTTTAAAAAGAATCAGCCATCAACCGTTTCCTTTCTCTCTCTCTTTCTCTCTTTCACTCACAGATATTTATTTAACTTCCGAGGCGTGGCTGCCAGCTTCCGCTTCAAGCATCTCTTCCTCTGTGGTGCTCTGGTGTTTCATGTGGGAGATGAATGGCAGGAGTTTTTTTACCTTCAGCTCAAGCCGTGGGTGCACTACATCCCAGTGAAGCAGGATCTCTCTGATGTCAGGTACATCAGCTAAACCCACGTGTTATTGTGTGTTTGTGTCACTGCATACTAGTCTGAATTGTCCTATTTACACGAGGGTGAAAGTACATATGTCGCTTCCAGCGAAGTATACAAAGAGTCACGTCTATAATTTTGGTGGAAAATAATAAAATCAATCAGGGCAGAGTATCAAAAATTGACATTTTGTGAAAAATGTGAAAAAACAGCCAAGATGATATCTTCCGATGACTTGTTTTGTCTAACAAAGATTCCACAATCCAAAGAGATTCAGTTTAGAACAATATAACACAGAAAATCAGCAAATGTTCACATTTTAAAAGCCAGAATCCAGAAAAAATATGTGGTGCTCTTGCCTGTTAAATTACTTTTTGTTTATTTATTTGGTGTGGCTGTGGTTCAGGAGGTAGAGCGGGTCGTCAACTAACACTAGAAAAGCTCTATATAAGTACAATTTACTATCATTATTTTTCTGACAGTTGACTAATTGTTTTAGCTCTGACACCTCTGCCTTAGGTCTGTGGATTCTTTTAAAGGGCATCTGTTCAGACAGGCAATTGGGGAGCATGTTCTATTTTATGTTTAACTGCTATGTAAATAAATTTGACTGACTCTTTTTTAAATGAAGACATAGGTGCGTGAATGTTTTCAGGGTGTGAATAGCTTCTGTCATCATTTCTTTGATGCGTAAGGTAAATGTTAATATGTATTTACATGTTCTATATCCTAAGGGAACTACTACAATTTGTCAAGGAGAACGATGGTGTCGCTGAGGAGATCGCCCGAAGGTAACAGATCCTGTTTCCTGATGAATGTTGATGGAAACTCAAAGTATAAGCCGTGTAATATGTAGTGTCGAACTTACACGCTGTCAATTTCTGCTTGCTCTAGTTAGGAACGCATGACAAATTAAACCTTTCAGTCTCACTCTCTGCTCCTCTCCCCTCCCTCACAGGGGTAAGGAATTCATCCTGGAACACCTGCAGATGCGAGACATTTCCTGCTACTGGGAGAGACTCCTGAGCGAGTTCGGCGGACTCCTCGCCTACAAACCTAAAAGAAATAACAGCTACAATCAGATTATCCACAGAACCAGCAAGACTGAGCTATAAGAGAGAGACTCAGTGTGACCGGGGGCAGCTGTAGTGAAAGGAAATTGCGACACCACAACAAATGATTTCCTCACGCTACGTTATGTGTTGTTGCTGGTGTTCCTCTTTTGTCAAATTCACAGAAGTCTTTTTTTTTTTTTAGTCGAATAGAATAACTTTACTTTTGAGTCTATTGAGTTAAATTTTTAGGTCCTTACAGAAATTACAGGGTTGTACTTTTTAGGTCAACTCCAACTACCTTCTGTTAGCAGTCTGGATTGCCTTAGTGTGTTTAAGTGCACATCACTAAAACCTTTTGACAGTACTTTGAAACAAGGGTACACAGTCATAGCTGCAGTTTAATGTGTTGACTGTTAATCCTGCCATACCTACAGGTGCCACCGGGGGGCCTATATATCAATTCTGAGTCACTGATCGCTTTGTGGTTGCCTCCAAAAGGAGATGTTGTCTACTCACCAGCAAATAATATAAAAATGTTAAAGAGGCATTCAACAGACGAGTCTAGATGAAACTGCACTTCAAAAGAGTATCTAACTTCCATATTGTGATGTATTTTAAGTGAAACCGGTTTGATAGCTGAGACATAACATTGGGAGGAATGTGATTTGAAAAGTGGGCGTGTCTTTAATTAACTCAACTCTGGGCCGCTAAAACTTGAAGATTGATTGATGGGTGGATGTCATTATTTTATTGGTTTAAATTGGTTTGTTCAAGCCTACGTAAGTGCATAGTTTGATCTGTGTTTCTGGAGTTTGACTCATGCTAGGGTCTAAAAGTCAGGATATTTTGGCCTCTGTTGCTTCGGTTTCCACCATTCTTTTTTAAAATCTGTCCCTCGTGAGTCCCCCAATGTTATGGAAGTGAAATACATAATTGCTGGAGTGCCCCTTTAACCCTTTAACGTGCACTGTAAGGACTTGCATCTTGTGCATGAACCTCAACTCGGTTATTCATAGGACTGAGTGGAAGAAGTTCAGTGCCTTGACACATTGTTGATGCATAGTAGCTAGGCAACAGACCTCTACTATTCACTAAATCCTAATGGCAGTACTTCACACCCAGCAACCTACAACTCTAAGTTTGAGTACTTGAATCGAAGCACAGCAAAGTGTGACGTTAACTGTCGACGGCTGCTCTAACATCCGGGAAGGATGTACCAAGAATAATACCATGCCATGCTGTAACACATTTAATGTATTGTTTTGGAAGGGTTTCCTGAAATCCAAAACATGAAGCACATGTATTCCTTTTTTTTGTGTAGTTTTTTTGTACCAAGAATAATAAGTCAATCTGTCTCTCCAGGAGCCATGATCTAATTGTCAAGTCCATATATACCCGAGTCTTAGAAATGTAGATAAAATTGATACCTTTTAGCCATCGTTGTATCACCGATGTTGAGAATTATAGGCTAGAAGTTGTAATCAGCTGTGTCGCTCTTCTTGTTGAGCATCTCTGGCTCAACAGTTTAAATTGAACCTATAGTCAGCACAGGAGATCAGCTTTGTTACACTGCCCTCTACTGGACAACTGAAGAAACTCCAGCAGACCTTTACCTTGACATTTCATTACAACATATCTATTGACCCTTTAATGTCTGTATTGCAATGCATTCAGCCATACATTTCTAGAACTTGAAAGCACTAAAGAATAACTCGCAGTCAACATTTCATTTCACACAAAGTGCCAAAAGAAAGCAATAAACAAGTAATCATTTCTTTTTTTTAATGTGTAGATTAACATAAACACTCATGTCAGTTGATGTAACCTTTTGTCTTGATGTGAAAAGGTGATGGAGGATGCATGATTGATACAGCATAATGTTGAATATGTTATAGTATTCACATGGTGCTGCGAACCAGCAGATTCTCACCGATGCAAAGTAGTGTGATGTTTTATTGTGAAGAGCTGTGGTAAAGATGGTCCATTACTATGTTGATTCGACCAAAAAGCTGTGATGATCATCATGTACCTGGTTAAAGTGAGACATTCAGGTTTTTGTCACGGTTTCTGTAGAAATGTGTTTTTATACCAATAAAGCAATTGGTTCTTAAGACATCATTGAGCTAAGCTTTTCTTCATTCACGTCTTTGTCAGTGTTTTTTTTGTTTTACATGTGCATGTATAGTTTTTCAGTTAGCACTAGTTGCATATAGGAGTGATCTGCACCTACTGTTGGTAAGATAAGAAACTTTTTTGATCCCTGGTGTAAAATGCAGGTGTTACAACAGAATAAGACTCCTTTACCTGAAGTGTGTGAAAGAGCGATATCACAGGTCCTTCCTCTCTGCAGCTGTCAGACTGTACAACCAGCACTGCTCCCAGTAAACCTCACATACCCCCCCAACCTGGACAATATATATATTACATTTAAATCTTTGCAATAACAATATCAAACTAAGGCAAATTATCACTCAACACCAATATTACTCCAAATATTTTACCATATTTTTTTTTACTATCATTTATTTATTGCTTTTGTACTTGGTATTTATTGTTCTTTATTCTTTTTTATTGATGCTGTTCTATTTTGCTATCCACTTGCTGCTGCAATAATGTACATTTCCCCATCGATGGACTAATAAAGGATGATCTTATCTTATACAACCTGTGGAAGTGGCACTGAACTGCAAAGTCAATGAACTAATGAATGAAAAGGATAACTTAAGTAAAACTAAAACTGAACCTCAAGCCAAAACTATGCAATCTAAATAACAATGCAAATGCAAAAGGAAGTGTAATAATAAAAATGATAAAGAACCAATTGGTGGTGTGAAGTGCGGAAAGGGGTAGTAGTAGGAGCAGTGGTAGTAGTATTAGTAGTAGTAGTAAAAACTAAATACTGAATTACTTTTCGTTTTAGAGATCATAAAATAGTATCCGTTTGTTTCTATTTCTAGTAATGCAACCTAATGCGCCTTCAGTACATAAACTAGTCCATATGCGGCATTATACTACTATAGTCTTCCACCACGGGGAGGCGCTGTTTTCTGTTTGATTTGTGTAACCAGGTGAAAGTTCGGAACACCGGTACACTGCTGCACTGCAGATCCCGCGGGATTTGTGCGTATAGTTTCTTCATTGTATGCTTTTGACAAAATAATGATCTTTTATGATGTTACATGACATGTTGTTAAGGTTAGGTCAGGTTTAGGCACAAAAAAGTAAAAAACACTCAGTCAGGGTGAGTGTGTTTAGGTTACAAATATCACTCTCGCGAGATCGTACGCTGGTTTGGCAGTACCTACCGACAAGACACCACCGAAAGCCAAGCGTGAGGAGCCGCAGAAGGACATCAATGAAACAAAGACATGACATGCACACACTTGAATTAAAATGCATTAACCAAAGCTGCAACTCATAAAACAAACGTTTCGTTGAACTGGAAGTCCGCGCTGTTTGCTGGTAAGCTGCATTTTACCTGTAGCATGACAGAGGCTAATAGCATGCTAACAATAACGCTAAGGCTCCCATTATCGGACACGGTTTATTTCAGGTTTTTTGCAGTCATTTTTAAACCACAAATGCGTTTAACACTACTACTGAACTTTAAAAAATATACTCTTGTCGAGTTATGACAATGACACGTTGTTATTTTTGTTACAGAGAAACAAAACGGGACAAGTCAGCGTGACCTGATAGCTGCACAGCGTTAGGCTATAGGCAGCTAGTTTAGGGAGTAAGTTAAAGCATTTATAAGTAGCTCCCCACTAATGCACTTGATAACAAGAATGAGCTCGTTAGCCCTTGACGAGCTTCAGCTGCTCGATAACGAGCTAACTATTAGAAGCAGGTGTGTTAGTGAGCACGGTTAGTGACGACACATTTTAAGGTTGTACAGGCGAAATTGCTGTCAACTTTACAATTAGTTTCAATAGCAGGGAAAACTTTTAACACAAAACTTTTTTTTTTAAACAATTGATAATTAGAGTAACATTTGTTTAATTGTGTTTACTATTTTTTTTTCTCCAGATTTTTTGATATCACTTTACATGGTCAAGTAGTTTTACATTATCACAGTAAATAAATAAAGGTCATATGGAACAACGTGATTGAAGGAATGTTAAATTGACCCCCCCCATGTATAGTCTATAGCACCTTTCTAGTCTTATTGACCACTCTAAGCACTTCACAGTACATGCCAATACACAACCACTCACACATAAATATTGATACCACTGACTGTATTCATCCACAGTGGAATCATACACTGTTGGCAGAGGCTGCCATGCAACCAACCAACCTGCTCATCAGTGATATAGTGCTCCCTGTCCAAAGCCCCCCACAGTGTGTCTTTACTCCCCCATTCTCACACACACACACCCACACTAATAGCATAATCATCAGGAGCAGTTTGGGGTTCAGTATCTTGCCTGAGGACATTTTGATATGATTCTCATTAGTAGATGACCCACTCTACCTCCTGAGCCACAGCCACCCCAGATGTTATTTAACTGGGACAAGCATCATTTAATCACAAAATGTACTTGTAAAATGGTGCTCTTGAGTAATTTCTTACCGCTAAAGACGAAGATTATCACTCTTACATGTATTAGATGATGATTCCTGAGTGTCAGAGCAACACTGGCAAAGATAATCATCACCTTCTGTATTCACCTTTTATTATGTATTAGCTGGCACACCCTACTCTGAGGACCAGAGGGGCCCAGCAATGCAGTAAAAAACTCAATTTCAAAAAGTCAAGAAAGCAATCTCTTCCCAGAGAGTCTGCTTGTGTGCCCAGCGTGTTTTGATATGGCTGCACCATTTAACAGCTGCTGAGCCGGACAGCCTGTGTAGCCTGTGCCAGCATTTCACTTGCCTTAAGGCTGTTTGTTTTGAGGATGGAGCTTAAGTCGAAGCAGTGAGCGCAACATCCCAACCCACGGCCATGTGTTTCCGCCTCTCCTCTGCAGCCCAACGCCAGCTGAAGCGTGATGCATCCAGAGCAGCCCGGAACATGCTTCGCCCCGCGGAGACGACAGGCAGATTCAGCCCCTCGGGGCACCTTGAGCACCGGCCTACTGCAGGGCCTCATCCAGAGCGCCAGGCCTCCTTCCTTCTGCTTCCTGTTCCCCAGGGTCCATGCAGCTGATGTGGCTGCTGCCCAGCCTGCACAGATGCCCTCTCCTTCCTCCTCCTCCTCCTCCCCCTCAACCAGTCCTGCTCCTGCATCCATCCCCACTCCCAGTAACGTGCCAAGCAACATGGGCAAGCCAGAATTCCCAGACACGGGATGGGACCGCATCAAGGATCTCTTTGAGAAAGAGTTAGTACTTGTGTGTTCGTCAGTCAGTTCTTTTTTTTTTATTTTTTTTAAATCCCTTTTACCACTTTGCTCAATTTAAACTTGTCCCCCTCTGTGCATCCATTTTGTTGTTGTGTTGCTACTCTACTACCCAGCTTCTATATTGTAAGACTAAACACTAGAGCCCTACTATATCAGTCAGCCGATATTATCAGCAGATCTTGACCTATCACAGATATATCAGTATCAGTGAATATGTTGTCTGATGTCTGTGTCATAGCTAATTATGATTATTAAATTCACAGTGAAGTCATTTTATATAATAAAGCTTATATAGTTACACTGTAAAATATCATCCCTACATCACATACATTTTTGTTCGATAACCACATTAGAAGGATCGTTGCAAAAAATGTTTTAATGTGTATTAAATGTGTATTATATATATATTATATTATATTATATATTATCACCCATTGTATGAATATCAGACTTTTTTATTCCCTAAAATTGATATTGGTCCAAAAATCCAGTATCGGTCGGGCCCTACTAAACACACTAAGGGATAAGTATAATTTAAATTGGTGTATAAGTGTGCACAAACTTTCAACTGGAATTGAAGATTGAGCCTGATATTTTTCTATATAAATTATATATTTTTTTACCATCAACAAATAGAAAAAACAATGTGGACAATGATAGAAATATAGAACACTGCCAGCCTTCTTCTATAATGGACTTAATGATCACTGCTGTATTAAAATTCAGCTAACAGCCAGTGGCTTGTAAATGAAGCTGGATGCTCATTAGTGTGCCTGCTCTAACAATCCAACCGTCATTTAATTAGTTCTGTTTAAAAATAATCTGTACTCCCAGTTAGTGACTCAGAATAAACTGTGAGTTTGTCATGTCTGAACATGTCCGCTTTAATTCCACTCAATTTTTTTTGTTTTGAAAAATGCACTTTTAATAGTGTCTGAAAGTCATTATACGAGGCACTAAAACGGCTCTATCACTCATGTGTTCTTGCAGTCCGACACACAGGTACCCAGAGGAGCTGACCAGCGTGATAAAGAGCGGGCTGGTCGCTGCGCTAGCAGGCATGATCTACGGAGGCCTGCCAGCAGCTCGCCACGCCAGGAACAGGTACATCCAAGTCAGCCAGGCAGAAATCTACACCAGTCGTGTGGAAGCGGTGGTAAGTGAAATCTGAATTTGAGGGTGCCATTAAAAGGGGATAGTTTGTATTTTTTGAAGTTTGAGTTTTGAGTTTATATGAGGCAGTTATCCATAGTCGGTGTGTTACCTGCAGTAGGTTTGAATGTCTGTTGCTCCAGTTTGGAGCAACAGACAGGAGTCCTGGCAGTGTACTGCTGCGGGCAGGGCAGCATTAAAATGTATATTAGCCACCTTAAAAGAACCATAAAATCAATATCAGTTTCATTGTCACACAGCCCTTTACTTTGGCACTACATTTTCTCAACTGTAGAACATCTGTATTCCTACACATGCCGCGCACTGTATCACGGAGCCGATCAGCTGTTTGGGTCAGAAAGTACTACTGCAGCATGCGTAGGAATACAGAAGTTCTATGAGTGAGATAATGTAGTGCCAAAGGAAAAAACGTCCTTCTCCAAAATGACAGTATGTCGACCCAAAACAACCGACTACCTCATACAACCTCACTTCAAAAACTCTGAAGTATCCCTTTAATGCTGGTGTGATTAGATTAGATACTCCTGTGATTTACTTAAAATACTACTAAATTACCCAAAATGTTCTAAATTGTGACACCAACCCTAATATCTAATGATTTTACAGCACCAAGACAAAGCAATATAGAGAATGTTAAAACTCAAAACAGGTCCTCAGCAATGTTCTTATGGTATTGCGTGTCACTTGTGTTTGAATCAGCGCTCGGCACATAACGCAGCTATCCGAGGTTTCTTGAGATACGGAGTGAGATGGAGCTGGAGAGTGGCTGTGTTCGTCACCTTGTTCAAGTAAGCAAAATGTAAATTAGATGATGCCGTGGACTATGTGATTATTGTACACAGGGGAACATTTAAAAAGAAAAAATGTTCTTACTTCTTTCACAAATGAGTCACATTAGATGGTGGTTTCTAGTTATTTTTCTCTAAGCATTTATTAATTATTTGTTGATAAATAATAAATAAATAAATAAATAATTATTTGTCTTTCCCTGATCTGTCATTTCTCTCCCTTCTCCTCTGTAGTTCTGTCAGCACAGGCCTGTCTGTATACAGAGACAAGTACGCCCTCAGCCATTATGCAGCTGCTGGAGGTGAGTTATGAGCTTACACTTACATCTTTTAAAACCTTTTTTGTTTTTATTCAAGGAAAAGTTGATTGAGCATGCTGGTTCACAAAAAAGCCACTACATGTTTGCACATTTCCATCTTAGACTTGTCTTATATAAGTTCAGATAACATACTGTTTCTGTCTGCCAGCAGTTTGAAATGCTGAATTTATGATCAGGTCTGTCTTTTGGCTAACTGCCTATTTCTGCACTTCTATGGCCACTTGCCAGGTGAACGTCTGTAGATAGTACCTTTTCTCTCTAATGATAATGATCTTATAGACCAAAGGATCCCTCCCAGAAAAAATGTGCGCTGTAAGTTATTACAACAGTAAATTAAAGTATTTTCATGAACTGGCATACAGGTTCAATAGCTGATGTGTGACACAGTGTGAGTCACCCTCTGTAAATTCTATTTGGGTAACTCCTTAGAGCAGAGAGAGACTAAATGTTTCCTCTAATAGTTATCTCAGGAAAGAACGGTCATATAATTGCTTCCTTTAAGACCAGATCACTGGGGCTCCTTGGTTGGCAAAGGGTTAAAGAGCTGACAGTGAACTGCAACGCCATTGTGGCCTTTGCTCTCAGTCAACCCCCCCCCCCCCCTTTATTTCCTGTCAACACTCTGCTCCAGCTATCCAAATAAAGGTGTAAAAATACCCCAAAAATCACCATGAAAAATGAAATGTAAAATGATCAAATTATCTGCAGGAAGTTGCAGTCCAGAAAATGTAATTTGATGTTGTGTAGATGTTTATCAAATTTCGAATATGTCAAGGTGGGCAACAATAAAACTAAAACACTCACCAGTCACTTTATTAGGAACACCTGTACAATCTAATGCAATCCAATACAACAGCTCTGCCATCAATTCCACTGTTACTAAGCTTATACATTATCAGTTTTTGTCGACATCATGAGAAGAATGATAATTCTACTTTATGTTTATTATTGAGGTCGTAATGGATGGAACACCATTCAATATAATGCACTCACCACCCACTACGACCTCAATAATAAACATAAAGCAGAATTACCACCCTGATGACAATGTCAACCAAAACTGAAAATGTATAAACTTTGTAAAATGAGTTTATGGCAGATTGCATTAGATTGCACAGGTGGTCCTAATGAAGTGTATGAAAGCTATCATTTGGACAGATGACAAACAGTTTTAACACATACAGACATATGCCAGGAAATGAAGTTATGAATGATGTTAATAAAACTTTCTGTGTGTGTGTGTGTGTGTGTGTGTGTGTGTGTGTGTGTGTGTGTGTGTGTGAACGAACAGCTGTGACTGGAGGCCTCTTCAGACTGAACCTGGGCCTGGGAGGTCTGGTGGCAGGGACAATCATTGGAGCAGTGCTGGGGTAAGAGGGTAGCGTCCCTTCACAGCCATCCATTTATGTTTTTAACTGACACGCATGTTCACTTATGCTTGTGCGCGTGTCCATGTGAGCAGTGAGCACTCTGGCAGCCAGCTGTGCCCCTCCCAGCAACCCTCTGTCGCCCAGCTGAACCCCCCCCCCCCCCCCCACTCAGTGCTGGGTGCCAGAGGGACTCATGTGCACCGCAGAGGGCCATGTTTTGGGTACTAGAGCAAGGAGGCAGACCAATACAGCAGCTGCCCCCCTCTCCATTTATACCATCCATGTTATTCCAGCCTCTCATCTCCATCTACCACGGTCTTATCCGGACAGTCTCATCTCTAATCCCTCCCCTCATCAACCCTCTCTCCTCTCGCTCTCTCTCTCTCTCTCTCTCTCCCCCCGCCCCACTTTTCACCTCGTTCCTCTGGCCTCTTCCAGCCAAGCGCACAGAGCCAAGAGCGGATTTGAATTTGATCATACAAAGGTCATCGAGTGTGAGGTGTTTGATGGTATAACAGACTGGAGGGGCTGGTTTGGATTGTCTCTGATCCGTGTTGGCTCAGCCCTAGTCTCTTCTTCTCCTATTGGCTCTGCACTAGCATTACCTCCTCCCCTCTCCTCCCCCTCCCTTCCGTGTCACTTTCTGCCTGAGCAACCAGCCACCTGGAGCGTTTGATGTGCGCAAACCGCCCCGGCCCTCCGTCTATGCCAGGTGCAGCCAGGGCAGAAATGAAAGCGGGCATCTAATCTGGAAAGCACATCACGCTCCAGATCTCAACCCCAGGATTGTCCCACTGTCCTGGCATGTGGCGGAGGTGTGACCGGAAGGTTTTTTGGTGGGCCCGGAGGGGCCGCAGAAAAGGACGTGACTTGTAAGAGAAAGCCGAGCAGGAAATCGGACTCCTACTTGGACTTACTTTTATGCAATGAAGCTAGGTTTGTTACAGAGCAGATTATGCAATAGTAGAAAGTGTTCTGGTAATACAGTTTCCCCGGTGTCGATGTGTCCAGCGAGTGGTCAGCGGAATGGTTTCACATGCTATTTACAGTAGCTGATATTTTCACGTGTTGTATAAATTGTACTCAACGCTTTAACAAAAGAATAAAGTGTATTTTTCTGTTTTTGTGCTGTGCTCTAATGCAAATATACTCAATTGTACTGGGAAAACGTGTTATATAATAATAACAATAATATAAACTAACTTCTGCTCAGAGTTCCTGCTGGTGGTTTGATCATCAGCATGCAGTCGCTGGCTGGAGAAACAGTCCGAGAGAGGAGGAGGAGAGAGCGCAGGGAGCTGTATGAGCTCAGGCTTGAGGAATGGTACGTTAAATTAGAAGTCACTTTTGTAGGATAATCAATTATATAAAAAAAAATGTAAACCCACATTTATATTCAAGTCGGTAATTATCCCGGTTCACCGTTAACCCACTGCTCTCCTCCTTTTTTTAAATCGTAAGGACGGCCCGTCTGGAGTTAACGGACGAGTTGATCGAAGATCTGAATGTCAGCTCTCAGGCAGAGGAGACAAGTAAGGACATGCAGAGGATCCAGGAACTGCTCAGCTTACCGCAGAACGAGAGCGTCGCTCAGGACTCGAGCAGCCAGCGACAGTAGCTGCCTTACTGCCCTGTTAATCTGTCAGACATTGAAGGTGGGACTTCACACACCTCTGAGGATAAACGGGTCACTCTCTTGCCTGGAATTGACACATGTTCATTCTCACTGAAGGGAAACCGCTTCACATCACAATGCAAAGACACTGTTGTTGTTTCACCCACTACTGAAAATGTGCCCATTCAGAGACAATAGTTGTACTGGGCGATATGTGTGTGTTTGTGTGAAGCAAGTTGTCAAATGAATGTCAGCCACTTACAGTTTGAGGAACATTTACATTAGAAGACTACAAAATCACATATTTATATTAATTTAAAACTAATTCAAATGCAGCTTCTGGACTCGATACACTGCTAAGCAATTTTTAAAATGGGATAAAGGAATAAAAAAACTAAATGACATGTTTTACATATTATTGGGATAATTCAATTTAATCTGGACTCCGTGTGGAGCTCTGATCAATTGTGGTTAAATATTGTTGGTTTTTGTTTGCCAGTTGTGCTTAATATGTCCATCTATATTTGTTTTTGTGTGTGACGGAAAACACTCAGTGCTGATGGCACAACAAATGTTATCCAAAGTCAAATTGACAAGTTGCACTTGTGTGGAATACAACCTAATAAAGCATCCTCAGTTAAACTCAGTCCTCAGTTGAACTCAGTTTAGGGAACACGGCGTCTCTGATAGTGACACAATGAGATAAAATAATTGAAGTCAACCTTCTTTTACAGTCTGGTTATGTCTAAGTATAACACATGTTTATCTGTTCCAGTTAAAAAATCAGCTCCAGTTATCAGCTTGTCTTTCAATATTGACTCCATGTAAATGAGGAAGATGGAACAGATGTTTGGAGAAAAGTGTCTTTCTCAAAGTCACCGGGCCTCACTGTTTCTGACACCTTCACACATTTCAACACCGAAGCAACACATATCACTCTGCATTTGACAAAATGGGCTTCTTTATTTTCCACGTCTGTGTCATAGCGAGCTTTTGACTTTGCCTCTCGGGCTTTTCAGCAACTAGGTCAAACATAGCCTCGGCCCCCTGGTGTAAACAAGATGTGACACGGCAGCAGCTGGGGCCCAGGATGCAGCAGTGACAGCCAGCAGAAAAAGATTGAAGAATCCTCGCACTCAGAAAAAAACAGCCTGTCAATGATGATAACTTACATCAGGTACACTTTATAGATAAGAAATGTGTATTCAAGTGTGTTTATTTCTCCCAAAGTATGTCTTTATATATATTAAGTTGTGAAATATTGCAGGTAGTCACTGAAGATAAGTTGAAATTACACGTTAACTGTCGTCTGTTGGATTTGGCTGCGTTTCAGCATTTTTGAGAATAGATTTTCTGTCTGGGCAGGTTTGTCTTTGTGTAACATTGATTAGCCAAAAAAAAAAATCAAACCGAGCTAAAAAAAAGAAGAGCCAGAACAGCTGGGTCGGGACATGTGTATGTCTGATACAACACTGCATGCTTTCGCAGTGTTAGTTAAACCCTCACTAAAGCTTCCAAACCTTTCAGCTTTAAAAGGAACACTGTTCTCATCCTATAATGATCCAGCTGCAGCATGTCTGCACTCACAGTGCAGAGAAACAATGCAGTGTTTGAAAGTTAATTTACCATCCAAAAAGGTTTTACTGTAACTTTACTGGCAATTTGTAAAGAGCCAAGTTGTCTGAGTTCTGTAGTCATCCTCTCTAAATGGGAGAGGAAGGGATGACTGCTTTCAAAGCTTTAACGTTCATAAATATGCTGTTAGCGCCCTCTACTGGTGGCTTTGTGGAACTGCAAATATGCCTCACATATATATAAATGCACATAGCCAACTTTCTCATGTTTCATCTACGTCCTGTTACGTGCAGTCTCATTTAAAAGCATCTTCAACATGTTTAGAGGATAAATTAATCAACCCAGTGTCATCACATGTGAACTGGGTTTGCATCAAAATATTTAATTTGTATTAGAAGTTAAATACAGGCCTGACAAACCCAGACTAACAGTATCTAAAACAGTACTAACTGTATCCAAAATACTCTTTGAGTAATACTGTCCTGACCATGTGTTTGATTGTCATTTTGTCACGTACAGAGAAACCCGTAGAGTCTCGAAACAGCAACAGTTGAAGAGTCTGGACTCTTGGCATTGGTTTCAGCAAGAAACCCTATTCAGGTTCTTGGCCCAGTCGCTTCTTGTTGTGACTGATGTTCCCAGCAGGAATGATTACAGCTGTCATTCTGCTTTCTATTAGGAAGCCAAACTAAATATGACTTCATAATTCAATTTTGTTTTGAAAATAGAAGGGTAATGCTGTAATGTAACTAGTTACTTTTTAATGGCGGTAACTTTTTAATGTTATTAGTTACTTTTAAAAGTAATGTTCCCCAACACTGGTCATGACATCATATTTACTTTGTCTTTTAAAAAAAAAAAAAAAAAGTATTTTGTGGTTTCCGCTACAAAGTTGATTCAGTCTTCATGGAGCTCTTTATTGCTACATAATGCACAGTGTTACATGTGGCAATGGTATGCAACTTAATTTGGCAGAGAAACAAATGCAGAGTACAAACTGTTCCGTACATGCACGGTTTTCAAATGTGCCTGGAAGCAAACCTCCATGAACCCTGTAGCAGTAAGGTCAAAGCAGACTGTTTTGTGGTTCCCTCGTGTTTTATACACGCATCTGATAACTCAAACAGGCTACATCACACTTTGGGTGTTTACCACCTTATGCGCATATGGGTCAAGGACATATAAGGATTTTCAACAACTCAATGTTAGAATAATAAAAACAAGCATATCTAATGCAGTAGTTGAAACATTCAGAATGTTGTGTACCTGACAATTCATATTACAATTTGAAAGTGATTTTAGTGGGGGTTTTTCAAGATTAATTGGCACTGGCCTTAAAAAAAAGTCATGTGGTGCGACCATGATTCATCTTGAAATATCTTATATAAATAAAAGATCATCATTTACAAAAAAACAAAAAAAAAGATGTGAAGCGTGTTAAGTAAATTAATTTATTTCAAGATGAATCATGGTCGCACCACATGACTTTTTTTTAAGGCCAGTGCCAATTAATCTTGAAAAAACCCACTAAAATCACTTAATTTCAAATTTATAATATGGATCTTCAGGTACACAACATTCTGAATGTTTGAACTACTGCATTAGACATGCTTGTTTTTTATTATTCTACAATTGAGTATTTGCAAATCCGTATACGTCATTGACCCATATATGTTCCTGTACAGCTCTTTACAGTATTTGAATCGTGCTTTTGTTTAACTACTGGCTGTAAAGGAGCCTTTGAGTGCAGTTACATCGGCTTGCATTAGTAGACTTCTCATTCAGTTTGTCTATTGCATTCCTGCTCACATGTGATTATCACTATACAACGAAGGCGTGGAAAAAGACGCGTTGCACAGTTGCTGCCTTCATTTCTGCTCGTAAACGGGAGCGTTGCGGCATACATAACTCGTCCTTGTAAATGCTGTTGAGATAGCGTTTTCTACTTTTTTGTATTAAATTCACACGTTTTAATCAGTGATACAAGATACAAACGCTCTTTTCACTATATTGATAGGACGTAATGTGAGGCAGAATTCAAGTAGCCCATGCTCTTAAATGTAGACTAACTGACCCATAATAAGAAACCCCAAATAAGAAAATTAACAAAACTACCAGGAATCTATGCTATTATTATCAGCAGTAATCATAGTAGCACTCTTAGTAATAACTATGAATCAGTACTGAGAATAACAAACGGATATCAATAAAATTCCCGAAACGAAATATGATATCGACATCCAAGCTCAAGGGTGAACTTGTAAAACACTGTAGAACAGGGGTAGGCAACCTTTTTGACACGAAGTGCCAGTTTTTAATGTCCTTGTTAATAAGTGTGCCATAATCAACAATAAGTTAAATTATCACCGCGGACTGACGCGCTGTAAACTGGAGCGGGATGACACCCAGAGGTGATTTATTTAGATAGGTCTTTATTATTACAAAGATGCTCTCTGTTATAATGTATAGCAACAACAACAAAGTTAGCAGATCTTTGTAAGCTGATCTGTGCTCATACTGTGTGTCACTGCTGCAGCGGTGCACTTTTACACACAGCGCTTCAACATGTGCTGAGGCTCAGTTCGGTCTGTAAATACTGAAACATCACAGCAACTTAGTGTCTGAAATACGTCGGATCACCGCACAGTGAACCTTTGTGCTTTTGTTTTTCTTCCTCCACGCATCGTCCATCAGTAAGCTCATTAATTAGTAATTGCAGACACAGTTGGAGCGAGCAGCTTGTGCTTGACATCGCTGTTTACAGGACGCTATAGTTCAAGTGTGGACGCTCACGTCGTTTGGCGTGTCCATCAACTGTCTGATCCGTGGCCCGTTGGAGACAACCTGATGCGAACACGTACAGCTGCGACTATCTTATTGGCCGAGACTCCGTCTCACATGGTGTTAGAAAACTTCACGTGCTGTGA
The DNA here is from genome assembly GCF_963691925.1 of Scomber scombrus. Classification (NCBI taxonomy): domain Eukaryota; kingdom Metazoa; phylum Chordata; class Actinopteri; order Scombriformes; family Scombridae; genus Scomber; species Scomber scombrus. The sequence continues at coordinate 12,995,643 of NC_084993.1, forward strand.
CTGTGACTGAAATCTTGCCAGACCTAGCTGCAGTTTGCACACAGCGTCAATGCCAGAATGATTACGGACAGCAAACAGACTAGAAACAATCCACTGGCCACTGCCGGATGTTTTTCACGAGTTTTCTTGTGGTAAGTCATTTCTGTCACATTATAGGATTTCGAAGCAGGGTCAGATCATGACCTGTTACTAAATGATTCGAATAGTGATACATTGTTTGTTCGGGTGATAAACAAATAATAATAATATAACTCAATAATCTTGTCCTGGAGAAAAAGTTTGATCCTAACTTTCGTTTTGAATACAGCTGAATCTGTAACATACAAGATGCATAATTAAACATTAAATAAAAAATAATATCATATTGTACCGGCTTCCCAATTTAAGATGCAAACTTTTTCCTGAAGTTTCCCCAATTAGCTTTAAACCACAAAATTGGCATTAGCACATGAATCACAACTACCTGTTGCAACTCCAGTCCAACGTAATTTCTCACAAATAGTCCCAGGGGATGTAATGAGACTTTGATAACTTGATGCAATGTGTCAATTCTACGTTTTCTGTTGCATTGGCAGCCAGTATTAAAAATAAAGGCGGGGGCTTTTCAATTGTAAATTTGGAGACATTGTGAATATGGATTTGCATCAACAAGCGAGGCCTTGTTTTCATATTTTGCACCCAAATTCAATAATGCTTAGAAGACATTGAAATGTAGAGTATTGTGTTTGGGTTGTATGCACTGTAATACTATGTCATCATTGTTTTAGATGTCATTGTGGAAATGTACAGTTGTGTAGATTACACTTGAAGTATTTATCATTTTATTTTCCTTCCTTTCGGTCCACTGGATTTTGACTCTTATAGAAGCCGGATTGTAAGAGGATCTAACTTGTCCTGTGCAACCATGTGCCAGGTCGTTGGTTGCAAACAATGTGTCTTAACCAATTTTCCTAATAAATAATTAGCTGTGGGCCAAAGTCAGGGAAGAAAAACCTGTTGAAGAGGTGTTCTTAAATGTTAGGTATTACATGTCAGTTCAAAGTACTTCCATACCATGATCCATAGTAGAGAAAGATAAAAAATTTAAAAAAACGAAGAAGCTACATTTGTGGACGATAGATAATATGTACATGCTGTTCAACAATCTGTATGTTAAACTGTAATACACAATTCGTAATACATTAGATGTTTTATTCTTACAGAGGGATTGAATGAGATTGTTAATGTCTGATTCCTTACTCAAGGTATACAAGTCCTGGCAGGTCGCCACCAATTAATTTTTTTCCTGCAGTCCCAACTGCCTGCCGTTGCCTGTTTTAGTGATAGATGTACAGGGAGCAGATTCAATATTTGCAGTGTCAAACTGCCTCAGAGGCAGGTTAAATTTTCCGATCTCTGTTGTTTGACCTCTCGTCCGTACACAGATCCGTCACTGTCCCAATGTGATGGATCACTGATGTGTTTCCTGCAATTTACAGGAGTTAACAGATCGGTCTCCTTAGGTGCAGTCATGTGTATGGGGAGAAAAGCAGTTTGGATTAAAGTAGTTGTTGTTGTCGATGGTGTTGAACATCGAGCTGTCCAAAAACAGAATCCTTGCGCGTGTCACCGAGGAGTCGATGTGTCGCAGTATATGGTGCAGTCCCACGGTGGCTGCATCATCCACTGCAACTCAATGGGGGTGCCTGTGCTGTCTGTCAGGTTTGTCAACATCAGTAAGGTGTTGACAGGCATTGATGTATGATTGAATCAATCATGGAAGGGAGTGGCGGGGGGGGGGGGGGGGGGGGGGGGGTATATCTTGAGTGATAACAAACTAACATATTGAGAAAGAAGTCTTGGTGTTTGATACCCATGTTATTCATTTTCTACTTAATTGTTGATTTCAGCTGGTTAAGCCCCCTGCTGTACCTTGGACACAATCGGAGGCTGGAGGAAAGTGACCTGTACAGTGTTCTTCCAGAGGATGGGTCTGAAATACTGGGAGAGGAGCTGCAGAGGTACTGTGATCAGCTCAGGAAGGAAGAAGCTCCCTTAGTGGGAACCAATTGTTCCAGGGCTAGACCTGACTGTGATATAATCTAGGATCACTCCCAAAAGTCTAATATGTGACCTTTGGCAAGGTGTTTGTCAAGATAAACATTTGTGATTGTACTTGTTGCTTAGACCTAATCATTTTGGTTGTACTATTCACTAAATCAGTAATGGATTTAAAGTTACTGGGCTCCATTTCAGAATAAATACCCTGTTACATGTGCTTTCTTGCAGATTTTGGGACCGTGAAGTTAGAAAGGCCTCAAAGGAACTTCGGGAGCCAAATCTCACCAAAGTCCTCATTCAGTGCCACGGGAAGTCCTTTGCAGTGGCTGGGTTGTTTGTATTTTCACTGGTATGTTCTGGCTTTTATAAAGCTCCCTTCTCAGATGTTGACATCATGACAGTTTAGTGATATATAACGATATTGATGAGTTTTGTAATGAAAGTTGTTTGGAACGTTGGAATCTTTTGTCCCTAAGGTTACTTGCACGAGAGAGATGTTGTCATTTGTAAAAAGATGTTTGTGTAAATGTGTAAAAGATTTGAAGGAGTCATAATGGAGAATAAAAGCATACAAATCTATAACATCTGCAGGCATTAGAGAACTTAGAGTCCAGCTTTGAAGTTGCTCTGTATTGGTATGCACCATTTAGATTTGTTTATATACATAGTTTTGGAGCGTAGTAAGTAAAGAAACCATTTCCAGATGCTTTCAGCGGTCGTATTTCACAGCCACATATGGACTGACAAGCAGGAATGTATTGAACTTTCTTGGCAGTTCAGTGTTTACAATAACCGGCGTAATGCTTTCTGCATTATTGCGAATGTTTGAATAAGAGGTTACCGGCATATCTCACGATCTAACATGTACGTTTGTCTCCGTCTTTGTCGTTAAGGAGGCCATTAAAACGATCCAGCCACTTCTCATGGGGGAAATCATCACGTACTTTGAGAATTACGACCCAGAAGACGAGAGAAGTCTTCGCACGGCGTACGCTTACGCCGCTGCAATGTCCCTCACCACTTTTGGACTGACTTTCTTTAGCCATCTTTACTACTACCATGTCCAAAGAATAGGCATGAAGATTAGAATTGCCATGTGTCACATGATATACAGAAAGGTCAGTAAAAAGTCAGCAGATTTGCAGCACAGATGCATATTTTTGTAGATTATCGTCACCCTCGGGGATATGCCACGAGTTGTTGCAGTAATTCCTCTGGTAAAATGTCGCTTTGCAGGCTCTTTGTCTCAGCAGCGAATCCATAGGAAGAACCACCACCGGACAAATTGTGAACCTCCTTTCAAATGATGTCAACCGTTTTGATGAGGTTAGATAACACAAATATGTGCTTGTACAAACAGTGATTTCTACTGCTAGATGTTCACAAGGCCCAGCGGAATTTTGAAAGCAATGACCACATTAAGCCCCAGTATGCTACCCCCGTGTTTTCAAACCTTTTGTTTGTATGTTGGTCTATTACAGACCTGTGACAACATTTTTTGTAACTGAATTGTTATAACCGGTGCCAAAAAATGTTTCCAATATTTTGTGCATGCTTGTGTTCACATTTAACTGTTGCCTCTGTAGATTACACTCAATCTGCACTACCTGTGGGTGGCACCTCTGCAAACCGTGGCGATAATCGGTTTCCTTTGGAATGGGATCGGAGTGTCGTGTCTGGCAGGTGTGGCTGTGATTGTCCTCATGATGCCTGTGCAGGCCTGGTTTGGAAAGCTCTTTGGAAAGTTCAGGTAAATAACAAGATACCCGGAGGGCTACACGGTCGTCTTTAATCGTCACCTCATACACTTTCAACGGACGTATCACCTAGCGTGTCTAGTATCAGTAAATGAATTACCGATATCACCACTTACCCGCTGTTTGTTTATGTCTGTTTACTTTGTTTTATTCAAACAAATTGCTGTTCCTTTTGGCACCTCATGTAAATACCGTAGTCTTTCCCAACATTATGAAAAAATGGAAAACTAAATTTGAATTGTATTTTTTTGCAGGGGTAAAACAGCAATCCTTACCGACAACAGAATCCGCATTATGAACGAAGTGGTGTCCGGCATCAGGATCATCAAAATGTACGCCTGGGAAAAACCATTCTCAGCTTTGGTTACCGAAGTCAGAAGGTAACGATGGAAATGTTGTTTGTAAAGAACGTTTATCGGGACCAAATTTCATATCGCTTAGTGTAAGACACACAGCTGCATCATTTGAAATGTCAAACTGACACCTGTATAGCACATACCAGTGGCTTTTTTGGGGAGGACGATGTTGGTGTGTGGTTTATATTGAAAACAATAGGTGTGTGTGTGTGTGTGTGTGTGTGTGTGTGGGGGGGGGGGGTGCTCAAACACATCTTTAACACCATTGGCCTGTGTTACCATTCAATGATTTGATTATAAGCTAAGATCTGTTTTTTATGCTTCTATTCCCCTGATGCCTGAACTGTGGAGTTGATCTGGCTACTGCAGGTTTTAAAACTTGAGGAACTGGTTTCTCCTGGTCCATTGTAATTCTTAGGAAATGAATCTATTTCAAGCTTAATTAAGTTGTCTATCATTGTAGTTTGTTTCTTTAGCCCTTGGTTAATGGTTTGAAACTATCAAAGGGTGAGGTAAAGCTCTCATCTCATTAAAGTGTCAGTTTAATGTGTGATCAACTGAGTGTCATAGCACAGGTTATTAAACAGGTTATTACACAGGTCATTATTAAAAACCACAGTAATGAGATGTAAAAGAGATGTTACCAATACCAAAAGTGAAATACATAATCATTGCCAGAAAAATGATCTGTCCCTCTTGAGTAGACCAGAGACCTTTTGTATTTTGGCAATATACATGAGAAAAGTCTATTGGTAGGCATCATAATTGAAATTGGAATCTAAAAGCATGCTGGTTTGAGGCTTAAGTTGGTGTACTGTTTCACTTATTGATTAGAGCCCCTGTCTTTGTTTTGAGCATATGGAATGTATAACCGCTCGTCATCTGTATAGCCGTAGAAATCAGTTGTACGTTCCCTCGTGGGTTATCAGCATGCGGAGGCCGATTGGCACTCCACACATTTAGATTAATGTCATACAACAAAGCGGTGCCAGACAGACAAGTCTCGAACAAATCTAAACCGATCCCAGAGGCAGAAGATATCTGTGTTGCCTTTTGACGAATGGCTGATCGGTATCAAACATCTTTAACCGGTATCAGGTGAAAGGTTTAACTCGCATAACTTATTCTGAGCATTCCTTGATCAACAATGGCGAAGGACTTGAAGGCATTAAGAGGGTGCTCACAAGAAAGGTAGTCAAACACATCATTACTTAACATGAATGGAATTATCCCCATCCTGGTTCCTCTAAAGAACTCTTCACAGTACGATATTCAAATAGGAGTCAGTCACAGTGTCTTTTTTAAAGCTGGATTCAAGGGGCCCTCCAGAGCGCACAGGGATTATTCCAATTAAAGTAACTTTTGAGAATTAACCACATTCGTTATTGCTGAGGTGGTCTAAGAGGATTGCTCAATAGCCACGCAGCTTTGATTTGTTCATTTCTAGCATTTTTTTGCTCACTTTTGTTACGTACTCCTTTACACAGTTTCACTTGTAGTTAATACATCAGCCCCAAGACACAACAACACACAAGACTGATTGTTTGACTTTGAAATATTGTAATTTCATTAGGTGGCTTTTAAAAGTGTGTTGCTGTCATCAGCTTGAATTCAGTTAAACACAATGGATGCCAATGATGGAAACTATTAAATGTTGTGAAGTCGCTCTCCTCAAAGCTCAAAAGCCAGACTGAAGTATTTAACTAAACGATTACTTTGACACACTTCATAAGACATCCTTAGTTACTCATCACTCTTTTCTAAGAAACTAAAATGTGGACTTTGGTCTGCCGATCACTCTTCTCTAAGAAACTTTGATTCCTAGAAAACGGCCGTAAAGTAATCAATAACCAAAAACAACACGTGTATAATATTTAACAGTAAAATAACAACACATTTTACTGGGTTTTTTTTTTTGTTTTGTTTGTTTGGTTTTTTTCAGTTAAGGAAAAGTTGTCTTTATCTCCAGGATAGTTCGAGGCACGGCACGTCGACCTGGCTGCTCATTCACCTCTGACTGTAATGGGGACTTTGGTCTGCTCTTACACAAGAACAGAGAGACACATTTATATCACAATCAGCTAAACATTAAATAGGATGCTGAAGCCTTTTCTCTCTCTCTGTCTCTGTCTCACGCTCTCTCTCGCTCTCTCTCTCGCTCTCTCTCTCTCTCTCTCTCTCGCTCTCTCTCTCTCTCTCTCTCTCGCTCTACTTATTGAAAGTTGAACGTATGTGCCGCTTCAGATATAAAAGTAATAACTTTTATATCTCTGAGAATTTACAGCAAAAAGCACGTAGTCCTCTCAGAATCTTTTATATAAAAATAATAACTTTTATATCTCTGAGAATTTACAGCAAAAAGCACGTAGTCCTCTCAGAATCTCCAATACATGAGAAACGTCTTCCGATTCTTTGCCGCTAATACTCTGCATTCGGATTCAATTTTTGCTTTGAATCTTTCCTGTTTAGTCCATACCTGTTACATGGAACATGACTGGACTGCTCTGTGAGGGACAGGCAGAACAGTGCTTGAAGCTAAATGCTATTGCCAGCAGGTATAAAGATTTGCATATTTAACATTTTTTAAAAACACAAACCAGACAAACGAGCCGACTGCCGGCGGTGCTTCTGGGATGAACCCTGTCAGCCATCCGAAGAGCCATACCACTAACATAATACTACTCATTTTTTCATTGTTCTAAAAAAGAAGCAAAATATCCACTAATCACATGTGACTGAAAAGGTTTTGATAGCTGGGTTACAATACTAATGAAAAAGGACTAAGAAATGTCACTAGAACACTGGATGTTATGTGTTGCTCAATGTGTCCTAGTGCACTATTGCAGAATGAATACTTGACACGCTCATATTCTACATTTGCTGTCTGTTCCCAGGGAAGAAATCATTCAGATTATGCGTAGCTCCTACCTACGAGGACTCAACATGGCCTCCTTCTTTGCCAGCAGTAAGATCATAGTCTTTGTTACCTTCACCCTCTACGCTCTCCTGGGCAACACCATCACCGCCAGCGTTGTGTTTGTCACCGTGTCTCTCTACGGCACCATCAAGCTCACACTCACCCTGTTCTTTCCCCTGGCCGTGGAGAAGTTGTCTGAGACTTTGGTCAGCATTTGCAGGATTAAGGTAAATCTGTTTTCTCGTATGTATTACAGCAGCTGTTTTATATTTCTATATATTCTGTCTGAAATGTGGCTTGCAGCAAAACTTTTAATTAGATTTTTCTGTGCAGGTTGTTAACAAAAGAGGAAAACAAAGGACATAAACACCAAAGTCACCAAAGCGACCCACGAGGAGTAGTCATTACGTATTTTGGTTCGTTTAGAAATACGCGTACGAGAAACCGAACCGTACCAAAGTCCGCACGCTACATCGTAACAATTTATCGCCTGCCGCGGACCAAACAATCAAGCTATAGGTCTGAAAAAGCCATTAGCGTAGAATGGAATTCGACTACCTCGGGGGAAACTAAACGTGACCTGAAAGGAGAGAGACTGAAATGTATGCCTGACCTTTTAGTCAACTCCTGCTCAGCACATGGGAGGACACATCTGGCCGAACGTTAAATAACACATTTCATAAGCTGTTTTGTAAATGACTCCCAGGAAACTCCTGGCACAATGGATGTTTAAATGAAATGTAAGGCATTTCACAAATTAGTCTTAGTGAATAATTGATATAGTCCAAGGTTTACTATACAGGATTTTATTAAAAAACAAAAAACCCAATACAATGCATAGACTCATCCAAAAAGAATCCCTATCATTCATCACTTACGATCCACTAGCAGTACGTGGCAGCGTACGTATCTAAATAGACTGCGGTATTTTCTTATTATTTTGTGGCGACGATACATCCTGCAAAGTGTACCTTATGCGGTATACAGACGACTGTATACCGTATGGGTTTTGATAATAGCGATTAGTGTAAATCTATGTGTGTCCATTAACCCCCTCAGAGTTTCCTCCTGCTGGAAGAGGTTGACAGAAAAAACTTTGCTTTTGCTTTGGAGAAAAAGAAGGAAACCAATATTGAGATTGAGAAGCTGAGCTGCTACTGGGATAAGGTGAGATTTCATACAGTGTTGTAATATCATTGTAAAGGACACACTCGTGCTAATTTTCTGTGCCGCAAGTCTTAAACATACACTTAATAATGCCATAATGCCATCAAATGCCAAATATGTTAAGTAACGCAAGTTATTGCCGGAGGGTATTATCTTTTTTTTTTTTTTTTCTCTTCTTTCAGAGTTTGGATGCTCCATCTCTGCAGAACGTCTCCGTCAACGCGCAGTCAAACCAACTACTGGCTGTTATCGGACAAGTCGGGTCAGGAAAGGTCAGTACGCCGTATAAACGGGCTCGGCCGACGCGAACGGTTCAGGGATTACAGCCCACGTGTTTCACATGTCCGTAACATCCATGTTCCCACCAGTCGTCCCTGCTGAGCGCTATCCTGGGAGAGCTGCCTCACGACACCGGAACGCTAAGGGTCAGAGGGCAGCTCGCCTACGCGTCCCAGCAGCCCTGGGTGTTCCCCGGAACCATCCGCAGTAACATCCTGTTCGGGAGAGAGCTGAACCTCCAGAGGTACGAGAGAGTCATCGCAGCCTGCGCTCTGAAGAAGGTGAGATATTAATATGGCTGCACAGCTACCATCAGGCTTTCAGGTGATAGAACACACCTGCTGCTGGCCATATTGTGTTTGTGCTTGTCAACAGATCTACAAAATCAGCTAAACATTATATATATATATATATATATATTATATATATATATATATATATATATATATATTATATATATATTATATATATATATATATATATATATATATATATATATATATATATATATATATATATACATACAGCTCTGGAAAAAATGAAGAGACCACTGCAAATGTTTCTAAAATCAGCATCTCTACAAGTATGACAGCCATTCCATTCCAGTATCAGTTGAATTCAAACACAAGCACACCTTATTCTACTTAATGAGGTTCTGATTAGATTAGATGAATCTTATTTAACGAGGAAAAGTATAAAAAAAACACTGCTGTGGTCATCACTATCCTCTTTCAATAGGACCAGCTGGATGGCAAAAAAATAGTGCTAAAAAGTAATTGGAATACAAAAAAAACAACTATTGACCATGCCAAAACAGTTGAAAAAAAAGTTTTCATCAATCAGAATCAAAGAAAAGCCAGGCCGAAGTTTGCAAAAGACCATAAGGATTGGACCATAGAGGACTGGAGTAAGGTCATCTCCTCCGACGAGTCCAATTTTCAGCTTTGCCCGACACCGGGTCGTCTAACGGTTAGACGGAGACCCGGAGAGGCGTACAAGCCACAGTGTCTTGCACCCACTGTGAAATTGGGCGGAGGATCGGCGACGATCCGGGGACGCTTCGTCAAGGCTGGAATCGGGCCGATTAGTCTTTGCGAAGGACGCATGACTCAAGCCACCTCCAAGGTTATCCTGGAAGAAAACTTGCTTCCTTCTGCTCCGGCAATGTTCCCCAACTCCGAGGACTGGTTTTTGAGGACAATGCTCCATGTCACACAGCTAGGTCAGTCAAGATGTGGACGGAGGACCACCAGATCGAGACCCTGTCACGGCCAGCCCAATCTCCAGACCCGAACCCCATTGAAAACCTCTGGAATGTAATCAAGAGGAAGATGGATGGTCACAAGCCATCAAACAAAGCTGAACTGCTTGAATTTTTGGAGTGGCATAAGGTCACCCAAAACCAGTGTGACAGACTGGTGGAGAGCATGCCAAGACGCATGAAAGCTGTGATTAAAAATCAGGGTTATTCCACCAAATATTAATTTCTGAACGCTTCCTAAGTTAACACATTAGTATTGTTGTTTCTCAATGAATATGAACTTGTTTTCTTTGCGCTATTTGAGGTCTGAAAGGACTGCATCTTTTTGGTTATTTTGAGCATTTGTCATTTTCTGCAAATAAATGACTAAATGAATAAATATTTAGATTTGGAATTTGGGAGAAATGTTGTTAGTACTTTGTTCATCATTTTCTTTTTACTCAAACATATACCTATACATTATGAAGCGACAGAAACCGTCTCATATTCTCAACTGTATTTAATGTAAACCTTCTCGTCTTTGAGCGCAGGACTTGGAGCTGCTCCCAGACGGAGACCAGACACCGATCGGGGACAAAGGAGCCACGCTTAGCGGCGGACAGAAAACTCGAATCAGCCTGGCACGGTAAGAGGATGGGTACAAAATGTGCAGAAAAATGTATTGTATATTGGCTGCTTATCAAAGTTGGAAGCCTCAGGGGCTACAAGTAGCAACATGTTAGGTTGCATTTGAAGGCTTCAGCCTCCAGGTTATACACAAATGATGTTTTTCTTGCTACAAATTGGAGACAAATGTTGATTTTACTAAAGTATCTTACTGAGATTATTAGTCAATCAATCAATCAATCAATCAATCAATCAATCAATCAATTTTTATTTGTATAGCGCCAAAACACAACAGAGTCATCTCAAGGCACTTTACACATAGAGCAGGTCTAAACCGTACTCTTCAGTCTGTCTTAATAAACAGTTTTGTCTATAGTCTTGTGCCTTGCGGTGTAACACTCCACACAGTAAAGTGGGAAATGTGTGTGTGTGTTTTCAGGGCTGTGTATCAGGAAGCAGACATCTACCTCTTGGATGATCCTTTAAGTGCTGTTGATGCTGAGGTTGGGAAATACCTTTTTGAACAGTGAGTGATTATTTTTGTGTCCCAAATCCAGACAATAATTCACCAGAGGTCAGTAATAGGCAGGCCGCGGTCTGGATCCGGACCCAGACCTGCGACCGACGAAATATCGAGGAGCTTTTCTATTTTAACGGGCGCAGCTTCTCCAGTCATCACGGTAAAAGCGGAGCGGCCTCGGACACCGACGGACCACCGCGCATAGCAAACGTTCTCACGTTACGCTTATCGGCCAATCGAATCTGTGCAATTCAGACATGCGGAGGGACTCGACCGTTCGTGAGATACACACGGAGAAAAGATTTAACGCGTTGATGTTTTGTTATAAAGACATCAAATTTATCGTTTATGTTTAAAAGTAAAACGGATTCTTTTGTATTTTTCTAAAACAAATAACTAAGAAGCACAATCAAAAACCTTCTGTAATGCAGTTTATTTGAAATAACCATCTTTATTTGTGATAGAAAAATGTAATACAAGACTGAGGCAAAGACCAAGTTCAAAAGTCAAGTTACTTTTAATTCTTGCAAGAAGGAGCAGATCAAAAATACACAACCATCCCCGACGGGTCATATAGAAAAACGCTCACCGGGGCAGTCCCGACGAGCCGGTTTTATACTCGACAAAAGAAACAAACGATTCTCGTCCAAAACGTTATCGGGGCACCAGGTGCTGGGCTGTTTCTTCTCTGGACCATCCCGTTCCTTCTCTCCGCGACCTTCACATTCTCTTAGTCAAAACAGTTCACAAACACAGGCTTGGAAATCTACTGCTTCTTTAACCTTTTAGCTTCAAGGTATAATGCATACACTTTAAATCATTTACTATAGTCAAAAAATAGTCACGCTAACCATTCTACTACATATTGTAATATAAAAGTACAATCAATGGATATAAGACATTAGTATAACTGGTTATAGGAACATAAAATGAATAAGACATTTGTATTTTCCCATCAATTTGATAGAAGAATGATTTTATTATTTGTATTATTTATTTGAATCCCACAAGTTGAATGTAAATACTAATACATTAATTCTACTGTATTTATTTGACGGTCTACAATCTAGCCACTAGACACACATGCTGACGATGGAACTACAATGCTACTTGTAGTTACTGAAAAATAACACCGACATTACGACGATCTGGACCTTCACTTGAGAAAATGTTCACAAATCGGACCTCGGTGTATTTGAATTGAATAACCCTGTTCTATACAGTATGTACTACACACCAATTGTCATATATGGTTTTGGCAATTAAATACAAAAAGACAAACACACTTTATAATATGAAACAGTTAATTTGAATGATTTAGATGAGCTGTTTGCACAAGCTTCTCAAATGGACTTTAACACTTGACACACCGCGTACTAAAGTTTTAACGTCTGCCTCTGCGTTCACGACCAGGTGCATCTGCGGTCTGCTGAAGAACAAGTGTCGTATCCTGGTTACCCACCAGATGCAACATCTAAGGGGGGCCGACCAGATCCTCGTCCTCAGGGAGGTTTGCGCTCCCTCTATATTTTAATAAATCCTGCGCTTATTGTTATATTCCATCTACATACCGAAAGTAGAACAGCTTCTTTACACCACGAAGCAATACCACAGACATTTTTTTCCTCTGTGTATCTCCTAGGGTCATATCATGGCCCAGGGCACCTACAATGAGCTGCAGCGTTCCGGCCTAGACATCGCGTCCATGCTGAGAAGCGAGGAGGAGCCGGAGCAGCGGTCTCCATCGGCCGAGCCAGACAAGCTGTCGTTACACAGCCAGAGGACCAATCGCTCACACTGTTCTCACAGCAGCCTCCTCCCGCCTGAGAGCAACTGCAAGCTTCCTGTAGGTACATCTTCAAGATCCATAAATCAAGATTACAGCACAAGTGTTACATTTAGTTTAGTATTATAAATGCATTCTGTACATTTCCCCCTCTCTATTCTTTGTCATTTTCTTTGATGCGAGTTTGTCCCCGGTCCGTTCATATACCACAACTTACATTTAGACCAGCACGAGTTTAGGACCGCACGTCAAGTATTTGACTGAATTCTAACTTGTTTTTACAGGTCGAAGCAGTTCGTTCCATGTCAGAGGAGACTCGAGTCGTAGGAAACGTCAGCCGCCACATTTACCTCAAGTACTTCACTGCAGGCGGTCATGTTCTGCTCTTGTTGGCTATAGTCCTGCTCAGTGTCATAGCTGAGGTAATCCAGGGCTCAGTCCCACTAACACCGTACATGAATACAGGCTTCATTTAAACAGGAAAAGTGAGGAGTTTGTTCAAAGGTAGAGATCTGCTAAAAGATGCCCACTCCACCAGGTGTGAAAAATAAGCTAACGGATTAGTAATTATGACCGTAACGGACACGAGCGTTAACACACTTAACTAAGACGTAACCACGGCGAACGTTTACTACTACACAGCTGTTAGCACTAGCACGGTAGCATTCAGAACAAAGTACCTCTGTGACTAAGCATAGCCTCACATATTCTTAGTCTTATTATTAATATACATCTAACAATGTAATATGTTTGTATATGTGGGTTAATTGTTTGTTTTCCATACATAGGTTGCATATATTGGGCAGGACTGGTGGCTGGTATACTGGTGAGCATTTTATCCATATGGGCTTTGTTTAAAACAGTATATGTATTTTTGTAGCCGAGTAATGTCTGATCTTTTTCCGCGAGCCTGCTCTGATGTGTTTATCTATTCAACTCACAGGGCCAGAGGAGGACATGAGTTTTTCAACAGCACAACCAGTGATGTCACTGTAAAAAATAACGCTCACAACGTGACTCTCATAGATCGAGAGTCGAGTCTCACATTTTACCTGGGCATTTATTCAGGTGAGCCTGTCTATTCTTATATGTTTGTAAGTGTTTTTTCGATAATGTTTATAAAGTCCATCGCCGAGTAACACTCGTCCTACTACTTGAACATATAGGAACCGTAACGATCTAAAGAAGTGTCTGGGTTTTGGCTTTTAGGTTTTACAGCAGCTGCAGTCATCTTCGGCTACGCCAGGAGTTTAGTCATCTTTCATCGGTTGGTGCGCTCGGCACAGAGACTCCACAACAGCATGTTTGGCGCCATTCTTCGCACGCCCGTTCACTTCTTTGACGTCAACCCCATCGGTGAGTCCTGGTCAGAACTTAGTTGGGGTTAAAAGCCACCTAAAAACAATCCCAAGGTCCTTTTTTTGGTTGTTTTCTAATGTGGGGATAAACCAGGCTGCCTCTAGCTTCTAAACGATTTACGTCACTCAGTTGCACGGGGCCGATCCGAAGACATTTAGTGCCGGTTTCACAAGACGTTAACGTTTACGTGAGCTTCGGCTCTCGGAGCAGCGAGTATTCATCTAACCGACTTTGCTTTTTCCTGTGTCGTAGGAAGAATTCTTAACAGGTTCTCCAAAGACATCGGCCTGATGGACTCCATGTTACCACTCACCTTTGTGGACTTTTATCAAGTGAGGATACCTCAGATTAAGACTACCGTATACGCAGTCGTCGCCGGCGATCGACAAGATGTCTTTTGTCAACATATATCTCTGAGTGACATGTTTGTTTTGTTCCAGTTATTTTTACAGAATGTCGGCGTGGTTGCAGTGGCCGCCTCAGTCATTCCTCACATACTCATCGCTGTCATTCCTCTGCTCTTTATCTTCCTGTACCTGCGGCGTTTCTACCTCAACACTTCACGAGACATCAAACGTCTGGAGTCCATATGTACGTTTGTGCATTGTTGCCTAATTACGCCTCGTCGGCCACGAGACGAAGATTTAAACCGAGCTTTTTGAAAACGTAAAAGTCATGTCATCCTCTGTGTCGTCTGCCCCGCAGCTAGGAGTCCAGTCTTCTCCCATCTGTCTTCGTCTCTTCAGGGTCTGTGGACGATCAGAGCCTTCAGAGCCGAGGAAAGACTGAAGAAAGCCTTCGATGCATATCAGGACACACATTCAGGTGTTTATCCTTTTCACCTGACATTTGATGCGAAGTTTGCAACCGCCAAAGAAAAATTGAATAACGATTGTTATTGTTCTTGATTCTTGTCTCAGAGGCGTGGTTTCTGTTCCTGATGACCTCCCGCTGGTTTGCACTGCGCCTGGACAGCATTTGCTCCATATTTCTCACCACTGCAACATTTGGCTGCCTCTTACTCAGAGACGGTATGAACCGTCTGTCATCTTCTCAGGCTTATTACTGTAACGGGAGATTGTTTCGACCGTTATATCCCGCGATTGCGAAACGCCATCGTCCCGGTAAAGCGGCCGCATACGGTCAAACATTTATTAGATATCAGCTGCATTAAAATGTAATCTAAAAACCTCCTGCATAATGAATTACAAATGACAACCGCTTCAGTTCCTTAGATTCCACCGGTGGCTTTATGGCCAATGTAATCAGTTTGGGGTTTTCACTTGTTCCAGAATTATCTGGCAAAAAAGCAAATATATCCTCGTTAAACTAATGCGTCGGACCGGTCCCCATTTAAATCTTTGACCTATTTGAGGTTGAAAACGAAACTTGTTGAATTATTGCACCTCTTTCTTAATATAGTTTTTACTGTTGAAGAGTGAAACTGTCATACTGTAATTTCTCCTGTTAGAATGAAAAAGCCTTACTTGTATAAATCAAGACAACATAGCGGTTTGGCTTTCCCTAGAACAGTGTTGCTCTTTAAAACATTGGCGCTATTCTTTTATCTCCCATATATTGAATTGTCGAGACATACTGCGATATTACTCGACATAGCACTGTAATAAACTGGACACGTCCCATTGAATAATGAAATATACTAGTCTAATATTAATTGAACCTGGATGGAAGGTTTTTTGAGAGAGGAGCTGGAGCTGTTAATCAGGTCAGTGTGTGTGTGTGTGTGTGTGTCTGTGTTTATTAGGGCTGGAGGCTGGAGAGGTGGGGCTGATGCTGACCTATGCTGTCACACTGGTAGGAAACTTCCAGTGGACGGTGAGGCAGAGCGCCGAGTTGGAGAACATGGTGAGTAGCGTTTGGTGACGAGGCTCTGACCGTCACATAACTGGGTACATAACTGATGATGATGATGATGATGATGATGATGATGCTGCTGAGTACAAGTCCAGCTGCCTGTGATTAAGGAATACCAAATGAATGTTGGAAGTCAAAGTGATAATTGTGGAAACAGAAGACACAGTATGTTGGTGTTTTTAGGATGAGCCTGTATAGTGTAGAGAGCAGGAAAAGGAGTCACGTTTGTGCGAGGACACAAGGAAACAAGATGAGCTAACTGGAATCCTCTTGTTTCTTCAGATGACATCAGTGGAGAGAGTAGTGGAGTACACAGAGCTAAAGAGCGAAGCCCCCTGGGAAACCGAGAAGCGTCCTCCTCCCGATTGGCCGAACCGAGGCCTGTTGACCTTCGACCGCGTAAACCTGTCCTATGGCCCCGACGGACCGCTGGTCCTCAAAGACATCAGCGCCACCTTCCGACCCAGCGAGAAGGTGAGTCTGCTTTTTGAACGCAATCCAAAGCCACACTAGAACGAGCGCTCGGTCATCGTTTCTCTGGCTCTCCCGTCTGTCAGGTCGGCATTGTGGGGAGGACGGGAGCGGGGAAGAGCTCCCTGGTGTCGGCTCTGTTCCGTCTGGCCGAGCCACAGGGAAAGATCTACATCGACGGCGTTCTCACCTCTGAGATCGGCCTCCACGACCTGCGCCGGAAGATGTCCATCATTCCTCAGGTACGCCGATCGCAACACATGCACTAAATCGGTTTTGAGTAAAATGTTTTTGGTTTTGTAAAACATAAAGGAACAGCCAACGAATGTACTTTTTCCCATATCAGCGAGTCTCACGCTAACAAATATCAATCCAACATTTAGTTTAGTCGACGTCACTGTGGGACGACAACTAAACCGGCAGTACTGGTCAATTGTATTATTTAAGAAGGTTACGTGGTCAGATTATAAAAAGATTATAAAAAAGTATATTCATAGGTAAAACATAAAGCAACATGTCATATATAATTTTGCAGTTTGGGAAATATTTTAAATGTAAAAGTCTATCTTGTTCTCAACTCCAGGACCCCGTGCTGTTTACCGACACCGTGAGAAAGAACCTGGACCCTTTCGACCAACACACCGACGAAGCCCTGTGGATAGCGCTGGACGAGGCGAGTATCCAAACGGCACACTCACGAGCTCACGTCGTCGCACGCGTGCGCACTCTTCCCTGACCCGGTCTCCGTGTTCACCGCAGGTGCAGCTGAAGTGCGTGGTGGAGGAGCTGCCCGGGAAGCTGGAGACGGTTCTGGCCGAGTCGGGCTCCAACTTCAGCGTGGGCCAGAGGCAGCTGGTGTGTCTGGCCAGGGCCGTCCTGAGGAAGAACCGTATCCTCGTCGTCGACGAAGCCACGGCCAACGTGGACCCCAGGTACTACGGACACAGCTCACTTGACCGGCAACAGTATTTGTAGCGTTAAACACACTTCTGCGACGACTTGTTTTTTGTTGTTGTTGTGCGTGCAGAACAGATGAGCTGATCCAGAAAACCATACGAGATAAGTTCAGAGAATGCACCGTGCTGACAATCGCTCATCGACTCAATACCATCATAGACAGCGACCGCATACTGGTGAGTCCTCTATTCCGTCTGGGGGAAATTTCATGTAACGTGTAAAGATAATTTTGACATTGTTCAGTTGTAGCTTAACTCTCTACTCCATGTAAATACATTTAGCTTGCTACAGTTTAACAAAGTGAGGTAACTGCTTTCTGGTTCATGTTACTATATTCATGTTACTACTGGTTGTTTTAGTCTGAGTGGTGGTATGCGAGAATGCTTTGCCTGCATCAACGTCACAGAGACACATTCCTGTAAGCGGAACCATTTGACCGATGGTAATTGTCGGTCTTTCTGTAAGGTACTGGACAGCGGAGGCATCCAGGAGTTGGACCGTCCCTTCACTCTGCTGCAAACGGAAGGGGCTTTCTACAAGATGGTGCAACAGACCGGCCCGACGGAGGCGGCGGCCCTGCTGGAGTCGGCAAGAAAGGCGACGTGCGATACGCACGACTAACGTCTGAAAAGTGGATCGGGAGTAAGTGTCATTTCTGTTTTAAGACTTGGAAGATGCAAATCTGTGACAAAAGCTACTTAAGTTATGGAAACAGTGAAAAACGTCAATCGGCATCATTTTTGTACGATTCTTTTATTCTTGTCAGAAATGTTGAATTGCATAAGATAACAAGCCATCACGGCATACAGTATTTGAAAAAAACCAAATGTACAAGTGGAAAGAATGGGTTTAACATGTAGATTTGAACAATGAATTGCATGTAACTCAACACAGTCCACCTCTGTTCAAATAAAGTCAATATAACAGGAATATGTATAATGTGATTATCATTCATCTTATGCAATAAGACGTATCTGAACAAAGGCAACTTTGGATAGTGTTCTGTTGTAATGTGTGGACAAAAGGAAGGAAGGAAGGAAGGAAGGAAGGACCATATTAGGGTATTAGGGTCACTGGGTGTGGGCGTGGTCAATCAATCAGTGGTGATAGCGTACAGCTGTGGAGAGTCGTCCCTACATAAGGCGTTTTCAGAGTGAAAGCACAGGGTGCTTTCACTCGGCGGAAGTTTGGAACAAACCAGAAAGCGGCATTGCGTAAAGGCACGTCGACCGAACGACATCTTCCTTTTCACTCTGCTCCCTGAGGCAAGCCAGCAAGCAAGGAAGGACACCGAACGAGGCTAACCTATTGTCCATGTGGCATCTCTCACTCTTGGCGCTTGGGTACAACCTGATCGTAAGTTCCCCTCAAATTGTTTTTTACAACAAATGGCTCATTTCAATCCCACCAGCTTTTAAATGAATGTTTTGCTTTTCTAACATTGTAAATCTCACTCGGTCACTTTTTGCAAAGACAAAAGTCTTGCGCCTTGATGCACCCAATCCTAGATTACAGCCTCACCTGTGCTCAATCATTCAATTAGTGGTGTATTAGCAAGACAACAGGTCAATACTTGTACCGCTTTTGGGATGTCACAAGTGTTAGCAAACCACATCTTAGTTGGACACGCCAGGTCACCTTCACCTGGCACACACAAAATGCCAAACCACTAGTATAAATAGCCTGGCGTCAATAGTTTTCCTTGTTGTATGCCGTGTTCATTGCATCTTCATTAAAGATCCCAGTTGGCTGTTCCGCTTCTTCTGTTCTCGGTCTCTTACTTTAAAAGTTACTAAAGTTAACTTATCCAGGAATTATCTTACAGTGTGTGTGTGTGTGTGTGTGTGTGTGTGTGTGTGTGTGTGTGTGTGTGTGTAAGAAAAACCCCAGCACACCAGACCTCAACAGCAACTTGACCTCTGCCAACATGCCTAAAATTCACCCTGACACCCCAGCGTTGATTATCAACACGCTGAAAACCACTGGCTGACACCTTCAATGTGTCTCAGCATCAAGTACAAAACATTTGAACAGACTGGAGATGTTTTTGACAAGCCCGGGTCCGGCAGACCCCACAAGACAACTGCATGTCTACCACGACAGTTTGTAGAATGCTGTCTCAAAATGGACTCCGTGGTCAAATCGCTGCCCAGAAACCAGCACTAAACAAAAGGCAATTAAAACAACGTGGCATTTCAAGTCAATTATTTGTTCCGTTTTCACATTACTCTCTGTAGGCCACAAAACTTTTGTCTTGCCAAAATCACACCTTTCTGTGTTCATTAAATGATCAATCTTTCTTCATTCAAGCACATTTATTTTACTATATTAAACACAACTTGGGAGGGTTTTAGCTTTCGTATGAGCCGTTCCTAAAACCAATGGATGAATTAAAAGCCAAGGTATAAGCTGTTGTTTCTACACAATGGATAACTGACAAGACATTTGTCAGCAACTGTACACAATGTGCCACTACCACATCTCTACAACTTCAAAGTCACCCACAAATTGTCAATCTGCGGTTAACCGGGCAGACTTCGTTTCTGGTCGTGCCAACCGCCTCGCCGATACATGGATTCACCCAGAAAATGGCACAACCCCGGCTGCTCGGGGCAAAGGGCTGTGTTTATGTTTTCTTTATCGTCGAGTTATGTAAAGGTAATCCAATGGGAAACCTCCGTACGCGTCGGATTGTTCCCGTCCGTTAGTGTACAAAGGCAACTTTGGATAGAGATATGTGTAAATACGTTATCGCGTTGTTAAATTAAACATGTACAAACTGCTGCAAATCTGAAACAAGGCACTTGTCGTTTTAAGGTTTATGTGGTCGTTTACAATTTCAAGGCATCGGTGTACAGAGCAGCATTTTAACATGTGATAAATACAAAGCATAGAAAATAAATATAGTATCTATGTCAACAGTTTTTACAGCGGTGATTTCCAATCTCGCAGCGTAATGTGCACCTATGTGGCTCGGGCAAATGAGGCCGGAGCCAGTGCAGTTCATCTCCTCGACTGGAGTGGATTAGAGCTTTCTATCGTAGGCCTTTGTGCTTCGTCACACACCTCAGGCACTCGATGCGGCCCTCTGGCGAAACGGTCGGTCCGAGCCTTCCCGAGCTCACAGAGCCGTCTCGAAGATGACCAGGTTTCCGTCTGCGGTTTCCGCGTGTCCGTTCGTCATGTCGGAGCGGCTTCTGCTCTCGTAAGCCTGGGGGGAAAAGAAACATGTTTTCAAGAGTCGCAAAGGTTTCGCGTTGTAATATGTGCGCGAGGACTTTTTAAAGAGTTAACGGCCACCTGTTTAGCTGCCTCTAGTAAAGCTGCCGCCTCCTGTTTGCCAGTCTGCTGCACCATTTTAGAAAAGATGCCATCTGGATCCTGCAGCAGGGTGTACGGCTCGTCGTAGGCGTGGATTCTTCCCGCGTCCAGAACCTGGAGACGGTCAGAGTAAGGTGTGTGTCACATTTTACAACTTCGCTAAACCGATAACTGTCCCAAGAAAAGTACCAGAGTGAGGAGATAACATTTGGTGGACTGGCCCTTTAACGGAGCTTCTCGGTTTAACCGGCTGTATTCGCATCTACGGCGATGTCGTTTTTGACAGCTTGTTTGCACAATCTACAATAAAGATGGCGAAAACAAACTCTGTATTGAACGCAGATGTGAGGTAGAGAGGACTCGCCAGTATGCGGTCGCTGTCTATGATGGTGTTGAGTCGATGAGCGATTGTCAGCACGGTGCATTCTCTGAACTTGTCCCGTATGGTTTTCTGGATCAGCTCATCTGTTCTGCACACAAAGCACATTAACATCTGTCACAATCGCATGAATAAACAAACAAACAAAACTGCTATTGGATTTATTTAGACTTTTCTAATAGGCAGAATATGGCCATTATCATAATATACAGTATATTAACCTCTAGTGTCACCGCTATGCTAATGTGTACAATTAGAAGTTAAGGATAATATTCTGGGTCAGCTAAGGGTGATTCAGATCTGGCCCTTAGTGGATATACTCTTTTCCTCCATGAACACAAAGTAAGCAGGTGTTACAACTTTGGTTTAAAAAAAAAAAAAAAAAAAACCCTGTTATGAACTTGCCATGATTGTAGGTGCACAATTTGTCATCCTTTTCTTCAATAATGGAAGAAATGGACAAAGCTCTCTACAGGTAAAGTGAGCTATGTCTGTAGTACCTGGGGTCCACGTTGGCCGTGGCTTCGTCGATGATGAGGATACGGTTCTTCCTCAGGACGGCCCTGGCCAGACACACCAGCTGCCTCTGGCCCACGCTGAAGTTGGAGCCCGACTCGGCCAGAATTGTCTCCAGCTTCCCGGGCAGCTCCTCCACCACGCACTTCAGCTGCACCTGCGGGAAACACACACGCACAGGGATGCGTGTTAGTATATACGGTCGACTGAATACAAATCTATGGCTGACTGTGAGGACTGAAGCATTAGAAGGTGTGAAAGCTTGTGGGGTAGAGTACTCATAATGCCACAACACTTTTTTGCACCAGTGTGACTGAAGGCATTTATTTGTCAGTCATTTCATTTACTGCATTGACCAAAACAGACTATTCTCTGGTTGTTTGTTTCTAGAAAACACTCTGGTGCTTTTATATTATCTCTGTTGGATTATTGGACTTTATTGTATTAAACATTAAGCTAAAAACACTATCTCACAGCCGCACGGTTTCTAACAAATACAAGATGACATGATGCGGGGATTATATAACATGTCTGATTAATACTCATCGTAATTACAACCGTTATATCGTTACTAGAATTGTAGTCGTTACCGATATTATCGTCTCTACGGCCGTAGTTTTTCTGAACTTCGTGGCCTAATTGGAAAACCTTTAGTAACTGTCTGTTGATGTAGATAAGTGTGTGACTCACTTCCTGCAGAGCATTCCACAATTCTTCATCGGTGTGTTGGTTGAAAGGGTCCAGGTTCTTCCTCATAGAGCCGGTAAACAGCACCGGGTCCTGACAACGGCAGGGACACACCGCAGGTTATTCTACCCGCTCTATTCTAAATCGCAAACCACACATCAATCTACTCGGTATTTTTAAGGTTAAGGTCAAATATTTCGTCCCTGTAAGCGATAAAGAGGAACACATTAAATCATTAAGTGGTCAAATTAAAGCAGGTGGCTTTTCTGTGATGGATTAACTACTTCTAAAAGCTTGTTAGTTGGCTCTTTGTAGACTGACATGACAAAGCAAACTAATTCACCATTTATTGGGGAAAAAATACTAAAAATATGGGTGATTTGCTGCTACAGACCAAAGAGCTGTTTGTGTGGAAAATACCAAACCGATGTAGTGCGTGCGTTGCGATCGGCGTACCTGAGGAATGATGGACATCTTCTGGCGCAGGTCGTGGAGGCCGATCTCAGAGGTGAGAACGCCGTCGATGTAGATCTTTCCCCGTGGCTCGGCCAGACGGAACAGAGCCGACACCAGGGAGCTCTTCCCCGCGCCCGTCCTCCCCACGATACCGACCTGACGGACGGGACAGAACGCCGTCGGCTCGGGATTGACATTGTGTTTAACGAACGCTATCTGGTCCCGTGGAGATAAACGTGTCTTACCTTTTCTCTGGGTCTGAACATGGCTTTCAGGTTATGCAGCACCTTAGTTCCGTCGTCGCTGTAGGAAAAGCTGACCTGGTCAAAGGTCACCAGGCCTTTGCTGGGCCAGTCAGGAGGGGGGCGCTTCTGAGTTTGCCAGGGTGCTTCGCTCTCCAGGTCGGTGTACTCCACTACTCGCTCCACTGAAGTCATCTGAGAACATAGGTAATGCAGGAGAGACAGTTGTAGTACAGTTCGCTGCAGGTCTTCATATACTGTTTAACCTGATATGTTTACTACCACTGTCATGTCAGTTACACATCATATCAAATACATGTGAATGACATCCAAGAGGTAAGAGAACACCGGCAGTCTTCGCTCGCTCAATACACGTATTTTAAGAAATACAGTGCTTCGCTCGCTTTCTTCAGGTTTATGCTGACAAATGGAAATAAATAACGTATGTTGACTTCTCTATTGTGCCCTCTTACATGAAACACAGTACTGATCTTATACACGCTATTTTCCCTAATGATGTTAATGTGATGATAGAATGTAGGCCTATACTGTGACTTTCCCCTGATGTCTTTCTCTCCATTCTCTGGCCCTTTCCTTACACTCCTGCCTGACTCGGTATGCATCGACTCATCTCCGTGACCTTAATGATATATAAATGTAACCATGTTATGCTCAAGTTATATGATGTCCTTATTGTGATACTGTCCCTTGTGTGTTCGCTCCACTCAGGCTGAACATTAGAAAATATCACAAGATTTTAGTATCAAAGTCACAACGATCAATTTATATCAGGTCAGATTAGAACACTGGGAATGCGATACTGACGCTGTGTCAGATGATTGAGCACATTTTTCTGGCTACTCTACTGATTTGTATTTCAAGTCCAAGTAAGGAAGACGAGTTCAGTTACACCCTGTTGCCACTGGGGCTGTTGGAACAAATTAAAGGAATTTGAATTTTTACAAAATTAAATAAAAACTGCTGAAATGACTATTCTAATGTGTCGTTTTATAGAAATGTGTTGGCTAAGGTTAGCGAATCTCAACCTTCTCATCTTGACCTCCCTGCATGTGAAATGTTTTTGTCACATCTGAACAATAAAGTATCATCGCAACAGAAATGGCAGAAAGTGAAGCGGACGCATCTACAGAGATCACCGCCTCTGATAACTTGTTGAACTGTTTTGGATTTACATCAAACTGAAAAATAACTAATATTGAATATTGACATGCTGTGCTGACATACGAGTGACCTTTAAAACCACATCTCACTAATGATGTTTGAAATATTATTAATGCAGTAAACGGAGCGCAAAGAGGAAACAATGAGAGAGGAATGTGTTGAGATTACTCATTACAGCCTCAGTTTATTACTGAGCAGGTAGCTGAAAGCTATATCCTGTTTCTCTAATGTTGGGATGCCCTCTAGTGGACAGAATGTCAAATAACCACGTTGACGACACAAACCTGCATAGGAGTACATTGTAAATATTAATACACTAGATCTGCTCATTACAAATTCTATTATTTCAATTTTTACAAATAATAAAGAAAATTCAAATGGGTTTATAGAGGTAGACTGACAGCCCTAGTTGCCACTAATGAAATGTTTGTGGTAATTGATCACTCAACTATTTAGTATTTAAGATGTACATTTCCATTTGTCAGTATAAACCTGAACAAAGTCAGTGACTGAAACATTCAAAAGTATCTTTATTTAGCAAGTGAAGAAAGTGTGCAGTGGTTCTCTTTCCTTTTTAATACATGTCGACGACACTACTCGAGACATTTTTGGACGGTCGTGAATAAAATCAAAGACGAAATCTTACCATGTTCTCCACCTCGGCGCTCTGCCTGACGCCCCACTGGAACATTCCCATCAGTGTGACAGAGTATGTCAGAGCCAATCCCACAGAGCCAGCCTCCATCTCTGACGGGAAAAATGCATAGATAGATATTTTACAATGACGTTCGCTTTTATCCGACTTCGCAGGTATCCCACAGAAATATTAAACTCTGGTGCCCCCTGGTGGAGATTTTAAAATAAGACAGTGGTGGACAGCTGTACAGAGTCAGTGTTTAACATAAGATCAAAGATCCTCACGGTCTCTGAGCAGCAGGCAGCCAAACGTGGTGATGGTAACAAAGATGGCGCAGATGCCGTCGAGGCGGACGGCGAACCAGCGGGACGTGGTCAGGAACAGGAACCAGGCCCCTGTTCAAAAACCGGGAAACAATGTGTTAAACGCTAAAGTGTTCTACACTGCGTGCTCTGTCAATATTTAAGTGGTGAGACTGACAACCTGAGTGCAGGTCCTGATGGGCGTCGAAGACTTCCTGGAACCGCCGCTCTGCTCCGAAGGCTCGGATCGTCCACAGACCCTGAAGAGATGAAGACAGGTGGGAGAAGACCGGACTCCGAGCTGCGGGGAAGACGACGCGGAGGGGGATGAGACGTGTCGGCGGACGATAATGATTTTACGGTTTGTATTGCTGATAAGAATATCGACGTGCCCGCGTACTGTACGGGGACACGATGTCGCATTGTGGGATACTCACTGGTGGACTCGAGACGTTTGATGTCTCTGGAGGTCCGAAGGAAGAAGCGACGGAGGTAGAGGAAGAAGAGGAGGAGGGGAAGCACGGGGATGAGGATCCATGGGATCACGGAGGCCGCCACGGCGACCACGCCGACAATCTGCAGGAATAACTGTTAACGGAAAAATAAATGACACGTTAAAAACTCATCTTCGTCTTTTTAGACGTGAAATATGTAACGTTACTGACTTCGGTCAGACGTGACTGTGACACAGAGCCACGATGCTCATAAGGAATGATCTCACTGCTGCACAACCCTAGCCAATGTATGAGAACAATGTAAAGAAAACAACATGTTTTCTGTTCTCTCTCAGGCTGCATCACTGATACATTTGACATTTGGGTTTTAGATTACAGTTGAAGCTCTAATGAATGAGCACATTGCTCACTCTGCTTCTCACCGAATCCCACAATACATTTTCTCATTACGTTAAAATGTAGATGAGTTGTGCTTCCGGCTTGTTCCCATGCTGTATATCAAGTGTTTGAATTGGCTGTCGGATTGTATGACTTGTCAGAAACTATTTGGAAATGAAGGACTTCTGGTATTGCACGAGTTCCCGTGTATTTCTCTTTTGTTACAAGTGCTTCTTCTGGGTTGTTTTTGCTTAAGTATTGACCCTCTTTTCAATTATTCAAGCATGGACCACATAATAGTCTTTTCTTTGGCCCCTTTTGTTGCTAAACTAGCTGCTGTATCTTCATCCATGTTTGTGTTACTTTTTGTTGACGTAAAGACACGAGCTAGTATTGTTCCACATTTCTAAATGATCCAAATTGAACAAACTTTCTTAAAATGTTTAAATCTCATTATATTTACTGCAATACACAAACACTGTAAATCTCATTGTTGCATTATTAACGTCAGGTGTCATCTGCAGAATATTTGATCTTTGCAGGACTGCTGAGTGATGAAACAACATTTGCAGACTTTCTATACAACAATGGAAAATGACAAAAAATGGTTTGCCCCCGATTTTATTAGTTTTGAGATCGTTTCGTTTCGATGAATTGAGCAGCCTTAATCTGCAGGTTTTACTTTCACATTATTCACACTTGTGTTACAGAAATGTTATTAAGTGCAACCTAGTGAGAATTCCATTGTGACCAAGTTTATTCAGACTGACATTTAACTGCTGTCACAAACTCAAACAGTATATTATATATATATATATATATATATATGAGTGTTTTAGCATTCTGTAGATATTCACAGTAGAGTCACAAAGACTATTCTAGGGCTGCAGCTATCGATTATTTCATCGATTAATCGAATAAATTATTTTGCCTTATTAAATGGCAAAAGTAAAGATGAGAAAAAGGCATGTCTCTGAAAATTAACAATCAAGTGGGTTTTATTCTTAAACTAAACCCACTTATTACATTTAACTTCAGTACCTTCTGAAACAAATACATGAAAATAATAATGCAGTAAAGTCAAATGACTTTGAAACAAGACATATTTAAGATTTATAACTTAGACAAAGGCTATTTGGTCTGAATATTCAATCGTTTTAATCAAAACTAAACCCATTTATTGCATTTAACTTCAATGCCCTCTGAAACAAATATATGAACTTACTTACTTTTAGTGTGACTGATTTTAATGTTTGCATCATTAGGCTACCGTACTATTAAATGCACTAGATTGCCCTGCTCCTCTCCTCATCTCCTACTGCTGACTGGCTGACTGACTGAGATCTTCTCAGCAGGTAGAAACTGATAGTTCACTAACTACAAAAACAAGCTTAATGATCCACACGTTGACGTTATAAAAAGAAGACTTGACGGGCAAATAAACGACAGAAAACCAATCGGTTTGGGTGTATGCGTGTGTGCGCGCCCCTTGTCGCCCCCGACTAGATGCCGCACGCACTTTGTAGTTTTCGCTCTCTAGTAAACTGCTTCGCGACATAGCGAGTGACGCGATGCGCATCAGTAACAACCATCCGTGTAAAACACAAGCGGAGCGGGTCAAATAAACGAGTGAAATGAATTTGAAATGCCTCGATCGTTTTTTGTAATCCGATTATTCGAATAACTCGAGTTATCGTTTCAGCCTTACTCCATTCTGTGGCAGCAATGATCGCATACATAAACAAGTAATGATTCACTAACTCTTTAGAGTCAGTGTAGAGGCTTTTATGAGCTGCTGTGTCTCACCTGAATGACGTCCACAAAGGTCCACGGCATGTTGGAGTCCAGCAGGCCGATGTCCTTTGAAAACCTGTTTAAAACTCTTCCTGAAATGAGATAAAAACACAACGAGGAACTTAAAACGTGAACCTTCGTCGCATTTTGTGTCCTTCGGAATATTCTGCTATCGTAAATTGATCCGTAATGTATTTTCCCCACATAGTTTAACACTGAAATCATTCTTGAAATCATTACTAGAGCAACTCAAACCACATCGCAACAGTATATTTATAAGCTAAATGTAATGCTTCAACTTAACTTACCAATAGGGTTGACGTCAAAGAAGCGCACGTGTGTGCGGAGTATTGAGTTGAACATGCGGTTGTGCAGCACCTGTGCACATCTGACCAGCACGTTGAACAGCAGCATATTCCTGAAGAAGCCAAAAATAACTGTGGCTGCAGTCAAACCTGTAAAAACAAGCAGCACGAGATCTTCTTTACACCTCTGAAGTAGAACACAATGCAAAACAGTGCAGCTGATCTGTGGAGCAGACGTTACCTCCATAAACACCCAGGTAGAAGTCTGTATTCAGCTCTTGGGTGTTGTTACGTCCACTTTCAATGATGGTGCTGTTGGCGCTGAGTTTCTCTTGCTCGTCAGCCCTGATAAGTCACAATAATACACCTGTATTTTTAAAATCATGCATGCATCAATACCAATACTGAGGATTAATGTACATTATACCATGGCTACTGAAGATTCTGATTGGTTGGAATGTGTGGATTAACATGTTTGTTTGCAGCTCCAAATTAAAGCACCGGTATTAAACTGAAGGTAAAGATGGTAACAGTGAGCCTCAGCTAAAGAGCTTAGAGTGACGGTTACGTGTGTAACCAACTATTTCAACTTATGACTATCTATTCAGTCTTTGGTAAAATATATGCATGTCATTTAGATTTGCCACTAATGTAACATGCCAATTACTCTTTAACAGTATAATATAACGTAGCAGAATGCAGCACTAAGATGTGTTCTTGAGGTTGAGGGCAATCAGTATAATATATCTGTTACTGATTGCTTTCAATTGTTTAACCCCCAGTTATTGAACCACAGCAGTTGCTGATGTAATTCTGTCTTGTGTTGTCTACCACTATGTCTCTGTGTAATTGTAATTGTACTGTTGTCCATTGTGTATAATGCTATGCACTATGTGCCCAAAACAAATTTCCCATAGGGGACTGATAAAGTTTCTTATCTTATTATGTTTCAAACCTAGAAGAGAAATCAACATGTGTGTAAATGACACACAATGAACATTTACAATTTGGTTTAAGGTGGCATTTTGTCAAGTGGCCATGGTATAAGCATGATCATCACCTACAAGTCTTTTTGTTTCATGATTACAATTGTTGAAGCAGGAAATGTACAACTTGGTGGGTGTTGTCCCTCCTGTTCTTTTATACGTACCAGTGAGCCAGCCACCAGTCCTGCATGATGTATGCCACCTATGATGAAACACAGGTAACAGGTTAGTGTCTTTAAACCTCAAGAGGCAACAGCAACAACTATGGATTTATACTGTGTGTTATCACTATGATCCACGTTTTCTCACTGAGTATGTAATAAATGACACGACCGTGACATGAACGGAACATTTAGTATTGAGCATACCTGAGCCAGAATGTTGGCGAGTATCACTAACACCAGCACCAGGATGTTGGCTCCGGCTCTCAGGTACTTGACGTACAGACCGACGCCGATGGTTCCTTGTCCTCGACTCTCCTCTGCTACAGTCTGCACGTGCTCCACCTGTGATCAGCCGCGAGGAAGCAGGGTGGAGAGTTGAAGATTGAATTGTTGTAACTTGCAGTAAAATAATAGTGTGTTGTTTCAACTGTCCTGAACAGTCCAGAGGGGTATTTCATGGTGAAACATTGTATGATCCCACCAAACTGAACCAACATTAGCTGGTTTCATAAAGCCGACTCAGTTATAACAAAAACAAAACAGAACCTTGCTACTAACAAAGCCAGACAACTTTTAGCTGTAACGTGTAGACGGAGGTGAGCTCAGACTTTAGAGTACAGACGAACTAAACACAGCTGATCTCCAAGCTCTGCTCCACATTCGATTGTGAACACAGACAAGCTGTAAGTGGGTTAGACAAAGACAAGAGAAGAAATCAAATACAAACCGCTAACTGGTCTCCATCCTTGATGGACTGCACAGAGGAGGCCTGTGAGAGCACAGAGTTCTGGGACAGAGTTCGGCTACGGGCGTGAACCTCTGGAGGTGGCTGCTCCTCCTCCTCCTCCGTTTTCAGCAAGGAGGTGAAGTCGACTCCAGACTGCTGCAGCTCTGTGTACGTCCCCTTTGCCACCATGTGACCCTGACAATGCATCGACACACGCACTGTTACACACCACTGCGGACACCTGAACATCATGTATACACACATTTTGACACGTTTATGGTTAAAACAGTTAATTAAACAGACCGGCTGATGCTCATCTATTCAAACTAACAGTCTGATGTCCTGTAAGTGAGCAGTACAGGCTGCTATGTGCATTGTGTTGCTGTCGGGAACAATAATTCTAAAGTTTGTCCTGAGGACACGACAGGATAATTTAGGGATTTTATTCCTTTGGGGGAATAAATATATTCCATACAACCCGTTTTACATTCTGAGATATTTTGTGTGCATAGTTGACAGTTTGACCTTTGATAGGGTTGCTAAAGAAAAACGTACACAATTTCCAAAATATTTCACAGCAGCCTCCTTAAAAGATGTTTGTATTTTGAGTACATTGGTGGAAATGATGGACTTTTAGTGGCATTAGATTAGGACATCAGTTGATATTTAAAATATGGATTACAAATATTTTGGTGCCACACTGCCAGCAGATGATGGGAAGGTTTGTAAAGCACTATCAGAGAAAGCAGATGAACCAATTTTGACTTGTCAAAATATCTCAGGTACAGAATAAATGACCAGCCTTCACTATGGTGTACAATAGCAGGTTTTGGCAGGTTGCTCAGGAAGCATAAGAGCTCTCAAAAAACATCCGATGTTGGCATTCCTTCAAAATAAAAAACTTATTTTGGCTCCTGTATAGAGTGAGATGTGTACTGTCCACACTCACTAGTCGCATGTCGTATGTAAAAGTGTAATTAGTGTAGAGTGCAGTTTGGGTGTACAGGGTTATTTTACAGGTTCTTACCTCCTTGAGGACAACAATCTGGTCAGCAGCATTCAGATACTGCAGCTGGTGGGTGACCAGGATACGAGGCTTGTTCTTCAGCAGGCCACAGATACACCTGATATACAACACACAGCATATTGTGTCAGCTTTTCCCATTAACACATCCTATTCGCAGTAGCAACTTATGTTACAATCAGAAAGAAAAAAATCATTGTCGCATGTACTCGGTGTGTATGTGAGGCTTCCTATTCTTCATTATTTCTGTTACGTAATGTCTGTATTATCCAGGGGAGATTTATTTTTATATTTATATTCCAAAGGGGAAGAGTGGAACAGGAAGCGCAGGACCAAGTTCAATTGTCTGCTTGACACCAGCAGCACCGCACCTCTTCCTGCCTCAGTTCTAACACTTGTTCAACCTTTCCTTCATCTTTCTTCTCACCAGTGATGCATTTTGTTGTGAAACAATGTAGCCAAAAATCTACTGACAAACACCTAAATAAAAGTACGACAGTGTTATAATGATATGATGTTTCACTGCAGATACCAATCACTGAGATACCAATGGTTAATATAAAAAGCCTTTAAAATACAACACATTGTTAAAGATGAAACCAGTAGTTTTCTTACAAAAAGCAGTGTGTAGTCAGCTCACATTTCAGATGCCTGAGTTGTTAACAGCTCCACCAAATACTGATTTTTCCCTATAAACTTCTCACATGGTTTCATTTCAATAAATGTTCAAATGATCCAATATTGCAGCAAAAATCAAAGATTAGAGAAAGTCCAAAAACTCTAATCACATTTGTGTATCAGAACTTGCTTCCATATTAACAATCTAATGATGTCATATAATATACGAGTCAGATAATACTTATGTTCTTTTACTTGAGTGTGATGTTTTATTCAGGATGTGTTGGTACTTTTACTGACTCAAACGGATCTGAGTACTTCTATCACCACTGGAAAAAGAAAACATTATGTAACAATGCAAATACATTTCCTGTCCTGCTTTCCCAAGAACTCTCTACTCCTGTGATCTGACGCTGAAGGCTTTCCGCTACAGCTTTGTGAGTGTTGACCAGAACCCTCCAGTATTTTCCTGTTAGGTAGATCAAATAAATCCCCTGTGCTGTTTCTGTGTGTATGTGACCTTATCCTGCTGCTCTCAAATCTGTATACTGGGTCATGTAAATGTGTTGAGGGCATGAAACCACAACTTAACTGAGTGTGTGACACACAAAAGGAGGGGACTAGTTTATTCCTGACACACTACTAACATAGTATTAGCATCACTCACTGTTCAAACAGGTGTCTCCCAACCTCAGCATCCACAGCACTTAAAGGATCATCCAGGAGGTAGATGTCTGCATCCTGATACACAGCCCTGAAAACACACACAAACTGCTCTTAAAAACTACACACTTGATCCATTTTCAGCTGCGCCCTAGTGTACACTATGTTATACATTTGATTTTAAATTATTTAATATATGAATCCATAAATACAACACCATTTAATAGAAATGTGTTTTTAATGCAGCGTTTTCTTTACTTATTAATTGGTATAATAATATCCATCTTGCAGTTAATCACACTTTTTGTAAGAGCAACAAAAAATAAAAAATATTGTTCTCTTTATCACTTTGATCCAGATCATGTCTGATTGGACGATCCTCTGACCTGGCCAGATTGACACGAGCTTTCTGTCCTCCGCTGAGTGTGGCTCCTCTGTCCCCAATTACTGTCACATCTCCGTCCGGGAGCAGCTCCAGGTCCTGCACAAACACACAGCAGAGTACAGTTATCAAACCGGCGAGCACAGAGGAATGGCCACACTACACACACACTTTAGTTATACTAATATACATTAAAACACATGCAAAAAGTAAATCCTTCCCTTGTCATAGGGAGGTTAGAGTCAACTACAGTTTAGTTTTCTAGACTTTTGTTTTGACAGTAGAGAGTAGTGGAGTGACAGTCAGGATCCAAAACCTCAGAGCCACCAGGACTAACAGTCATCTCAGAGTGGGCATGGACACTTTGTTCAACATGAGTTCTCCAGCCTTCTCTCATATAAACTGTGCATCTATTAATATACATTCTGCTACACTGCTGAAAGTCACCAATATGAGAAACAACTCCCACACTTTTTAACCTAAGAAATAGAAAAATGAGCTGATCTACAAACAGAAAAGACAATGTTAACTAGAGTTGCTTCCTTTTTACATGGATACCAGGTTCAGGAAAAGATAACTGTGGGGTTATCCACCTGTGAGGTGGAAAAGTAGAGCATTCTCTAACATGTCTGAGCATATAAAGAAAAGGAATGCATATGCTACTTTCCCCATAAACACTTTTTAATAAAGGGGAGTTGAGACTAGTTCTACTTGTGAGCATGATGTAAAGAATCTGCACTGAACTGTTTAACATCTCAGTTTAGTGTGAGTGTGTAGCAAAGATAAGAGCAATGTCAACAAGGAAGTTTGGGAAACTTTTAGTTGGATGCTACTCTTTGCAGCACATCACAGGTAATGACAACTGCTTGTGGCTTTATCAAGCATTAATTTGTGTCATTTCATCCAGATCATGCAGAGACAATAAGACTAACACATTGATCATTCAAATCAAGAGTAATCCTTCAAGTTGCACACTTCACCAACTCTTAGCCTCCTATTAATAGCAGCCTCCTGTTGATGTGCAAAGTCTAAGTCAGTCCTGAACCATTGCCTGTGCGCCTCTGGAACTAGCTCCTAAGCTTTTAGCACTGCCTGCCACCATAGCTGCCAATCTGAGTGAGGTCTAAAGCAACACATTAAGCTTCCTGGGCCTTACTCGTTATGAAGCCCTGAATGAGAGTTACCCCGTCCTCCTTAGGACAAGCTCGCTGTACTGCTATTTTCTTAAACATCTCAAAAATATAGCTCAACTCTCAGGGTCAAACCTTGGCACCACAAGGAAGATAACAATTCAGAGTAGCTGAATAAAAAGAGGGGATTCAAAAAATATTATTAAAAAAAAAAAAAATTGCTATAAAATACAGTGAGTAAAACAAGAAGTTTAAGCTGTGGTATCAAAAAGAAAACTACTAAGATGTGATGAAGTAAAACTTGACAAAGCTAAAAGGAGGGAAACAAGACAATAGTGTTTAAAAACGTATATAGTTTAAATAGTTTGGAAATGTTTAACTCTGCAGAATACACACAGCTGCAAATTAACCAACTAACCACAATGGCGACAATGCTAATTATCTAGCCAACATAACCCGCCAATATCCAAGCAGAGTGGACTGCACTCAAACCAATATGATTCGAAAAACACCACCACACCATGAAAAGGACACCATGCCATTGCTAGGCTCCAGCACAAAATAAATCATTGTACAAAGCTAGGTATAACACTACCAAGCTAAATGCAAACACACTGTCCGCTTAGCCTTACCGAGCTAACAGCTAACCGCATGCTATCACCTGCAACTTCAACCAAAGCGCACACAAACCACAACACCTGGTGAACACAGAAGAAACTGGACACCACACTCCAACCATAGGTTTCAGGGCCCGGACGAGCCCCCAATTGTTATAATTGCTAAACTAACCTAGGCTAATTTAAAGCTAATATAAACAAGGCTAATTTAATACTAAGCTAACCTAGGCTAATTTGATGCTATCAGCTCCCTCCATGTAGTTAGATCATTTCCGATTAATCGTTTGAGTCACTTCTCAGCCAAAGGTTGCCAAACATTTGCTGGTGCCAGGTCATTCAATGTGTGTATTGTAACGGGAATTCTTATTATTCATCTTCTCTGATAAAATTAGTAACTATGTCATAGGATTAGGTGTGTGTGTGTCATAATCTGCTGACCATGACATCACTTATGTTACATGAAATGCTGATTTAGTGAACGTCATGTATGTTAAAATCTACTGACTAACCATTATCCTGATTGTACAACAATGACGTGCCTATTGTGCTGACATTGTTCTGATGGTAGAACAAGATCATCATTTTCACAAGATAATGTATTGAAGTGATTAAATCAATAAAAGAAAATACCGTATACAATAAACGATCTCTGTAAATAAATCTGCAATATATAAATGTGCAATATGCAGAAGTTCCTGAGATCATATACATGTGTACAATGTTCCCGGGATTTACATAGTAAGGACAGCATCAGTCTTTTTTTAGTGAGAGGTACTGGGAGCTGTGGTGCACCCCCTGTTCAGATTCATAGATTAAACATGACAAGTGTGTCACAATCCATTTTAATCTATTCATCACTTGTGGTGATAAATTGAAACATCAAATCATTACACAAGAACAGATAACTTACTGCATGTGAACTCACTGAGTGATAAGCACATTTCTGTTCTGAAATCGGCAACATTATGTGACCGTATATAAAAAGATGCACCTGGTTTATGAGATAAGAAACAGACGTAGAGATAGTGCGTGAGTGTGTGTGTGACCATAATAAGTTCAATCAAAGATGATGACAAAGATGTTTAGTCTGCGTCGCAGCAGAACAATTTATTTCATCGCGTTTTTTATGTGGATAATTCAGGTTATACTGGCCAATTATAAGTAAGTAGAGTCACAGGACTCGCAAGTGAGAGAGCACTGTGACTCATTTACTGGACTCAGTGTGTCTAACCTGGCACGTACCGAAGCTGCCAGTTCAATGTAGCCATAGTTTAACCTCAACCAGGTGTTTCTACCAATCAGAGAGCGGCGCCATCACGCATCTCATATTTTCAGCGCTGCAGGTATGTGCCACAAATCAAGACTGTCCAAACACAGCATCAAAACAACACCTCAGCATTAAGTGTGACAATAACAGCTGGGAGTGTTGCATTTAGAGCCCTACAAAAAGAGCAGCGGCAAACGCGAACAAGCCCACATTTTAAGCCTCAAAACAGCGTGAGAAAAGTTTGAACTATTCACAGCAGTCTTCAGTTAGGCCTCCGCCTCTCTGTGGAACCCTTTGTGTATCATGCTACCATTCAAACACACAGCTACTCTACAGGCAAAAGGATACTGCTGCTGATGCTTATTTCTGTCCAACTGATCATTGCCGTCCCTGGCTAGGGGATGAATGAGCAGCACCTCGTCAGCGCGTTTTTTTTTTACAGCTATTGTGGTTTCCATTTTGTCTTTTTACTGGTGCCCCGGCTGCTGCTGTTTATTTCCATCTGGCAAAGCAGCGGCTTGTTGGAGAAATTTCATATTGACTGACTCATATGTGCAGAAACAAGAGTGCCAACTTTCAATTACTATCCAAGGCACTTATCTAAAAATAGCTGAGCAGATCTAATTATTGGGTATATGATCAGTGTGCTACAAATGCTGGATCTATTCTCTAAACCAATCAAATCATATTAATAATATCAGTCATATTGTAACAAACAGTCTAAGAGCAGTTCCCTTGAGTGTCACCTTTTGGTCACCTGCTGCTCTCTATCAAGCACTAGGAAGACAATAACTGCTGACACCGTTTACACAGGAAACCATCAGATTGAGTGTCAGTGTCAAAACCATTTCCTGTTACTAGTCTGCAGCGTGCACTAACCATACACACTCAATCCTGGACTAATAGACCAACACAAGCCCAGTCTGCTCATGAACATCCGTATTTATTCATGCAATACAATGGTACGTGCACAGCTGATGACCTTTATCTTACAGGTCTGTGCTTTCCTACCGGTTTGGTCATAGAGAGAATCATGCAACTTATACCAGTTGTAGAAAAGAGGCAAGTAAGAATTGGGAGTTAGACAGTTATTGACTGAGAGGAGTTTTCTTACCACTTTTAATCCAAATAAATACTAATCCATAATTATCATCATTGGAAATGTGTGTAACATATTTCACATTTTTGCATCATTAGCTGACTTCCTGATACTTTAGTTTCAGAAGCAGGAGAGATAGCGGTGGAAAGCTTTCTGTGTGAGAGAGAGAGAGAGAGAGAGAGAGAGAGAGAGAGAGAGAGAAGGCCTCTGAATGACAGAAATGCGTGATTTGATGATTTACTATTGAAACAGATGCTTGTACTTCGTTTCATTTTCATCCTGTGCATTTTTCCTTTTCAGTCAGTCATTAAATCCAACTAATGCAGCATTAAACACAAAGAACAACAGGACAAACTGGTGTTGTTTCATCATACGTGAATGCTGGTTTCAAGCCCCGGAGCAAGGAGAGGGAGCAAGAGCGGTGGAAAGCTTTGTCTCACACAGAAAGCCCATGATTGAGATAGACCAATCAGTGGTCTGCAGTGTTTTGGTTTTATTACTATCAGCTCAGCTTGAAAAAAGGTTTTTCATGGGGCATGCTCTACAAAGAGAAAAGTCAACAGCGAAAACACAGCTTCTAATCAAGAATAGACAGACTTACCTCAGGCAGTTCAAAACCAGTTTGTCTCATATTAGCATAAGTATTTTAGGCAAATGATGTGAACTGAAGCCACAGCGAATGAATTATCTAAGAGCCCAATGTGATCAATTCACTTTATTTTTCAAAAGCTCTCTGTTATGTGTTAGATTTTTAAATACAGTACTACAGTACTTAACATCTGTGTATAGTAGAATGTTAGTTTCCTTCATGTTGTCGGTGTCTATACTCATTCACACCTCACGTAGACTGTATTCATTTTTGAATGTGCTGAATCAGTGAAACTCTCACCCTCTTTAAAGCGCACGCTCTGATGACTCTCTCGTACTTCTGGGGGTTCATCTCTTTGCCGAACAGGATGTTGCTGCGAATGGTTCCGGGGAACACCCACGGCTGCTGGGCGGCGTACGTCAGCTGACCTTTGACCTTCAGCGACCCCTTGTCGGTAGGCAGCTCTCCCAGGATGGAGCTCAACAGCGATGACTGGTGAGACAGGGTGAGAAGGTGAGCTGATTGATGGGGGTGGAGGATATAATAAAAAAACACTGACTACCTAAACTATCCCACTTGAGCAGATTTCTCTCACTACTCTAGCTGCCTTATGACTGTGAAATGATGAAATTATCTCTAACCTTCCCAGCTCCCACTGGTCCGATAACAGCCAGCAGTTGACTTGAGTTCACAGTGAGCGAGACGTTCTGCAGAGAGGGGGAATCCAGATTCTGTAGAGGGTGTAAAAAATATGATAAATGATAAGAAATCAACTTTTTGTACAGGTGAGTACAGTCTTTTTTGGTGCACACTTAGTGCAAGAAAGCCTACATTACAAAGTCATTAAACATGTGGAATTAAGACATAAACATATGCAGCTTTAGTTTGCTGGCTGTAATATTTGGCACAGTTCTAGTAATTTTTTGACACTTTCAAAGCGTGGTGCATATTCCCAGTATGTATTCCCGTAAGTGCAGGGGGGGTCTGACCTTATCCCAGTAGCAGGTCAGGTTCTCCATCTCCACAGAGGAATCTTTCTTCTCCTCCTGTGGCAGTGCGGCACTGTTTTTTTTAATCTCATCCAGCAACAAGAATTCCTTCACAAAAACACAACAAAACAAGAGTTAATCCCAGTTTCAAAGGATCACATAAAAACTCCTCAAGAATGTAACAGTAAAATCAGTCACGCTATCGTCTTTTTGGATATTACATAACATGGAATCAAAGTATGTTTTTAGTCAAGTCTTTTGCTGCAGTTGTCAGCTTTTATCATTGGGTAGTGTCTCATAGGTGCGAGTTTGGCAGGTTTCAAGCTGATCATATCTCTATGAGACAAAGACAAAAAAAACAGTAGATGTGGCTTGAGTTACCATGGTGCCATGTGTACGCTGCAATGCTGGGATTAAATGATAAGAGATTAGCAACCTGTGCTATCATATCAGTATAAGAACTGGGTGTAGCCTTATTGGAACTGCATTAAAGATTCCTTGAAATACAATAATAATGTTTAATGAAAAGCAGGTTTGCAGAGATAAATATTGTTGCGTCAATTGTGACAATGCCTCTGTAGTTTAATCAGCACTGGATCAACCTTCACATTGACTAATGTTTGCAGAGGCGTTGCCTTTTTCTGTCAACTGCATAGAGGAAACATTTCCAAGTCAGACAATGATTCTAAGTGTGCAATGAAGCTGTGCCAAGCATCTCCCAAGTCCAAATAAGAGGAAAGCCGGCTGACTCATGCTTCTCCCTTCCCACATTGTTAATAAAGAGAGGCAAGCTGTTTTTGACTGCTACTGATATTGCCCTTTCGGTGGTGGTCATTTGCGTCCACCTTTAAGATTAAAAATAAATACATAATAATTGTTATAAATGCTGAAATCTTTACAGGCGCTGTACCTGAATCCTGCGGATGCTGACGCGGCTCTCGAACAGCTTCTCGATGGCGTTGGGGAAGAAGAGGGTGACGGTGAGTCTCACGGAAGCGTACAGCGACACAGTCACAAACACGCGGCTGGCTGAGATTGTGTTTCCGAGAAGGACGTAGAGGGTGAAAGTGATGAAGACGATGATCTTGCTGGCGCAGAAGAAGGAGGCCATGTTGAGACCCCGTAGGTAGGAGCTGTTCATGATCTTGGAGATCTCTTTCCTGAGGAGACAGGAGTTTAAAAGACATGATTTTAAAACAGAAAGTTTCACTTACAGGATTGATGGACGGACAATATGTGCCTTGAAGTTTCTTCATAATACAGTGGTGCTTAAGAGTTTGTGAACCCTTTAGAATGTTCTGTGGTTCTGCATCAATATAATCTAAAACATGATCAGACTATTACACAAGACCTAAAACAAGATAAAGGGAACCAAAAACAGTACAAAACAGTATTTGGGTGAGGCTAAGGTATGTGGACCCTTGCTTTCAGTATCTGGTGAGACCCTCTTTTACAGCACTAACCTATACTAAATGTTTCTGGTAACAGTTTATCAGCACTGCACATCAGCTTGGCGGGATTTTACGTGAACAGTCTCAGCTGCGGGAAGTTAGTGGACTTCCTTTCAAGAACTACCCACTTAAGTGCCTTCCACCGCATTTCTATAGGCCAGCATTGAGCCAGCACATTGACTCAGCCAGTCCAAAACTTTCCACTGCTTTAACCATTCTTTGGTAGAACGACTCATGTGTTTATGGCCGTTCTGTTTGTTGAGTTTTACTTCACTCAGATACCTTGACATCCTTCTGTAGAATTTGCTGGTACAACTCAGAATTCATCGTTCCGTAAATGACCACGAGTCCTGGTCCAGAGGCAGCAAAGCAGGCCCAAATCATGATACTGCCACCGCCATGTTTCACAGATGGGATAAGGTTCTTATCTTGGAGTACGGTGTTTACTCATTGCCAAACAAGATCCTTATCATTAAGGTAAAAAGTTGAATGTTGGTCTCATCTTTCCACTGGACTTTTTTCCTGTTGCGTTCCAGCTTATCCACGTAGTCTTGAGTAAACTGTAGACAGCAACGATGTTCTTTTTGGAAAGTAGTGGTTTTCTCTTTACAACTTTGGCTTGTACACCCATTGATGCTCATGAACATTGACTGTAACCACTGCAAGAAAAGCCTTTAGTTTCCTAGAAGTTACTCTATTGTCCTTTGTGACTTGACAATAGCACAACCTTGCTGTTGGCATCTTTGTTGTTTGACCAGTCCCAGGGAGGGTAACAATGGTGTTGAACGTCCTTCATTTGTACACCATCTGACTGACAGTCGAGCTCAAACTCTTTAGAAATGGCTTTGTAACCCTTTCTAGCCTGGTGAGCATCAACAACTTCTTCTGAAAAAAAATAGAATTCCCTTATTCAATAATGAAGACCCAGAGTTCCCTTATTTGATAGTGAAGACCCAGATTACTCTTCTTTTAATAAGGCAGGGCCTCCCAGACTCACACCTAACCGTCATCCCATTGATTGAAACACCAGACTCTAATTTCCCCTTCAAATGAATGAACATACTTTTGTTCACATACTTTTGCCTCATGAATACATAACTTTGGATCTTTCTCCTAGATAAATAACTGTAAAATTTCTGTCTCATTTGTTTAAATGATGTCTCCTAATCTAGTTTTAAGACTTGCATGAAGATCTGATTATGCTTTAGGTCATATTCTAAAGGGCGAATTCTAAAAGGAACACAAACCTTCAAGCACCACTGTAACGAAACGTTCAATCTGTCATCTTGCCAGCAAATCTAAAAATGCCTTTATAAGAAGCACATGAATCTACTTAGAATTTGCTTTAATCCTTAAATTAGACTCCTGATCCAGATCACATCAGTTAGGAATGACACTGGAGAGAAATGAGAGGTATGAGGAGTTTGGCAGGACGAATTTAATAACTGCCTCCACGCACAAATGTGGAGGGATTTATCAAGGCCCTCCAGCCACAGAGCTAGAAAGGGTCAGCCCAAAACTAGATCAGTTCACAAAGCTCATTTTGTTAGCTAGTTATTTTATTTGTTGTGCACAGGTCCAGCCAACACGGACTTAAGACACAAACAAAATATTGCTGTAGTGGTGAAATACGAGTCAGAGAGGAACAGAGCTTCTTACATTAAAAACAATCTTCTCTTCTGTCCTGGGCTCGACAAATTCAATCTGACACTAAAAAGGTCCGCTTCTTAAAACAACTCCCATTTTTACAATCATCCATCCAGAAGAATGCATCAGAAACATTTGACTAAAAACTGTAACCCTCCAAATCATATAATGAACAATAAAACATGAACTCATCATCTTCATTTTCTCTTTTATGTTATTTTCTATTTTCTTCGGGTAAAAGAATGAAACCAGTCTGTTGTAGATTAACAGTAAAATGTGCCTGTGCCTACACTTAAAAGCTTAAAAGAAATGTCACATCAATGTTAACTACAGCAACTCCAACACCTGCTGCGGTCTGATTATCACAGCTGATAGAGATAAATACCTGCTGCCTATAATTGATTTCAGCAGGGTTCTCCGTCCTTGTTGCTGCATAACAAGCATCTTATCAGCATGGCCAAATAGAGCACAGCCACTGTTCCCTGTTTGAACCTATTTTTTGTGATGAAACTCTGCCCAACGGTTTTAAAACCCATCATCCAGAACAAAACCTTCAAACACAAAAACATAGGAGCAATTTACACTTAATGATATATAAGACCAGATGGCCTCACCAGAGGCATAACCCTTGTTGAGTTTAGAATTCATGATTTTGAGTTTCATGCAAGTGAAAAACGGATCATTTAAAATAATCTGGCAGAACTAGAACGTAGTGATCTGGCAGGGTAGGAACACGGGTGCAGGTGGTAGTTGAAAGCCTCCATTTACAGCCATAATGCCCCTATTACTGGCTGGACATCTACCAAAACATTTTTGTTCTTATCTACAAACACAATAAGTAATGAAAATATTAGACATCTGAAGATCCCTTAATCCAATCTACACATTTTATTTCTTCCTGTGTCCTTACTGACTTACTTACTTACTTACTAGCTTGCAGTGACGTAGGACCATGAGAACACAGGTCACAAGCAGAAAACACTTAACAGAGCCCCATATTTCTTTAAATGCAAACTGACTTATTTAAAAATACCCTTATTGAAGGAAAGTGAGGAAAATTGGTGAGAACAAGAAACCTTTTTCATGTTTTTACCTTCTGACCTCAGTCACCAGAGCAGCAAAGGGTTTTTCCCAGGCGTACATCTTGATGATCCTAATTCCAGACACCACTTCATTCATTGTGCGGATTCTGTTGTCAGTGAGGACTGCTGTCTTACTCCTGTAGAGGACAAATAAACATTATTTAATGCAAATTAAAACTATTCTGACAAACATCCAAGATGACTTTCTGCATTTCTGTTCTAAGAGAAACAACTTGGATTCGCTGATTGCAGATTGAAAGAACAAACAAAGAAATGGGTTGTTTATTTAAATCAACAGGTGAAAGTCATTGCCTGATATCGGACAGAATAGACAGCTGGACTTGGTGAAGTGGACAGATTAAAAGTTCTGGACCCAGGAAACAAAAGTCACATAAGGACAGATTCCACTTCAAATCATCTGAAAAGTGCTGTGTTACTTCCAAATGAAACTATGATGTAATGAGTAACAACACAGGTCCAGCCTGCAGCTCATTTATTCAGAGAGATCATAAACTAGGATGGAGACAGATTTTACAACCATATTATGACTTGACCCTTGTCCAGCAATATCTCTACATATAGGAATATGCTCGTTAATCATTAACAAAGACACGAATTCTGAAAATGAATTTCAGGAGCCCCATTTATGACTTTTCTGTTGAATGGTAATAAATAATAGTTACTTGCCCAAATGGCCATTGCTAAACCCCTCCCCTTAACAGTCATCGGGCAGTCATAAACTAGCAACTTTTTCAAAACTGAAAGCACGAAAACAGTGTTCATCGGTGTTCTGTTTTGACATTAAGCACCGACACTTTCACTGGAGCAGCTGGAGAGTGTATCAGAGTTCATTTTAGCCGCTCTGTCCTGTTCTTCATTGGATTTGGTTTAACTCCACACAAACGTGTTGCCCAAGATAGTGATACATTTGCTAAACAGATCAATTAGTAGCCACGATTTCAATTTGAAAACAAAAAAACAGCTTAAATTTGACTTCTGTACAGCTTGTCCAAGTATGTTTATGTACAGTTGGCATCCAAAACAACAATACTGGATGCCAACTATAGTAAAAGAATACTTCTACGTGGATCATCAGCTGGTGAGGATGTTGACTTTCTAGCTGAAACATGAAGCTTTTAGAGCTATATCATGTATGTAGCTATTAAGTGTGCATTGGTGACCATTTATAGGGTTCTTATTTTAAAAAGAGGAAAGTCATGAGACAGTTTTCAGTCAACCAAATGAATGGTTGTCCGCTAGAAATGAGAACATGTAAGAAATCTAAGACCCCTTTTTTTTAAGGGGGTCAACTGCAAAAGCTCTGCCTGGAATATCTGGCCTCACCTGAACTTTGAAAACAGCCTTCCAAACATGGTCTGCATGGGCATCAGGAACATGAGCACCACCATGCCCGCCAAGCACGACGGGCCGATCTCCACCCACAGCAGCCCCACCACCGCTGCTGCCTGGAGGGGTCCCACCCA
Source organism: Scomber scombrus (assembly GCF_963691925.1). NCBI lineage: Eukaryota > Metazoa > Chordata > Actinopteri > Scombriformes > Scombridae > Scomber > Scomber scombrus. The sequence continues at coordinate 13,039,567 of NC_084993.1, forward strand.
CAGGTAGTGCAGGAAGATGGTCACCTGTTGGAGAGAGATCGGATATGATCGCCGACAGAAACAACAACGTGAAAAACAGAGAAAACTTCCCGTTGCAAACTGAGGGGGAAAAAACACATGTGACTCATGCTGCGATGTCTCAGATCCGACTCGGTTCTGACACTTTTACGAGCGGCGTGTTTACTCATCTGTTAACATTCAGTGCGGGGCAGGCTTTTACAGGATGAGTAAAAAAGACTTTAATCTAAACCAGCGTGAGTGCATGGCATGGTGTAATTAACAGCCTGCTGCCAAGAAACAAAACATTCCTTGAAGAAAGTGGAGTTTTCGCAGCGGGCTCTGACCCTCTGCTTAAAACGATCCCCGGCACTCGCGTGAGACTAACTGGGTCGGTTGCCACAGAATGTCAGAGTATAATTAAGCCTGAACTTCAAGCTGGGAGAGTTTTGCTGCTGTTTCCACGGAGGGTTTCTAAGGAAAGCAACGGAAGGACACATTGTTACCACACACATACACACACACACACACAAACAGACAATACATCACACCCATCACACCAGTATACCTCGCAGCTATACTCTTGCCAAAACCTCAGATGCTTCATGTGTGCTAACTTGCAAACATGCCTCACGTTTACGTCACCGGACCACAATTCATCTTCTTCGGGTCATCTGGGTCGCGTCACATGTCTGCTATTTGTTAATCAAGGGCCACAAATCAAAAATCAACCTTCCTCAAATATTTCAAGTTTTCTGGCACTACAGAGGCTTTATTTAGCTATTAGAAGTCTAACAGCATTAGGAAATTGTAGAGGCCCAGTCATTTAGTCATGAACCCTTGAATTTGCAGCTACAATTAGATTGTATTCATCCACAGATTTACTAAAAGGCAGCAGCAGCAGAAGTCAGGTCAGCTTTGACAGTAATGATGGAGATGTAATATGACTCAGAGAGAGGCACGAAATAAAATACAAAACCGCTGCGACCATGCAGAGAAAGATAGGAAGAGAAAAAAAGAGCAGCAGGTGGAGGGTCGAGATGCAGCTGATATCTCACTAGAACTCTGAGGTAAATGAAACCCACCGGAAGTGTCTTAATCAAAAGGAAGTTGCGGCCTTTTAGTGGTTCAAAATGATCCTTGAGTTCAATTTCATGTTTTAACAATGCAAACCACACACACACACACCATTTGCTCTTGAAGATCAAACAATGTAATAATGTGGTAGAAATGGATTTATTGCTCTAGGCAGTTTAATATTTGACTAAAATTGTGTCTGTATACTTTTAATGCTTTATTTGGGTTTTACATAAGTGATTCAGTGCAGTTCTCTGGTTAGTTTTATAGTATACTCACTACATACTGTAATTAAATCACACATTTTTTTCCTAACACCATCCTTAAGGTGGACGCTTCTCCCTACAGAACAAACCACTACACACTGAGTTGCTTAAGCAGAATCCTTAAAATGCCTCCTACTCTGATCCTACCTCAAGTCAATGTGGTAGTCAATGTAATCCTTACTTGTGTAAAAGCATTATTTTCTTTAATTCACTGCTTCTTTATACAATATACTTCTGTCATTGCATTTCATTTTAAGATTTTATTTATTTTTCAAGATCAATTCATCTACAGAGCTAGAAGGGTTTTGGTAGAAGTGGAATGGAGTTAAGTAGATTGGTAAACACGAAAGTTTGAGGAAGGGACATTAAGTATAGAAACATGTTGGCCACTTATTTTCTAAAGCCTTGACTTTGCCCATCACATAAAATAAGGTGTGAGATAGCGCTTCTGCACAGCTGTATTGATGGTAAAAATCTAATGACCTGCTACTGTAAGGTGCATTATAAGAGAATGACATTTTTCCTATTTCAGGTCTAACTGGAATATAGAGCAACAACCAGTTCTGTGAGCGAGTACCAATATTGTGTGGAGGCAGTAACTGTACCAAAGCTTTACATATATGAATACAAATAAAAACTTTCTCACGTACTTCATCGAACTTGTTGACGTCGTTGGAGAGGAGGTTGACAATCTGGCCCGTGGTGGTCTTTCCCATCGCTGAACTGCTGAGACACAGAGCCTGGAGAAAAGGACAGCAGAGATAATCAAGAGGTGGGCAGAGCAGCGACTCTATTACAATGATCAAGTATATACAAATCTCTCCTATCACCTGTTGCTGACTGCTGTACACATTAAGAATTTGAAGCAGCCTCGCACGTGAGTGAGCCCACATTAAAAGACAAGAACCAGCGAGTCATTTCGGGGCTTTTTCTGTTGAACTCGCTCACTGTAAAGGTTACTGATGTTTTCCTGCTTCTGTGTCGGCTCTTTAAAAAGGATTACATGACACAACTTGGCAGCCTGTGCCAAACACAAGAATGCAGGAACGGCGCCCCCTTTGTGGCGCCCCTGGTATGTAGATCGAGCTGCATTCGATGGCACTTGAGTAGAAGGTGCCCTCCTCTCTTACTGACCTTTTTGTAGATCATGTGACACATGGCCACTCTGATCTTCATGCCTGCCCTCTGGACGTGGTAGAAGTAGAGGTGGTGCAGCAGCGCCAGGGCGATGGTGCAGGCGGACATCCCCGCCGCGTAGCCCAGGGTTTCGTACAGGGCCTTCATGTTGTTCGGGTCGTAATTCTCAAAGTAGAGAATCATCTTCCCCAGGAGGACCGGCTGGATGACTTTAATGACCTCCTGATGGGCGGGGGGGAGCAGACGGAGGGGGTTAGTGCCACACACACACACACACTAATTACAGTGAGGCAGCAGACCATCACATTTAAATTAAGACATCAGAGCACAGTGCTTCACTTGTTAATGTTACATTTGTTTTGTGTTATACATGCTGCCAAACCAACACAGTCTCAACAGTTTATTTTTTAATGCTTGTAAAAATGATGAGATTTTTCTAGCTGTGTTTCTAAATCTTAACACAGACTAAACACTGACCTCAACTAGTGTAAAGAATCCCAGCACTGCGTATGATTTCCCGTAGCACTTAATGATGACTTTGGAGAGGCTGGGCTTGCGTAGCTCTTTGGTCGCCTCCTGGATCTCGTGGTCCCAGTAACTGTCACAGAAAAGACGTCATATTACTTTGTGCTTTTATTTATGTGTGTGTGTGTGTGTGGGTGTGTGTAATGACGAGTCGAGCCTCTCATCTGGATGAGTCGGGACACGCCTGTGAGGCAGATAGTAATCAGTACAGATAAATGCGTAATCAAAGAAGAAGAAAAAAAGGGCTCCTGTTTCACTTAATGGCAATGCTTGCAATAAGACTGTACATGAGAGGTGGGAGAAGGAGGGGGGGGGGGGGGGGGGGGGGGGTCAGGCCAGTCATGACATGCAATCATCATCTTCATATTCGCAGACACAGTCTTGGTTGCTAATGGCAACAGCTATGGTAGCGACAGAGGTTGCAACAATGATCCCACATGGCCCCGATGTTAAGTTTCATGGCTTTAAAATGACAAACTTTAATAACCTAAAAAATATATATGACATATTTTTAATATAGTAAAGCAGTCTGAATCACGTGGTGTTTAAGTTGATTCCAGACTGAGTTCAACCTCATGTCACTTGTTGCTTCAGGATTTTAGATCGTTAAAGATACACACCCATGAAGAAGATTAAGGCTGCTAATATTCTATATTCATATTACTGTCAATAAATCACACTTTACCCTTTTAAGGCTTTCAGTCTTACGCCCACAGGTTGTTATTGAAGACATAAGCCTGGAGATTTGTTAACAATACGGAAAAAATAGAGAACCAGTCCGTCCTGAGGTGAAACACAAGACTTCTTTGTGATCCCATCATAAAATAAGTCACACTGCTTCAGAAAAACAATACACCAGACTTTGTACAGTCATAAAATGTTAGAAAGGTTATACACATTTAATTCACTGTGCTTTATGCATAGATTTGGACTGCTATCCTTAGAGAAATTACATGGCTCATTCTTCTTGGTGAATAGAGCAGCCCGGACGCGATCTTCAAAAGCAAACATATAATCATGATTAGCATGCTCCATGGGATTTCATGCCCAGTTAGACACTGATAAATTCAGATTTCACTGGTAGTTTAACGCCTGACAATAAGCAAGCTCCTTTTACTACTGAGAAACACAGACTAAAATATTAAAAGCTGTGTCCAAATCCTGTCAAGTGCCCATAGAGGCTGAATTACAAACCTCCTTCTCTATGTTTCTGTAAAAAAAAAATGTGCAGGCTTGAAGTTTACGGAGGGTTACTGATGTGGGCGTTTGTGTTTAGAATTTATCCAAACGTTATCAGGCCGCAGATGTTGTAAGACACAGAGCTGTCCAAGACCAAAAGGGAGACGACAAAAATCACATGTATACATTCATTCATTAACCTGAGACATTGTCTGTCACTGAAGTTACAGCAGCTTCCTGATTACAAGTTAACATGAGTCCTTACTGCAACCAGCTATCATGATATTGAAACGTATGGCTCAGATGCTATTCATATTATTGACAGTTGTGCAATATATCCACTGAAAATACTACATTTTTTTATCTGATACACACAAGATAACACTCAGATAACTGCTCTCCTCTGACGCTGGATTTGAGCACTTTGTTGAGTCACTCTGATACCTGAAGATTTGTAATGTAATTAAAATATGTTTAGTTTACACACACAACCGGGAAACATCTCTCTTGAAAGTCTTTTGAAATACATCAAAAAGTTATCTCCTGTTCAGATGTGAGTCATAGTTCAACAAATGAATTCCAACTAGTGATATTGCACATTTATCAAAAGCAAATCTTCAGATATTGTTCATAACAAGGAACTAACATCAGGATTTTAAACAGGATGTTGGGATAAAGCACTGTAGTAATTATTCACAAAGGCTCTTCTTACCTGTGCAGGTCCTGCCCCAGGCTCTTTGACCTGTCCTCCGGCAGCACTTCGTACATGTCATCTTCCTCCAGCATGCGTTTGGATCCGATATTGAACAAAGGATTGAGCCACCTGAAGGAGAAATTCAGACGATTATAAATCCTACATGCTATTGTGAGAGAAAGCAGGGCTGGAAACCATGATATCAACTGTTGTTAGATGTATTAAATCATTGTTAGGGTTGGATAAACCAGACAAACTTTATCTAAACTAAGCAGACACACTCATCACTGACACTGTGTGACAAAACTAAGGAAAATCCACTGTTTTAAGCATCTGTAAGAAAACTAAAGGGGTTTGGGCTCAGCCTTAATGTTTAGAAAAAAAGCATCCTTGTTTTTAAAGGTCCAATATTGTAAAAAGGGAGATTTGTTGTTTTTTCAATTATAAAGCAGGCCTACGTACTGTTTAAATATTATGAAAGTCTCAGTCTACACAGTATTGTACACATCTTGTATTCAGAAGCGGTCTTTAAATGAGCAGTTTGGACTTCTGTAATGCTATGACAAATCACAATTATACACTCAGCGCTTGCCTGAAGCAAAATATGTCATGTTTATGTTATCTACATAATTTATGAGCACTCATTTCATTTCAGCTCAGTGAGAGTGTCGATTGTGTTTTACTGTTATTTATGGTCATGCCATGTCTTTCCTCTGCGGACACACACACACACACACACACACACACACACACACACACACACACACACACACACACACACACACACACACAGTTTAGGAAATGCTGCTCAGTTGTTGGACGTCAGGACACACATTTGTCAATACATGGCCTTCCAAAAGGTTGGATAACATTATACTCAGCAGTGGTCACTGTAATTTACCAGTGAGTTTTAACCCAGAGCTCTGATTTTACCTACAGTAGCTACAATCTGTTACATGTTGTTGGCCTGGGTGCATGTCACTCAGATAACAGTCAGCCAATCAGAAGCTAGGGCTATTGATCAGACACAAAAACGTAGAGAGATGTAAATCTATACTGAGATGATTTTCTGGTACTTAAAACCACACAAATATTTTCTTATGGATATCAAGACTTTAAATTAAACACCAGAAAAGTTGAACATTTGGTGTGTTAAAAAAAAAAAGAAACAAGCTTAACAGTAGTGTTATGACAGCAGGGAAGATAGCAGGCTGCCAACAAAAGCCATTAGATGACCTTTCCAGCACAGCTGTGACAAAACACATCCTTCTCACCCTGATGCTATAGAAGACCCCTGACAAAGAAAATGACCTAAAAGGGTGCTTTTATCCCCAATGACCAACAAACCATAGTAAACCTAAATATGGGACTGTACACCACCTGTGTATCAATGCACTGATATAGTACAATTGAGAGATCTCTCTGTTCTGTTAATGTGATGTTTTTATCTTAAGGACATGTGTGTTTATATTTTCCCTGAGTGAGACCAAGGACAGGTTTCCTGCCTCGTCTAGACAATAGAGTTTACTCTGTACATTTACTCTTACATTTGCCCCCTTTTTTAATATTTAGTATTACATGTGTGGTGAACCAACACCAATATTACTACTGTCTTAACTTAGTGTGGAGGTAGAAAAGATGCCTACAGGAATCAGTGTGGTTTGTATCAGAGAGATGACACACATGTCCAACTTTCCGCCTGACTTGAGTAACCAAAGCGAGTGATTCAACAGGAAACTAGCATTGCATACACTTACAGGGAAATTAAATCATGGACCCTTGAGGCTTAACTGTACTTTCAGGTGTTGTTGTTGTTGTTGTTGTTGTTGTTGTTTTGTGTGTGTGTCTCGAACAACTTTTCGTGTGTGAATCCTGTCACGCCTTAATTAAACACTCAGAGGCAATACTTTCGTTTTCTGTGTTCTTGAATCAAGCATGTCTCAATGGAGAACACACATTGTGGCTCTTTTCTTCTTCTTTTTTTTTAAACCAACCCGCTAACAGCAGCTAACGCCGCTCAGCAGCCGGTGTGTTTTTGGGTCGACTTACCAGAAAAATATCTTGGACAAAAGACCTGCCGTCGCTGCCGGGTTGGTCTTGGCATCTTTACTGACTTGTTCCATTGTCGTCCACACTCACACGGTACCTCCACCTAAACTTTCTGCCCCCCACCCTCTGAAGAATGCTGCTCCGGGCTATGTGGCGTAACGCCGCCGCAAGCACATGCTACACGGTGGTCGGCACCCTCAAGGTGTGTTACGTACTCCTTGTTGAACACGAGCTGCTACTCCGTTAACGCTAAGGAGCCACTTTGACTGGACACGCCCAGGAGACATCTGATTGGCTGAAACCGGCACTGACGTATGGATCTTCTGCTCTGCGATTGGCTGACAACATTAAAGGCCAAAATATATAGCTTTATCATGAACTAATTGAACTCTAGTTCACCTTCATTTATATGGGAAGTATTTGCTAAGGGAATGTGTTGGGTTTACTGATAGGACGGGACGATATTTAAGGTTAGAGGTTATAACATTATGTAAGTCTTAACCAATATATAACCAATATATTCAATACATAAAGACTACTAACTGGGGCCCCTATAAGGACCCCATGAATTAACCACTGAAAGAAACATCTATCATAGCAAAAAGTTCACTTATTTTTTCTCAAAACATCATTACTTATGTAGTAATGTCATCTGAAAAAAAACATATTATTTTAGGAAAGTTGAAATTAATTTGCATATTGTGTAACTAAATACTTTTCTTTAATACAAATTGCAGCTTCTATCTCAAGTAAAATCTCTCCAAAAAGTCTTTAAAATGACTGACAGAGTGTCCCAACCTCCCCTGATAGTGTGTGATACTTTAAATTAGGATCCATGGCAAACTTGAACTGAATTAATAGTTTTATTGATTAAACTGCAAAGTGACAGGGTCCCAAATGATCCCAATAGAGAACAGAAAAGGTAACTGGGGATAAATTAATTGACAATGTCATGAAGAATTTGATGACATTGTTCAAGAAGTACAAGTGAAAATGTGATGTCTCTACATGGGTTTAAAATTAACATAAGGTTACTATTATACACATAGCCCAAGTTTTTAATATGTCTCACTGGAGTTATTCATTCAAAGTTTTTTCTTGCAGTATAATATGTTAAAATACTTTTAAAAGGTGTGCTCAAAATGAAAATAAAGCGACGCCACTGCTGCCATTCAAAAATATACTTTAAGTGTTTTTCTTTGGTTTTCTAGCTATCTTTTTCTGCTGGTAAAATATCCCGGTATTTCTTAAGTTCAATACTTCCACAGTTCAAAGGTTAAAAAATAACTTCTTTTAGTGTGTGTGACGTAAAATGATCGTATCACAGTTACTCAACAAAAAATCCACAGTTCCTTTCCTCTGTGGGTCTAAGTTTATTTTACACACACACAGACACACGTGCACACGCACACTCACACACACCCTCGTGAGCAAAACTGTACAGTCATGCAGGCGGACTCAGTGGCTTTCTTTCATGATAACCAAGTACATGTGTCACTGTTGATAAAAGGAAATGTAATGTGCCCATTCTCATGTGTATGATTATAAAACAGTGGGGTAGTTTTCTAATCATATTTTTTCCATGGAAGAGAAGAGAGAACAAAAAAAAAAAACATGTAAAATTTCCTTTCAATTCAAATTTGTTTGCTTTGTCCCCGTCTCTCACTGACTCGTCCCTCACACAAACACAAAGACGCATGACATACGCACACAAAGCATATATCAGATAAATAAAGAGAGGGTCATAGATGACAGATGCTTTCTAACACACTACAGGTGTTCCCTACACTGAAAACCTGTGGGAGAGTTAGAGAGATAACACCTCCGTCCTCTCGTCCTCTTCTCGGCTGACACTAAAACTTCACCCTTCTCCTATGTTCAAGGAAATCTAATAAATGAGTCACATGAAACCAAGGTAAACTGTTATCCTGACACTGAAAATCTCATGATAACAAGACTGGAGCGGCCCTGGCCCTAACACCGTGCATGTTATAACCCCGTTGATGTTTAGCTAGCACCGGCTGGGAAAAGGACTGAAGGAAAAAAGCCAGCAGGAGATTAATACAAGCAGCTGAACTCAGCCCAATAACATTCATCTGCAGGGGATCAACACTACTTCCCATGCTATCCAAGCCGTGTGATAGGCCTGGTTTGTTCTCCCTTCAATCAACACAAGAGAAGAAGTGATCACAGTCTTTGTTTTATCTTGATTACAGTTTACAGTACTTATGCAGCATGTCTTTTTTTGTTTTGGTTCAGTACCTGGTACCTGTGTCCCAATTTTATACCAAAAATTAACTATATACAGTATAGTATATGCAATTTTCCATGGATAGAAGTAGATCAGATGCTTAAAAGCACTAATACAGCTATGAAAAATACTACATTACAAGTAAAAGTCCTGCATAAAAATTACAACTTAATTATTACCAGCAATATGTAATCTAAGTATTAAAGTGAAAGTAGTGGTTTCCTCCCTCTGACTGGTACATTATTATATATGACACCATTAGATTGTTGATCTTGAAGCATCAATGTGTAACCTAGGGGTCAGGGTCCCTCTAAAAGGTAACTAGATAAATCTGAGAAAGAAAAAACAAAGTTCTGATACACAAATGTGTTTAGAGTTTTTGGACTTTTTCTCTAATCTTTGATTTTTGCTGCAATGTCGGATCATTTGAACATTTATTGAAATGAAACCATGTGAGAAGTTTAGAGGGAAACATCAGTATTTGGTGGAGCTGTTAACAACTCATAGACATCTGTAATGTGAGCCTGACTACACACTGCTTTTTGTAAGAAAACTACTGGTTTCATCTTTAACAATGTGATGCATTTGAAGTGCCGTGGCAACTAAAGCTGTCAAATAAATGTAGTGGAGTAGAAAGTACAATATTTCCCTCTGAAATGTAGAAAGTATCACATGGAAATACTCAAGTAAAATACATGTACCTCAAAATTACACATAAGCATAGTACTTGAGTAAATGTATTCAATTACTTTACACCACTGCTGTTCTCATAAAGTACAATTTCTTTAATTAGTGTCCAAGAAATCAAGGATGAGTAAATGATGCTATACTGAGCTGTGCAAAGGCAAACAAACTCTGACCTGTTTCAAGACTATCCACTTCAACTTTTAACTCCTCCTCCTCATTTTTCTTTGTGCCGTGCACCATGAGAGAATAGTCTCCATCGACAGCACACTCGAGAATGAAGGGCTGGAGCTCCTTGGTATCCGAGTGGTTACCGTGCATGCCACGTAATGACAGCAACCCTGGTTTGATTCCAGCAAGGGACATATGCTGCAGGTCATTCCCCCCTCTCTCTCTCTCTTTGCTATTTCCCATTGGGTTCTATCAAATTATAGGCTTTTTTAGTATATATACCAACTGCTGTGAGTTCAAGGCAATCAAGTCATCCGATATCTCAAAGCGGTGGACCGAGCAACAGACAGATTGTCCACCATTGATGCAGTGAAAGAAATGTATCCATGTCACAGCAGATATCAAGAAAGACACCTGCTTATGTCCTACATCAGCCATTAGCGATTCGCCTTCCAATGGAAAGGTTGGGATTATCAGACCATCATATTCATGGTATTAAGTGGATGTCATCAACAGGTTAACACAGATAACAACCTGTTCCAGCTGCCTCCCTTTCATTAGCAGGTTTACTGGGATTAGGGTCCCCTCTGGGACTGCTCGGCAACGGCAGCCATGGTAACGTGCCACGAAGGCTTCGACTATCAAGAGATTTACGCAACAATGCTCTCAGCACCTTCTCACCGTTGTTTACAGAGAGTAAAACACCTGGGTTTGGTTTTTTCCTGGAATGCTGACTACAGAAACACTGTACTTGTACCTATTTTATGACCGGGGAAACTGTCAGGGACAACCAGAAGGCTTCAGGTGTCTTGAAATGTTTGGGGTAATTACTTTATTTGACCCGGAAACAATCCCTCTTTCTCGACAATCAGAGATTAGATCTAATCCTTTTTAGAAATCTCTGTGAGGGTGACTCATAACTGTAACGGTTTTTCAGGACAAGATTAGGAATGTAATTAATTTGCACCTGGCTGGCTGCCTCATTCCACTCAGAGGCTGGTTTACTTGTACATGTATGAGTATAAATGTTTCCCGTCTTCCTGTCACTCGTTGCCATTTCGCTCCATCATCCTTCCTTTTCTTTCCCTCCTCCCCATTTAAACCCACTGCTCAAAGTTCAATCCTGTAGTTTAATAGTTGCCCAGCAGCTCTTATGTGTGCTAAGACAATACTCACAGGAAGCCTTCAATCTGTAATCACTTTTGTTTTTGCACTAAATGCTGTCATATCACACAGAAATCCTACCTTGGAGAGTCATTTCCTGGTCATCTTACTGTTCTCCATCACTATTAATGAAATCATTTCATTCAATAACAGCCAAAGCATGTCATTAATCACAGAGTGTGTATGTTAAGAGAACAGCAAAGGATAAACTATGACAACAATGTAGATAATAGACTAAAAATAACTGAGAACAAGGACATAAAATAAACATTTATATGAGCAGATGTGAAAGCACTGCAGTGAGATATATATACTTTTATATGTCAGTGCAGTAACATTCATTACATTTTTGTCTAGAAATAGATGTCTGCAGCTTAACTAAAACAACAAAAAAGCTGACTCATGCAGTAGAAGTATGAAAAATGGGACTTCAAAGACTCAATTACAGACTAAAATGACTTGATAAGAGGAGAGTTGAACAATGCCACATATTTAAGAATTTGATTATATGCTTTGTAAGAAAAATCTTATCAGCAAAATAACATCAGTGGACTAAAACTATACAGTATTTCCTTCAGAAAATAGAAAGTTAAGTAGTTTATCATTGTACTTTCAGTAAAGTAATTGAGTATTCTTACTTCGATGTCAGACTTTTACTTGAAATTGAATATTTTTCTCGTGTAATTGCTCATTTTACTTGAGCAAATGCTGAATACATTTTCCACCACTGCAACAAGAGGTAACATACTGGTGTGAGGCTGAACTTTTGTATATTTATTGTAACAATAACCAGCCTCGATACGCCAGGTGCACAAAACATGCCTCCCACCACCCTGAATCAACTATAAGTGAGAGTACAATGTAACCTTTGCCATACAGCCCCCACTGTGACCATAAACAGCCATCACAGAACAATGGTAAATCATTTATAAAGCCAGTAAAAATGTCAGTTACACAGCAATGTCTAACTTTTGCTAACTTTTGCCACAATAAGATACCTGTTATACCATACCAAGTAAGGTTGCAGCAGCAAAAACTCAGAGTGTGTCAAGGGGAACAAGGGTTTGTTCTTCTCTCTCAGCTTTTCATATGGAAGCCACGAAATCTCAACACCACATATATGAAAGTAAGCATGTAAGCAGAAAAGTTTGGTATCAGTTGCTGAAATGTCAAGCTTCTGCCACTTCATGCACTAGCAGTAGACATGTTTAGAGATGTAGGTATTACTATATGCCTTGTATGGAACATATATTGTAACAATACCTACTTTTACATACTAAATAGTTTTATTTAAAATTCAAATGAACACATCTCATTCATATGATTGTAGGGTATGACAAGACTTAAATTGTACTGCCACTATCTTCAGAAGGCTACTCTAAGAAATGAGGACAAGTCACAGTTGCCACTTGATGGAGCCATAATGCCGCAAAACCACTGCAGGTAAAACCAGGATCAAATTATATTCTAACCATAGTGGCACTGCTGGTTTCTTTAATGAGGACATTAAACTATTTATTGCTAACCTCTGGTGCAACTTATAAAATGAACTGCTTTTAAAAACAGAAACAGAATCTACATCATCCACCCATTTATTCAAACCACCAAACTAGTGTCTCCTATCTCTGTTCCTCATCTTGTGTTCCTTCTGTGTCAGAGACTTTTCAGATCCTTTCAATTAATGACTTCCTTCTCCTGCAGATCCGCTTGCAGACCGTCTGCACAGTGTGTGGAGTGATGGGTAGTGTGTGCGCCCCCGCACTGCGACCACCACCACCACCACCACCACCACACACAAACACAATATACAAGTAGTTATTGTACTTCAGTGAAAGAAGTATTCCTTCTTCGGCATAGATCCTTAGCTGAGCAGGTGAAAGAGAAGCAAAATTCTGCAGAACTGCCAACGCTGACGCACCTGCCCTGCACCAACCCTCCCACCTCCTCTCTGTCACTTCTGAAGGAAAGACTGTTCCTCTCCAGCGAGCACCTCCAAAAGATTCTCCGTCCTCCCGAGCCAGAGGAAAAATGGGTAACATGGCAACGGAGATCGTTGCCTTTATCCTGACCGTCTCGGGCTGGATCCTGGTGTCGTCTACCCTGCCGACAGACTACTGGAAGGTGTCTTCTGTGGACGGGACGGTCATCACCACAGCTACCTTCTGGTCCAACCTGTGGAAAACCTGCGTGACTGATTCCACCGGTGTGTCCAACTGCAAGGACTTTCCTTCGATGCTGGCTCTGGATGGTGAGTTCACCATCACGACTGATTGTGTATGATGTTGTCTTCCTGAGGTCATAAACAAAGGTACATCTATCTTTCTGAGTGTTTCTGAGGGACCATGCAGCTGTGAATATCCATCTGAGGGAAGCACTGATGCTCAAAATCAGGAGCACCTGTTGTTTCTGGATGAATGACTACCATTGTAAACAAACGCATTTGCAACTTGATATTTCCTTTTCTGACTCTGGCTTCAGGCCACAAACAACCACCACATTTAAAGCTAAAGGCCAACAGAGGCATATTTCAGCAGAGGAGCTGACCTGGGCTGATACAACCTCCTAATGTTACCGAATGAAGCAATCTGAGAAAGTCATACAGTCCTACAGAGGTCACTTGTCACTTTCCATTACTTAGTAGCAGTAATAAGGAAAGGTATTGCTTGTGCAATTCTTCTAATGGCATTTTGAGACGTTCAAAGCCTTTCTGGTGATTAAAGACACATTTAACTCCTTTAAACCCCAGTCCTTTTCCTACAAGGGTTTAAAGCAGTGGTTCCCAACCTGAGGGCGGGACCCCCCCAAGTGGTCCTATGAAAAATGTGAGGGGTCATCAGATGATTACCTCTTCAGGTGAACATGTTTTAAGATATATACATATACTATTTGAATTATATCAAATTGGGGTTTCTACCAAAATCAGCTAATGTTTGTGCACCGGAGGGTTAAAGTTTCCACATCACACTTGAATAACTGGTCCATGATTTGTTCCAGGCTAGTTGTGATGTCATAAAATCATTCTTGTATATACATGTGTTTTAAACAAATTCCAGGTGAGCACTGATAAACTTTTTCCTTTCAGCAGATGAATGTGAAAACAGACTTGTATATCAAACTCTGAGCATACATCATTCTGCACAGCAAAGCTTAAACATCCCACTGAAGAAATAAGAAGAAAATTGGAAATATTCAATTCTTTCAACTCTCAAGGCCTCTAAAAATTCTTCAAGGAAAAGTTTGGCTCTGTCCAAAGGAACACAATTTGCCTATCAGCATTGCTAAAGGTCACTAATTCACATGATTTCTTTAATTTTTACAAAAACCAAAGTGTCCAAAAAGTTGCAAATGGCTTAGCTAGCCAGATGCTTGTAATGTGATACAAACAATATTGAGCTTCTCATCTAAATTCTTGTCAAGACATTGAATGAGCATAACAAGCAAAGTTAAATGCTTTCACCTTCTCTGGCCTCTAAAAATCATTAAAATAACCGCTTAAGGAGCACCTTGGTAACTGATTGGTTACTGCACATGCCACATAATAGTAGTGTCCCTGGTTCGATTCCAGCAAGGGACTTTGGCTGCAAGTCATTCCCTATTTCCTCTCAGCCTCTGTGCTATCTTCTGTGAAATAACAAGGTAAAAATGCCCTGAAAAAAATCTTAAACAACAGCAACAACCTCTTTAGGTGTTGAAGGTGAAAAGTCCTTAAAATGAGACCAATAAGGAAAAATCACTGCTCACAACCCATGAACACACTGAGGTCAACATTTCTGATAAGGGTCATACATAGACATTGCTTTATATGTAGTGTCAAAAAGGTTGGGAACCACTACTTTAAAGCACTCTCTCTTCTTCTCTATCTCTCTCATGAAGCCTACATTCAGGTGTGTCGGGGTCTGATGATCGCCGCTGTGTGTCTGGGTTTCTTTGGTGCGATCTTCGCTTTGATAGGAATGAAGTGCACAAAAATAGGAGGCTCAGAGACCACCAAAGCTCGTCTGACCGTCCTCTCGGGCTTCCACTTCATTCTCAGTGGTAAAAAAAACCCAACTCTGCTGCTAACATTGAAGACCTTTCTCTATGTCTGTTATGTTACATCAGCTCTCGCTTTGATTTCAGTCAGATCTGAAGTGGAAATCCTCTTATTTCTGTCCACAGGCTTCTGCTGTTTGACTGCATGCTCCATATATGCTCACAGGATCACAACTGAGTTCTTTGACCCCCTCTTTGTTGCTCAGAAGTAAGTAGGCTATTCAGGAATAAAAGAAGGGTTTGTCCGAAAGCAGATAAAAAGCAAATTCAGATGAAAGAAATCCAGTCATACATTTCTTTTTTTACTTCAACCCTGCAGGTTTGAGTTGGGAGCAGCTCTCTTCATCGGCTGGGCTGGGTCTGTGCTGTGTATCTTAGGAGGACTTATCTTCTGTTTCTCCCTGTCTGAGGGCTTCAGTATGAGGCGAGTCGGTGTTTCTAACATGCTGGATGCGAACAATGTGATCCCACATCTGTCATCAACCACAGGGGCTTTAAAATCAGACTTGGACGGACTCTAAACTGCAGATTTGCTAACTCAATCAGGCAATTTAAATAATTACTGTAACTGCAATGGAGATACGGTTAACGTCTAAAGCATCCACTTATCTCTCTCAACATCTTGTCTCGTAATTGCTGAACCTACTGGGCAAATTGTACGATCGTCATTTTGATTAGTTACGCCACTGATGATGGCTGAATGTTTTCTTTGTTGTAGTCGAGTAATAAGGACCTTTTTGAAGGGAAAGTCACCTTGACAGAGGGCGCCTATAGGAAAATGTTGCACCAGGTGAGCTAAGAAAGCAAGCCTTCCCTGTTAGTGACATCCAGGCTGGTATGTCTCAACAACTGTTGTATGGATTACCATGACATTTTGTCATTCATTGACATTCATTGTCACCATAGGATGCACCCTTAGTACTTTGGCGATCCTGTGACTTTTTCTCTATTACCACCACAAGGTTTACATTTGTGGTTATGAGTGAAATGTCTCAACATCTATTAGATGGATTGCCACTAAATTTGGTACAGACATGCATGCTCCCCTGAAGATAAAATTGACTGTTAGTTCTCATGAATGTTTGGCTTTCACTGCACAGAATAATGTACATGCAGGGTTTGACACTAGAAGGCTGTCTTCACATTCATTGGCTAAAGGGGGAAAAGTTCTCCACAGGTACGTATCTTAAATGTCATTTTAGCCATATACGTAAAAGCATGATTTATGACATAACAACTACTGTAACTGGTAAACCAATCCCAGAATGAACAATCCAAAAGTTGGCCTTTTGCGTTTTTTGTTTGACAGTCATTGTATGTTATGCTTGGAAAGGGAGAGTTAGCAGAGGGTTATCCATTTGTTTGCAATCTGCGAAATCACCACTAGATGGCACTAAATCCCACACACTTCACCTTTAAAAGCAAGGACTTCGCGAATAACTTCTGGTGTACATGAAGCATGTGACTAACACGTTCCCTGAAGCCTCCGATCCACTGATTTGGCTAAAAATAGCAGCATCGAAAGCATCTGATCTGTGTGGAACAATACCTGCAACACTCCTCACATTAATACATAAAACAAACTGCCATCACTACATTGTTTTTCACCATTTCACTTGTGCTTATTTACTGAATCATCTTGTAACTTATAGTTTTGTTTTTTAACTCTTTCTTCTCCTGGATTTTGCAGAGCTGAATACTCCTACAGTGGAGCTGCATCATTTGTGACAAGGCGCAACAAGCACGGCAAGACAGCCAACAGCCTCCAAAAAGAACCACGGGAGCCTTCAAAGCAGTTTGGAAGAAATGCCTACGTGTGAAACTAGACTCTATCTTGCTGTTAGATGAATAGTTTGTGGTGACCAGAAACTATTTCACCACCAGGAGCAATTACTTTCATGAACTATTGAGCCTGAACTATGAAAATAAAGTTAGTCATCAGTTTTTTAACAGTACAACAACAGGAAAAACATGCTTCTAAGATATCGCCAATAAATATAGCTTCCTTTTTAAACATGGCTGCTTACTGGGTCATCTCTGTCAATACCTCATAAACATAAGCTTGTTTTTCTTTTAGGGCAGGAAATTGGCACTGACTTGGCACTGTTCAAACTCTGAGGTCACCTTCAACAAGCTGGCCTTTACTACCTGTCTCACATAGATAGACTGGACACACACTTCATCTTTCTTTTATAATTCTGGGTAAAAGGTACTAATGAAAACTTGTGTGTTGGATCCAGAATTCACAGCTTTGGAAATTCAGGGGTTAGAAACATCCATTTTTGTATATTTCCCCATAAATTTAAATCATTTAAAGCAGTTTTCTCTTCATAGAATAGCATTTTTGTGTTATGTATACATTTGATTATAGAGACCTATTACAAGGAGATTGTTTTGGAAGTAACACATTGTGTAAATGTGACCAAGTGATTACTTTTAAAAACCTGGTTAGCTGTAGTGCCGTGTTTAGTTTCAGTTCATATTTCTCAAGCAGTAAGATGAATCATACGAAGGCCTTTCTCGATTTTCTTGGTCTGGACTGATCTGACCTCCATGGGTCACCAGGTCACATCTGACCCCAGAGATGGTTATGCAGATCTGGAGGACCGACCGGAGGTTTCCCCTCCTATCGGCCATCCATCTCCACCTAGGAATTATTATCAATAGGAACCCCAGGCTATGTTACGCAAAACCTCTTGGCCCAGAGGTCGGATACTTGAACCAGTTGGCAGAGAGCAGCTGCCCTGTGCTTTCCACCGCCTTGCATCCGTAAACAAGTGTCAGGTGTCTACGGCTCTGCAGAATGGTGGTATTGTATTGACTACTATCTGCATTACAGAGATGTTAAAACCACAGATGTGATGTATCAGTTTGCTTAAAGCTTTTTATATTATTTTCTGTTGAAAGAAAATTTAACAATGCAGTATATGACAGCTCACAAAAGTTATATCTAAATGGAGTTAAGGAAATAATGTGTGCAATTTAAACTTGGAAGGCTTATTTTGAAAATACATTGCCTCTTCTGTATGTGGTATGTTTCTGGTATATTACTCAACTGGTATGTTACCCAACTTCTTAAACTTCCTACAAAAACCTGAAATGTGAGTATGCTTCAACCAGCAGGTAACCAAGGCCAATGGTTCCCAAATTGGGGGTCAGGACCCCCCACAACGATTCACAAGACAACTAAAGGTTATATGATTGCCTAAATAAAGCTAAATCCAGTAGTTGTTAAGCAGTTTCAGCCCCAAGTCAATCTCATGGTGGTGATGGATTTGTGGATCACCAAGAGGACTCAACCTCTGAGCCCATGAAATTCTGAAAATGTATAGTTTGGTAGACTGACCAACCATCACATCCATTCCTAGAACCACATGGAGCTAAAAAATATTCAAATAAAACAATCATGCACAACTGCTCACCATTAGTGTATCAAGTGGTCACAAGCCAAATCACTTTGACCATATTGACATCCTATAAAATTTGTCCTAGTAGCGGCAAAACAAAGTCACTCTCCCATCAGTATTTTAATGCATTAATGCAATCAAACCAGCAGAGAGCAGTACTAATGTAGATGTGAGGAAACATCACCATATGTAAAGGTTAAATATGTGCCCTTTGAACTATTGAGTGACCATACGAGCAAAATATAGGAGCAATTTTCACTCAGATTTTGTGGTTGTTGTAATATTTTCTTGGCTTTTCTTACAGCCACTTTGAAACATAATCAGCCCAGGTCATATAAGCATTCTTTTATTCCGTATTAAGATGATTTTTTGTATCATGCTGATTAAAGCTAATTAAAAGCCACCCCCACCAAACAAATCTCTCCCAGTACTCCAGCAAGTCCAATATCTCCCTACCACTACCAATAACTTTGTCATAAGCCGAGAGGACCTGGAGACAAAGAGGAGCTCTTTCATCCCTGCCGAAAGAACATTCATCACTCCCCGTAACTCTCATTACCTCAGAGTTAACTCTAATTATAACAGCACAGAGACGTTATACTGTAATTATGAGACCCGCAGCACAACGAGGTCTTAGTAAAATTACTCATAACCAGCTTAAAGCCTGAGGCAAAGTCAGGAATGATGCTTCAAACAGCTCAGGTCATAGCAGCAGTGTTATTACATATTTCATGGTACATGTAAAGGTCACTAATGCAGTAACATACACCGTTTTTGGTCAAATTTCAAGCAATGTAATGTAAATGTAAAGTATGAGGTTGAAAAAAAGTTCAACTATCATCATGGGCATCAGTCAGGATGTGTGGAAAAGGAAGGCCATAAGACTTGACTTTACTCTTAAAAGATTTATTTTCAATAATCAGGATTGTATTGGTGCAGCAGTAAATGAAAGGGGCAAAACGACACATGGGCCTTAAAGTCTGAAAGAAAAGATACAAGATTGAAATAACACATTTTTTTTTTCATGTCTTAAAAGGGTAAATTAAGTTTTCAATCAAACTAAATGTACATAGGATAAAATGTAAACTAAAGAAGATAAAAACCTCTTACCAGGTCTGCCGCCCTGTGTGAAGGTAAAAGAGAATGAAGAGAAGGAGTGCAGTCTTTAAATAAGGCCAATTATAATAAGCCAATTAATGAGGAGAAGAAAGTGGAATAAATAAAAGTAAATACAGTGAATCTTTACTACAGCAATTGTTAATCTATTGTATATGTATGTGCTAAAGTTAGAAACTTGAAAACTGTAAATTTAGGTATATTCACTGATGTTATAAACACGTGAGGGAGAGTTCAGGACAGTACGATGAGGGTATGAGGTCTTTGGTAATTGGAGATACATGCTTAGGTTAGCACTCTCTAGGTTCAAACTTGACAAAACTCAACCGTGGCCCATGGGAACCTGAGGGATTGTTGTCTCTCACCCACATGTACAGTGATACCTGGCAAACAACAGCACACACCTGCTTTGTACCTGTGATCCACTCGTCCTCTCCTTTTCTGAGAACAGCAGCTGAGGAGGAGGCCATTTGGACATCTGTTTGCATTTGGATGAAATCTTGATGACCGACTCCTGCATCAGTAAGGGACTGCCATGTGAAGACGCTGTTATAAACGAGAAAGAAAAGCAAATCATCAAAAGTGGATTGTGGATGAACGATCGAGCTTGAGAAATACAGCAAAAGCTTCTGTGGATCCGAAATCTAGATTGGAATCCACTCACTGAGAGGCCCGGAAATGAAGATCCGTGTGGTCCAGATTTGGGGTTTCCTGATGACAGTGTTGGGCTGGATTTTCGTGGCCTGCACCATGGCCATGGAGGGTTGGAAGATCACCTCCATCGGTGGTATGGGGGGCTCCTCCATCATTAAGGTGGCCTGGTACTGGTCCAGCCTGTGGAGATCGTGTTTTACAGACTCGACAGCTGTCAGCAACTGTTACGACTACCCCATGCTCTGGTCTGTGGAGGGTAGGTAACACGTCTTTCGCTCAATCTAAGAAACCCTGACATCAAACTGACATCTAGACTCTCATTAATGTCTATTTGTGTGTTGCTGTGTGACTCCAGGTCACATCCAGATAGTGCGAGGCCTGTTGATGACAGGTCTTTCCCTGGGCATGTTGGGGTTTGTGCTCAGTCTGTTGGGTATGGAGTGCACCTTCATTGGGGGAAAGGAGCGGTCCAAGTACAAAAAGATCTTCGCCGGGGGATGGTGTCACATAATCGCTGGTAAATGTCTAGTTTT
Organism: Scomber scombrus; assembly: GCF_963691925.1. Lineage (NCBI taxonomy): Eukaryota > Metazoa > Chordata > Actinopteri > Scombriformes > Scombridae > Scomber > Scomber scombrus. The sequence goes on from NC_084993.1 coordinate 13,060,503, forward strand.
AATAACAAGACAGTCATCGAGAAAGTCAATTCAAGATCATCCAATCATATCAGGCTTCTAAACAACACTATAATGCTTTTTAATGATCTGTGGATATCGGTGCTTAGTTAAATTAATGTCTATATCGTCTATGAACATCCATGATACCTGCTAGTGTTTTGGAAAGTCTTATTGTGTAAAGGCTACTTTATGGAGGTAACTGATACTACTGTCTGACCTATTTTCTCACCATCTTGCTGCTATTTGTAGCTTACAAGCTTACAAGTTTTCTCTCTTCCTCTGAACATGACTTGTCTCCAGGTTTTTCCTCCACATGTGGGTATGCTGTTTATGCGCAGTACGTCTCAGTAGAGTACTTCAACCCTGACTTTGATGGACTGCAGTAAGTTTACAGGCTTAAATGTTGTATAATATATAACATCTGCCGGAAAACATAATTATCTCACAGGTTCTCTTTGTTTTTACACTGACAGGTATGACCTAGGCACCCCCGTCTTCCTCGGCTGGGTCGGCTCAGCCTTTCACATGACCGGCGGCTTCTTCTACCTGTGGTCAGTGTGTCAGCCGCTCTGTGGAGGGCACACGTGAGTACACGCAAATGTTATAGGGAAGTGAACCCTCTCACCCTATAACCTCTTTACTTCCTCAATAAATTCCAGCATCCTGTCTGTGTGCCTCAGTGAAATGACTCATTATCAACAATCCACTGTGTGCAGATGTTTATTGTGGGAACACGCCCTGCAGCATAACTCCAAAGCCACTGGTGTAAACAAACTCTGGTGTGCTGATAAAAAGCTTCCCAGATTAAATGAGAAAAGAAAAAAAAAAGTCTTGCTATGCATCAATTTCAACACTAGAAGGCACTCTGAGAGCAGAAATCCACACCAAAGCTCTCCCACTATATACATATACTGTCAATTAGGTTTAGAATATGAGGTTGAACAGCCTTGTTGTGTCTCTCTCTCTCTCTCTCCAGGGTAATCACCATCCAGGCAGTACCAGACCCCGAGACAACCAAGCCCTCCACAGCTCTATCCACAGTGTCAAAGATAAGTTCCAAGACCAAAGTGTCCTCTATTTCTGAGCTGTCGTCCAGGTCTGAGAGCACAGATGTGTCCGACATCTCCTCTACATCTGGACGCACATCCAAATCTGGACGCGCAGCAAAGTCAGATCGGTCTTCAAAGACTCGGCGAACCACCAAGTCTGCAGGGTCGAGGTCAGGGTCAGGATCTGAATCTGGGCTGTCTTCCAGATCGAGCATATCAACTTTGTCTGGGTCGAAGAGCAGCAGGAGCAGTGGCAGCAGCAGCGGCAGCAGCAGCAGAACAGTGTCCTCGTTATCGGGCAGTTCGAGGAGTGAGACTACACCCTTCATCAAAAACTCCTATATTTAAATGAATGAGACTCTGATACCTGATGCCTTCCTGTTCAATGTATGAGAAAAAATAATTATGCAGATTGTATTTTGTATCAAAAATTGTTTGTCAAATATCTGTTTTGTGCACGTTCATTATGTATAATTTGTTAAAACTAGCGCTCTCACAATTCATAATATATGCAGTTTATTCACTTAAACACATAACTAAAGAACACATCTATTTATAATGGAGCTGTCAGCCTCTGTGTCGCCTTTAAGACAACTAATAAAACTCTACCAGGCTGATCAGGTCTGGTTGACAGTAAACAGTGTCTCCTTTGCTGTTATTCAAACCTTCACACATAAACACAAGCAGCAGCAGTAGGAGGACTGGACTTCTACAGCTTTAATAGTTCTGACGCACAACCCTTGTGGTTTTTGTTTTCTTTAATTACTAGTTGACTACTTCCTTTACAAGGTAGGTAGTCATTAATGATCTTCACATCTGAGATTACTGGCTCTGCTTTTAGAATTGAATTTAAGTTAGAAACTTGTTTTATAAAGAAAGTGCCACATTGCAGTAATGTGTACTAAATTAGTATTTTAAAGTATGAAAACAGACCTTTAAAATGAAGCCTCTCCTGTTTAGCAGACTGTAGTGATGTGGAGGAGACTGGCTCAGATTCTGGGCCTGCTGCTCTGTGTACTGGGCTGGGGCTTGGTGGGCTGCACCCTTGCTATGGACCACTGGAGGTAATCAGATACGAGTTAGAGGAAACAAATAGAAGAGTGCACCTTTTGCAATTAAGCCTGGGCAGGAATAAAACTGTAGGGACAATGTGGCTGTAGATACCAGCTTATATACTGCTGAGATAAGAATCCAGGAAATTTCATGTAAATAACTATCCTGATTCCTAAGATTGATAAGTGATTTTTGCCTAAGTGTCAACTTACCTTATGCTCATTACATAAACACTACGTGTGAATGTTGGTTTATTTAATAATACAAATTCATATAGTTGTGATTAAACTTTGAAACACCTTTTGGATACTGTGTGAAAAGAATTGACATCTCTAAGTAGCTGGTTTGATTTGACCAAACTATCTCTCTATCTACACAAGACTATATTCACTATAATAAGAGTACAACACATATGTGTGAGTAATGCATAACTAATGCATGGATCATGATGATTTAATGTAGGATGAATTATTGTAGCTCATCATAAAGAAATGATCAGGTTTCTCAATCAATCAGTGATTATTAACTCAGTTACTTCAAATAGTATTTAATATGTCACCAAACTAATTGAAATTGAATTAAAAGCCATTGGATCATTGGATCGGCTTCTCTGAAAGCAGGACCCGTACCTGTTCTCATCAAATTGTGCCTGTTTTTATTGAACTGGCAACAAACACCATCACCTCAATAGCTCACGTGTTATCTCGTGTTTATCTTGGGACTGAGCCAGGCTACCTGCTTCCCTTTGTTTTCAGCCTTTATGCTAAGCTAACCATCTCCTTTCTGTAGCTTCGTAATGAACAGACAGATAAGAGAGTGATATCAATAATCAAGTGAAGTATATTTCCAAAAATGTTGATCTGCTGTATTTACACACTGGAGGGTGGCCCAGCTGGGGGGCCAAGGGGGCTCATCTGTGGTGGTGACAGCCTGGTTCTGGTCAGACCTGTGGAGGGACTGCTATGAAGACTCAACCTCTGTAGTGAACTGTGTGGACCTCGGGGTGCTGTGGGCAGTCAAACGTAGGCATACTGACACATAATCACTGATGTCCAGTCAATGATGGAGTTAATTCATTTATGACACATGATTTTGGTTATATGTCACATGGGTGTTATCTAGCATACATTCAGGCAGTCAGGGGGCTCCTGATGTCCGGCCTCTGCCTCGGCCTGATCGGCACAGTGCTCACGTTCTTTGGACTGGAGTGCACGTACATCGGAGGAGACCGGAGAAGCAAGGACAGGATGTTAGTAACAGCGTCTGCTTTCCAACTGGTCAGCTGTGAGTGGGATTTGTTTGCATTTACAAAGCCTCAGCGTCTGTGAGAGCAGCTTCTCAGAACACGCCGGTTTTACTTGTTTTTCTTTTTTTCCCCATGTGTCATCGGCCTTCCCTCATGCAGGCGTATCAGTCGTTGCTGGTTATTGTTTATACATAAACAGAGTCATCACTGCTTTTTTACACAGCCAAGCAGATCCTTCCAAACTGAGGTAATGTGGTCTTTAAATAACCCTGTTTGATACATAACTGTGAGTAGTAGATTCAAACTGTCATCTCCTCAGTTACGAAGCTGGACCACCTCTGTACCTCGGCCTGGTCGGAAGTTTCCTCATCTTCCTCGGCTGTTGCGTTCATTGTTCAACCACATGCAGGGTCATCCACCCAGAAAGGTTTGTTAACATTTAGCTGAGTCATCATTTTACTTTTCTAGAAGCAGCCTGCAGATTTGAGGAGGAATCTGAAGTGTGCTCAAACTGTCGCTGTTCCCTTTTTTTTTTTGGCAGACATCCCACAGCTCCTTCCATCAGAGAGAAACACGAAGAAAATGAAGTGCTGAGAGAGAAAAAGCACATCTACAGACAATATTCACCATCAAATGACTCCAAACACATGTCTTCATACAAGATATCATCTGTTGTGATTGTGTAACACCACAGATTCAAATGTATGTAGAGTTTATCTCTCTAAATAATGCTCTTAATGCTGTTAGAAACCATTCTCTGTACTGCCAGGAACATAGTGAATAATGTTAACTTGTTGTATTGTCATATTTAATGATACTGACAATAAACACCAGAATATGACTTGTGTAATCTGTTATTGTAAAATTCTCATATTCCCAGAAACAAAGCAGAAGTCACGGACTCAGTGTTTGCACAGTGACGTCTGGTTCTCACGCTTCGAATAAAGTGTTATAAGTGCTTGTGTGTAAAAAAAAAACTAAAAAAAACCCAAAGCAGCTGTGCATAGAACTAATAAACAATAAAAATAAACCCTCTGTCATATTTTTCTAACTTTACCACAACAAGGAACTTTTAGATTTAAGGCACTGGCATGTTACTGAACAAATTAAATGGTGTGGTTTATTAAACCCTTATATTATGTTTGGTGTCAGACAATTTTTTTGGCAGCCAAAAAAAAATACTCAGAATATTCCTCATTTTATGTAAAACTTGAAAACATGATTTTGAAGTGATTACATGTTTCTGATGTCTGCTGCAGAAAAAATGCTTGGTATCCCCTCTAAAATTCCAATCAAATCTATTTGAATTTCTGTCATTTAAGTTTTATTACAACATAACTGAGTAGGATTACATACTGTACATTTCTGTGACTGTAAATGACTGTTGGGTAAACAAACACAATATATATATTTGTTCATGTATAGCTCATAAAACATAAAGCTTAATTTCTGTGTTTTATCATCTACATCACGTCCATCTTTTCTACGTAATATAATTTATTAAGGTCAGAAAAGAAAAGAAAAGTCTGATTTTTAAATTATTATTCATATAGGACTGAGGTCTGTGGGATCCCATACAATAAGGAAGTAAAGTAAACAAAACACTACAATGACAAGGTGTACTAGTAAGACGTCACCCATTGTTTCTGCCTGGGAGCTGGGAACGTGAGGGATGCTTACTGAGCAAAACTATCTAAAAGATAAGATGAGAAACAAGCCAAACATCCACACTGCTGGTCTGACAACTACACATCAGCAATGACATAGTGGCAGAGCTCAGACCAGTTTCCCACAGTGAGGAGGTTAAAGTTTGGATATCAATTTAAAGACTTTTTAAAGTACTTTTTTTTGCCTGTTTTTGGTTGAGGAACAACACTCACCATGAAGTACAGGACGGTGATGATGTACATGGAGATCGGCTGCTTTGTATCCTGTCTGTGTGGCTGGATCCTGGTGTGTTCCACTCTTCCCACAGAGTACTGGACTTTCTCCGAGGTTGGCAGCGTTGTGCTGACCACCTCCAACTACTACTCTAACCTTTGGAAGGACTGCATCTCAGACACCACGGGGGTGTCCGACTGCAAGGATTACCCTTCCTTGCTGGCCCTGCCTGGTAGGAAATACCACTTATTTATTCAGAAAATGTTTGAAACAGTTAAAGATACTGCATATATTTTGTGAAAAAGATATTTAGATGATACAACTCTGATTAATGAACATTCATTTAAGTAAAATGTTCTAATGATACATTCAACCAACCCATTTCTTAAGAGTATACAGGCATGCTAGCAGCTCTGTGAGGCAATAAACACAAATTGAAGTTAAGGCTCATGAGAATGGTCATAAACCAGTATTGTATATGTTGATAGACCTCATCCTTTGGGGACCATAAATGTACCAAATTTAACAGCAATCTATGTCTTATATCTTAAGTCTTATGAATAAATCATCTGGGAACCATGAATGTCATCACTAAATTTGGTACCAATCCATCTGATAGATGTTGAGATACAGTACCAGTCAAAAGTTTGGACACACTCTCTCATTGATGTGAATGGGAAAGTGTGTCCAAACTTTTGACCGGTACTGTATATCACAGCACAAGTGAAAACTTTAACCTAGTAGTGTCACTAGAGGAAAAGTCGGGGGATAAGATAGATGATAGAAGATAGTTGTAGAGATATTTCACTCTGAACCACAAATGTCAACCTCATGGTGTAGCTAAAGGAAAAGACAGAGGTTTACCTAAGTCAGCAGATTCATCCTCTGGGAAGTGTCTGTATAAAATGACACAGCAATCCACCTGACCACTGTTGAGATATTTCAGTGTGAACCAAACCGGTGGACCGACTGATCGACCAACTGTCATTGTCATCACTACAACTACTAACATTACTAAAAGGATTTTAAACTTTGCAATAGTGTGTCACCTGTTTTTCTTGCAGTGTTCCTACACGCCTGCAGAGCGCTGGCTGTCTGCTCCGTCATCACCGGCTTCTTCGGAGGCGTCCTCACACTCGTAGGGATGAAATGCACTAAGATAGGCGGATCAGAGCTCGCCAATGCAAGGGTGACATTTGCAGGCGGTATAACATACCTGGTTTCAGGTAACAATGTTTTGAGATATATGTCAAGAAAATTAAACTTGAGTAAAATATGCACTCATGATGTTTTCTGTTAGGATTCTGTGGTATGATCACCTACTCATGGTGGGCCAATAAAGTCATAACAGAGTTCGTGGATCCAAATTTCAGGGCACAGAAGTGAGTACTTTTCAAGCAGCATGAATTTTTTTTTTTAAGTTTAAAAAAGTGCTTTAAAAACAGCTCTTGATATACCTCAATATCAGATTTGAACTGGGAGCTGCAGTTTTCATTGGTTGGGGAGGCTCCATCCTTATCATCTGTGCAGGGTCTGTGATGACTTTCTTCTCTGGAAAAGAAGGCCTACCATCAAGGTGAAGACTCCTTAACATCACTCACACTTACTAGCTTTTATTTTGCATTAATTATGAACCAGACAATGACTTCCTGTTATCTCCTCTCTCACCAACCAGTTCCCAGCAAAGGCCACGGAGACCAGCCACTTATGCCACCGCCCGCACCCGACGGACCTACATGCTGCCGCCCACGGCATCCAGAATGACTCTGGGACCGCCGCTGTTTTATGAAGGCAGGAAGAGCCGAGCAACCAGATCACCAACGAAAACAACTAGGACCTTCAGCAGGGACGACTTTGTCTGATTAAAAGGAGACTGAACAAAGACTTAAAGGCATGCTGCAGGATTTATGAGGATTTACTTATGACCCACTAGAAGTGTGTGGTGATGTATATCTACAGAGACCCTGCACTCTGCCTGAGTTTTATTTTTATTTTGGCGTGTTTGCTGTGTGTTGTGTTATTGGGCAGTGGATGTGTAGACACCAGTCAATAACAGCGTGCAGGGTGTGAGGTCAGGTCTCAGAATGTTATATCCCATTTCCGCCAATAGATCCCCCGAAATCTTACACACTGGTCCTTTAAGATGAGTTTGACAATTCAGGAAATATGCTTATTGAGTGTTAAATGAAAAGATTGATAGTCATGGTATAATCTCATCTAATTCTAGACAAGAATTAGAAGAGATCAAGTCTACAAAACGTTGAAATATTCCTTTAATAATGCTGAAAATATAAATTCTGTTATTAGCAAAGCTATGCCATGTGTTTAGTAGAGAAATATGTTGATGTTTAAGTTAATACTGAATCTATGAACATATTCAAGCTGTGGTTTTCCATGCAAAACAATCATTCTGTTCTTTATTTAATTTGATTGCAGTTTTTATCCCTTTCTCTACCAGGTAGCATCCAATGCTTATTGAACCTTCTGAAATGATTCTTTCCTGTACATCTGCATGCTTTGTTCTTTTGAAACGAGAAAAGAGAAGTCTATTCTATGTTTACAATCTGTTCAAAATGAAAAAATATCCTCATGTACTTCTTGCCTTCATCAGGGTGAGTGTTTTCAGTTTCCTTATATAAAGTCCATTGATTATTCATGTGACTTACATATCAACATAGATACTATCATACACTATAATCACTTTTTTTCATAATTACAAAACACATATTACGACCAAAATTTCAGAATATTCTATGAATAAAATCTTTCATCTTAACCCATCAGTGTGTAAAAAGTTAAAATTCACAGTTTAAATACAGAAAGTTCTTGACTTTTCAACCTCGTCTTTCCAAACACAGTATAATCAAATTTCATCCTTCTCAGCATGTATGGAGGGCCAAAACTCATTTCAAAGCCAATTTACTGTTGACCTTAACACCGTCATCCTTTAACTACATTTCAAACAGTTTCTCTCTTCAAACATAATCCAATAAACTGGCTTCAAGTCTAGTTCCTCTTTTAAGCCCCCGTTTAGAAATGAAACTCCACTCCCTTAAACAAACAGACCTTAATTCCTTTATATTTAAAGTGAGAGTGACTGGGTGATTCATTCATGAAATAGATCTTTTATTTTAACATCTTATAGCACTTATAGTACTATTCTTTGTCTGAATTCTCTCATACATATACTCTTATATGTAGACCCTTTGTGTTGCACTCTTATAGTGTTTATCTGTGAGGAGTTTGTTACATTGTGCCCTGCATTTATATTTTCTTCTTTGTCTGTCAAGTATTTATAGAGTGTATATTAAGCTTAGTGACTGACAAAATTAATCTAGCTTTAGCTTTACTTTCAAGCAGACCCTCCCTTTGTTTCCTTTCAATTTTCTTTTGTGGCTTCATCAACACATTTGTCTGTTCAGTCTCTGCTCGCCACATGATGGCGCTCTACGTCAGAGAATAAAACAACAATGCTGTTTTGTATGATTAGTATCTATAGTGATCTATGCGTGACTGATGAGTGGGCTGTATATTATAAAAGGAAACTGGACATAACCTCAGACACCCAACATGAAGGCAAGATAAACAAATAAAAGTCTGGTGAATAAAGCATAGAGTTCTGAAGAAGACCTGAATTAATTAGAATTTCATTTGTGAAGCCAGACCTGCTCAGATGTACCTGAATATCTAAATTCATTCAAACAGAATATTTATCATTAACATAGCTTTACCCCATGAGCACTGACAGCCCTCCTATCACAGCCTGCCAATCCTCTGCTTAGAGCCAATGATATTTAAGAGGGACAAAACTGTCAGAACAGCTGTCGCTCGCCATAAAAACCCAGTCGCTCATATTACAAATCAGGTTCATGGCCGACTGAGCTGGTGAGAATGAAGCACCGCTGTAGATGATTTAATGCCTGCTGTGCCACACAATAACAGATGACACTTACTATTCATTTAATGACTCACACCTGTGTAGGTGGCCGAGTTAACATTGACTAAACAACATTTTAGAGGCAGTGGTACGCTACGGGAGAAAGCAAACAGCTGTTATTGAATAAAAGAGAATGTCAGTTTAAATATTTAACCGAAGAGGCAACAGGGTCAAAGTCACGTCTTTGTAGTGCCTCAAAACAAAGAAGAACTTGGGCAAAACTTTATTTTTTAATCAAAAATTGGTAAAAAAAAAGTGTTTTGAAGTTTTATTTTAGTTTAATGCGTTTTTACTACTTTGTTGGCTGAATTAAATGTGTATATTTGTGACATTTAAACAACATAAAAACCCTTTTCAAGCATTTCTTTAATAGATACTGTATATAATATTGTTTTCTATTTGTCTAAGACTTGATGAACATGAATCCTCTTTATGAAATGAAACTTTAATCTTTAATAAATCAGCTCATTGATTATTGTGCATGTTTAGTAAAAAATAAAAACAGGACTGTAAATGTTTCATGTAAAACGTTGTGTGTATCCCACAAAGAAATATTTTATTGCTTGTATAAATATTTTCTATACAAAAGTAACATCTCATTGCTTCATTTGACACATGAGGACATTATAAAATTTGATTTACAAACTTTTTTTTTTAACATAAACTACATACTCTCAGTTGGAGTATTTCACTGTATAAAAAAAAGACAATCTATTAAAAGATGAACACTGAAAAGGTCTAAAGGCAAACAAAGAGTTGGCACAAGGCAAAAGGTGAGACTGAGAAAAGAAAAGCTGGAATCTCATTTATTTCTACAAATATGAAAGATGTGGTCTTCTGAATCCCCCACACTCAGTATTGCTCATGTGTGTGTTATAGCCTGTGTGAATAAAATATGGCTGTTTGGCGTTGACTGCAGATGTCAGAGGAGTTTATTGAGGTCTTTGTGTCTGTGCTTGACGTAGCGCTACATCACCTGATCAGCGGTAGTGTTTATTGCTAATGTCCTCGGAGTCGCTGATGTCACTGAGGGAGCACAGGCTGCTCTTCAGGGTGCTTCCTGTTCCAGTTTCAGTCAGACCTGACAGACACAAGGCAGGACATTATCTCACCTTTATACTCCAACTGTCAACATGTCCTGCTATGAAGATTACAATGCTCAGTGAGTGATTTGTGCTAGCGCTCACCTGATTTGGGAGCCTTTCCTGTAGAGGTTCCCCACACGCTGGTGCTGGGTGAGTCAAGGCTCTTCCTCATTGGTCCAGAGCCCTGAGCCGGTTTTGACTTCTCCTGTCTGTCTTCTAAAGATGAGCCCACCCAATCACTGCTCTCCTCTAGATCTGTGTACTGTCAACACATGCACAAACATTCATTTATCATTTACTCTTTCAAATTTCAAACACAGAGCAATTTCCTCAACTACTCAACTACTTTTCCTTTAACTACATGATATAAAATGAAGTGGCAGCATTGTACACTGAAGCTATACTCACCGTCAGCTCCTCAACCTCGTCCTTCCTCTCTGGTAAGATGCTTACGCCCCCTGCTGGTTTCTTTACCGATCTGTCTGTAAACTGCTTCTCCACTTTTCTGACCAGGTCGTTGATTTTGTTCTCTGAGAAAAATGACATGAAAGCAACATAAATGACTTCAATAAAGCAAAAAAGAAGGCTCCTAATTTACACACAACTTTTTGCTTATTGGACAGCAATAACAAAATCTATTGAATGGATGGTTTAATAGGTTTAGCATGGATTTCAATTTTTCATCATTATTCTTTCATTCGAACAAAATGTGATGCTCATCTCCAGGAGGGTTATGACTTCATATGTTGCAGACCCTCTGATTCATATCCAGGCCTTTATATCTTACAGTTTTCTTGTGGACTCTGGTGTTTGTAACCCTGAATCTGCATAGTCTGTTATTTCATTTTTTATACATAATATAACAACTTTTCCAATTTAAACTTTGCTACTTGACCAGTATGAACCGGCATTTCAACATCTGTTCCACAACCAGACATATAATCAAGTAAAGTAAACAGTCCTATGTTATAATGTATATTGTTTGTTGGCAGTTTTGAAAACTGATAACTTACCTTTTCCAAAGTTTCTCTTTTCCACGTTACCGTTCTGGTCTTTGAAACTCTGCAGCTGTCTGGGATCAATCTCCTGCATCTCGCTGACCTCTGACCAGTCATCATAATCATCTCCATCGTCATCACTTTCCATCTTAGTGACTGTAGTCTTGGTCACGCCGCCTCCTGACAGCTGGGACTGCAGGGGGTTGGAGGACAACAAGTGCCTGGTTGGAGGCTGTCTCGCCTGGACCGGACCGGCTATGCTTGGTCTGATTTGGAGCGTGGAGGCCTGGTTTAGTCTGGACTGCAGGGGTTTGCCTCTCTGGTGTTTCTGTGGCTGTTTCTCCTCCATGTCTGTGTCCTCTTCTTCAGATTCCTCGTCTGAACTGAAAGGAGGAGTCCTCAACAATCACAGACACATGATGGTTTTAAAAACATACAGTAACTGAATTTGTGTGATATGATCGAGCCTTTTCCTGAATGATGAACCTAAATTCTTCTTCTTTCTTCCTTAAATCTACACAAAAATATGATGATCACATCCTGATGTTAGAAGCAAAATAAAACAGGTGTACTGTATGTAATGCCTCAACTCCAGCTGTTTTTATACATGTACGTTAATAATATTGAGAATTTTGTTCAACCTAGTTAATTGCCAGCACCTATCAACACATGCTCTCTATACACATGTATCATAAGTTACAGTGTTAGTGATTTTATACACTGTTACACCTGCTGGATGTAAGTTTGATCTTAACTAGTTAGTTTCAAACTAAACTCTACTAAACTCAACACTTAGTTTTGTTGCACCATCTCTACGTCGACTATAATCACAGAGACTGATGTTTCATCCTCTGCAGTACTGCAGTTTAAAAACTAATGACTAAAAGCTCCAGTGGTGAATTGTAGACTGTATATAATCAGGTGTGAACTGGAAAACTTGATACAAAGAGTACAATGTGTGTATTAATTAATTTCTTGCTCACTTCTGTTGTACTTTAATATTTTTAATAAGGCCAAGATTACAGAAGCACATTGTGTTCACTAAAAGAAAAATCACTTGAAGGCTTTATCTGGTCATTTTCACTTCTGTATCTCATTATTCTCAATTACTATTTCTTAATTACAAAAAAGTAAATATGAGTTCATTTTCTCATTATTAAGAGATAATTAGGGACTTGTAATTATGAGAATCATGAGAGGGCTAAGGCATTATGGCATTACCAGATTTAAAATGCTTATATGTACTCCTCAGTATGAGACACAGGGTGATATTAATGTCACTGAGTGATGGTGGAAAGTCCCTACTGACCTGCTGAGTAACTGTGTGGAAAGCTAAACCACTACTGGATGCTTCATGGATACAAAGCCAGCTGAAATACATCCCAGCATGCACTTAGACTAAACACCCATGATTGTCACCTAACTGTAAAAGTGCTTTCTTTGAAACAGTACAACAGACTAGTGTACAAACTATTTTACGTTAATGTTATATTTACCTGGTTATGAAGGTCCTCAGAGAACTCTTGGTGTTGGGTGTAGATGTCTTGGGTTGGGTGGTGTTCTTGGTCCTCGGGGCCGGCTGAGGGGTCTTGGGCTGTTTGACTGCGGGTCCGGACATCACCTGGGTGGCTCTTGAGGGCAGGCTGCTGGATCGAGGCCGGATCTGCAACACTACGCGGATGAACGCGCGCGTAACACAATTAGCGGCTCAGTCAGCGACAGAGTGTCACAGCTTAAGTGGGCTTATGTGGCGGCAAACAGGCTTTCACAGATTAGATTGTTGGGAGTGTTTGGATACACAGTCAAAGCCAGTTAATACATATAAGACTTCATTCATGTGCGACTAAAATTCTCAAGTGTAAAATGTCAATTAACACCACAAATTTAAATAAAGCACAGTAGTAACAAGAGTGTGTTCAGTAGTGGTTTATAAAGACAGTAATAAGAACTTGATGATGAATGAATGTCATGCTCAAGAGGCTGATTCATTTAAATGAGTCAGTCCTGGAAAGCACCTTGAACTGTGTGTCTGGATCTGGCGTCAGGCTCTGGAGCGGGGTCGCTGCCTCTCCTCGGCCCATCCAGCTTCTGCTCCACACAGCTGGACAGATCGTCCAGATGGCGCCAGTACTCAGGCATCTCCTTTGCAATGTTCTCCCGCTTCAAATTCACCTTAGCCAAGAGGGAAGTGAGCTCTTTGTTCTTTAGACCACTCTGATCCTGAGAGGAGGCACAGGGAATAAAAAGAAGCTTAGCATCTAAGTGTGTTTTTCCATTTCAACTTGTTACACACTGTTTTAAAGTGTGTAAGAACTTACAGGTTTGACCCCCAGGTTCTCCAGCTTGTCCATGACAGCCTGCTCAAGCTGTAGTCTCGTCTCTTTCTTGATGTTGGGGTTCCTCTTCAGCGCCTTCTGCTTCTTCTCCGGCGTGGGCTCAGGCTTCTTCTCCACCGGTCTCCACTCAGAGGTGCTGCTGTCTGGAAGAGAAACCTCACTTCAATCAGTCATTTATCCACAGTTCAGATCCAGTGATAGAAAAAAAAAAAAAAAGGAGCATGCATTTGCCAAATTCCACATCAAGCTGTGTTACAGGTTGAGGTAGAGGGATGTGGCTGCGGCGGGGCAGGCAGAAGAGGAAAACGTCTACGTGTTTATTTGCCACAAAGACAGCAACAAGATGACGGATGGATGTGATGATCAGAACTGATGGCAGGCATCACAGAGTATCATGGAGGTTGAGGTCATCTTAACACCTCTCCTGTAGCAGTCTCGACACACTTAAAGGAAAAAGTCAGCTGAGAACAGACTGATGCATCCATGCAGACGGCATGCAGTCGAGCGGCTCTGCTTGGCGTCCGTTTTACCTTTCTCCTCCTCTGACAGCTCCTGTATAGGATCCAGCTTAGGAGCAGAGGTGGGCTCCTCTAATCAGACAGCGTGAGGTCAGAGGTCATTGGAAGTCAAATAAGTAAAAATAGACGTTATAAACGAGTACGGGGGGGTGGTGTGGTGACAGTACTTGCTTTACTAACAGCATTATGTAAACCATCATGCAGGAAAGCTCATGCTCAGCCTTTATTGACAGCTGCTGGCGTTTAATGACTCACCAAGTACAACTCTCTTTGGTTTAGGCTCCGGAGCCGGTGTGCTGACTATCACTGTAATACAGAAAATCAGATGAGTGTGTTAAGATCACACAGACAGAAAAGGAAAAGAAAAAAGGAAAAAGTACTTTCATAATAAATCATAAAACAAATCCATACCTGGTACTTCAACTACTTTGGTGGGAGGATTTGAGGATATATTTCTTATCTAGGAGTTGAAAAAAAAAATATTATTAAACATGATCATGCATGAAAACAACTATAAACTCTTAATAATAATAATAATGATAATAATAATAATAATAATAATGATGATAATACAAGAAATTCAGCTTAAAGTTCTTTACAACAAAATAAATGACATAGTGTAGTGTGTAATTGTGAGTGTTTTTTCTCCATAAACAAAAAGCATAAAAACTAAAGAAGAAACTCTGCTATCTGAAACCCTCAGTAAGGATTTATCACCCATGTATCTGTGACTGAATGATTTGTGATTCAGAAGTTTAGAGACTAATTATGAGGAGCTACTGAGGCGGGTCAGAATATGAGCAGTTTGTAAGCTACACCATTCTGCAGCCGCTTCTATTGTATTTTCAAATATAAGCTTGACTATTCCAATAAAAACAGAAGCTTCCTGTGCACTATGCACTATGCCCCCTGTTAAATGTACAGTATCATCATATCACAATACAGCACAATCTCAGCCCCGTGTCGCAAATACAGGAAATCCTGAACAAGGCCTGACCCTCCTTGTCACTTCCTCTCTTGGCTCAATCACACAGGGTGGTGTTCAGAGTGTGTGTGTGTGTGTGTGTGTGTGTGTGTGTGTGTATATATACTAGTGTGTTAACCTGCTCTCTCTGGGCCTTGATGGTTTGCTCCTTCTCCTGCAGTCTCCTCCCCATCTCCTGCTGCAGAGTCCGGCTGTGTTCCTCCTGTTGGGTCACATGTGACTGCATCCTGCTCATCTCATCCATCAGCTGGACAATAAAGAAGACGATGCATTTTTTAAAAACGGGACATTTCAAACGTAAGCTGAGAGGATGACATGATATTTATGACAAACACAACACACCTGATTCTTTTCTGAGTCGTGTTGAACTTTTATTTCTTGCAGCCTGTACTCCCACTTTTTGTCCTGGTAGAGAAGATTTTGAGCATGTTAGTATTTTATATTAATAATCAGGTTGCTAAATGTTTTCTCTCTTCTTCTCTGACCTGTTTCTTCAGCTGGTGTTCCAGCTTTTGGATGGCTTGCGTCTGCATTTCTTTGTAGCTGTGCAGATCTCTCTCAGGCTGTGAGTGAACAGGGCTGGCTGGTTTTTCATGCTTGGCTGTCTGGTTCTGGTTTGCTTCCTATGAATGAATGAAAATACAGGTGAAACAATGAAAAGGTATGATTTTTAAAAGTGGCTTTAAGAAGCTACTGAATGGATTTGTAGTAGTGTCTTTTCCGTACGTTTAGAGCCTGAATATTTCGAGTGTAAAAAAACTCCATCTCCCTGCGGATGCCGTCCCTGCTGTCTTCTATCTTTCTGTCCATGCGCGCCATCTCCTCAGCTTTGAAACGGTCCAGTTCTCTCTGCAGGTCTTTTTGCATGGATTGCTGCTCTTTTTCCTGGAATCAAGTATACTTTTTATATTCTCACACCTTCATATCAAGATAAACTATCAGTGTGGTGACAAGAGGCGCATGCAGCGTTTAACAATGGACTGATTTTCTTACTTGAACTGTTTTGTCTTTCAAGGTCTGCTGCTGCTGAGCAATCAGCTCCTTCAGACTGCTGATCTCCAGTTTCAGACCATCAATCTGAGATTTATTTTCGCTGTCTGATCGCAGCTCTGGAGAGAAAAAAAGAAACAGCTGTATGTAAGAGAACGTCTCAAATTATGATATGCAAATACGTCCTCATAAGACTCACACCCTTGGCTCCTTCAGCTGCAGGTAACTGATCTGACTCCTACCTTCACTCATGTGTTATCTCTCTCTGTCTCTCCCTCCTCTACACTGCTTAGCAAACCTTAACGCCTGTCTGACTTACGGGTGTCGTACTCGTCTGGGTGGCGACGCTGCAGGTGATTCTGGAGAAAGGAGGAATTGAGGAAGTTTTTATCACAGTGCGGACACTAAAAGAAACAAAAAACAGACAGGTGTTAATATATCAGCTGTTGTTCAGAGACAGTATCAGTGAGACGCTGGTCTGAATTTGATGATTCATACTCATGTTGGCATCTGTGAAGGAGCGTAGTCAGTATTAGTGTGAAGGAAGGTGGTAGGAGGTGATTTATACAGACAGATGTGTTTAAAAAAAAAAAAAACTAAATACAACAATAAATCCCCCCAATACTTGGTCCAACCCATGACATCACTGGTGATGTCAGTGAGAGCTTAGAAGCAGGAAGTGGGTGTGTGCCTCCCTTTTTAGTCTCCCAAAGTGAATATATAACTTAAGAAATTCAACAATAAGTAAACTTAAACATTACTCGTCTGTTTGGACTAAACCCCAAATGCAGATGTAAATGTAACAAAGCTAAACACAGACAGACTCAGGATAGTGTGTAAAAGCAATGCTACGAATAGAGATGTATTAATGGAGCAGAAGTTTAACATGTAGTCTCATCATCATACATTAGTTTCATCACTTTATTATACTTTGCTATTTATTGTACTTTAATAACTGCTTCACAACTCACACAAATCTGAACTCACTCCATATTACTACTCACTTAGACTCAGAGATCACACACACACACACACACACAGGCAAACATTCATCAGTTTGACACACTGCAAAAAACACACAAACAAGCGACAATTACAGACAGTCCAGCTGTTTTCTGTGTTTGTGTTCAATTGCCAAATTGGTGAAGATGTTTTTCTTCATTTCATTGTGTTTTGTCTATTTGCATTGTTTTCTTTTCTTCTCTTCTTCTCTTTGACTTGAGTTCTCAGGCCCACCATACTGTTTACTATACAGTAGAAATCAACGGACAGAAAGTTAATCAGCAACTATTTTGATAATCGATGAATCATTTTGAGGTGGTTTTAAGAAGAATTCTTTGGATCCAGCTTCTTACATGTGAATGTGTTTTGCTTTCTTTAAACCTCTGAATATAAACTGAATATTTATAGGTGGTAGACTTCCTGTTGGGACTCTTCAGCAACATTTTAGGTCACATCTTGAACTTTGAGAAACAGTCATTGACATAATTCACATATTTAATAGTCCAAACAACTAACTGATTAATTGAAAAAATGCTTAACATTGTGGATTAACCTACAGCTTTTCTTGATGAATAATTTGTTCTATAAAACATTAAAAATGTGTCTAAAATGTCCATAATTACCAAGCTGACATCTTCAAGCCAAGTGTCTTCAAATCATGTGTTGATTAACCAATAGTAGCAAATGTTCCCAGCTGAGGAGCTGGAATAATCAAATATTTGGTGCTGTTGCTAGAAAATTGGCTGATGATACATTTCTGACTGGCTTTACTATATAGTTCCCTATATTAACTTACTGTGTGCTGGTTTATTTAAGTGTTCTCTGTGTGAAAAATGTGTGAACTATATAAAGACCCATCTCAAAATGTAACAAAAATCAATAAGGAGGTGATGACACACAGTGAGTGAAAGTGGGAGTGGTCTCATACAGCAGCATCCACTGAGCTGAGGCATGTGTTTCAGTGCAGACGGATAGCGTGAGTGATGCTGATCTGTTCCCTGCGGCGGGTGTCACCACACTCCAGATCACTGACACTACAGACTGGAATAGACGCTGCCTCTGCCGCCCCATTCCCACCCACACACACACACATCATACGCTACATTTAACTCTGCCACTCATTGTGCCTGTGACTTCATTCAATGTTAAACCTGCTGCTACTGATAGCTTGTGGCACCATATGGTGGCAAAGACTGAAAGGAAGTGAAGTGCTGCTACAATGAGGAGGTCATTAAGTGATGTTTACAACTGTGTGAACAGGAAGTGAAGTTAATGAGTCCCCTGAAGTGTCCTTTGTGGTTATTTTGTGGAAATATTTAAAATCTGACAACAACAACAACAACAACAACTGTCAAAGGCTGTTGAAGGACACACGCTCACACTCCCTCTCTATCAATTATTGAGCCGTCTGTTAGCTGAGCTGCTAGCGCACACCTAGCAACCACATGCTGTCATGACACACTATATCTGTTGCCTTGGCAACTGCTTGGTCAGGTCAGCAGCAGCCGTACACTTGAAGAATGGGGGGGGGGGGTGTTTGATATGTGCTATAAATAACCTGATGGAAAATGCTACATGACAGAGGCTACATCTGCAGGAAAATGCTTCAATACATCCGGCAGTGTCTCTCTCTCACACACACACACACACACAGGACAAAGTACTCCACATGGTGATGTGTATATGAGGGTGGGGGGAGGTGGTGGTCATCCAGTCATGTTGATTAATGCTCTTGTAACTCTTTTGTAAGTGGCTTAAAAAAAATATTGCCACCAAATGACACCATCTGCTGTGCAGCTCTAAATCCTTTTCTTCCAGTCTGAAAACAAAGCTTATTATAACCAAACCTGAACAACACTGCCATGACTGCTCTTACTATACATTACAACCATTCTCAGAGGTAAAATGCTCTCAGGCTCTGATGAAAGCGTTCAGATGTTTTCCTCATTCCCACCAAATTCTGATGTGAGTTGCACAAAGCCGGAGCTGTGAATAGATGTAGGGAACAATGACAGAGCGGGGGCCCTGGAGAGGGGGGAGTGAACGGGGTGGAGGCGATGGGAGCTAGCTGTCTGCCTGCCAAACGTATGTGAAATGCAAATGGTAACCGATCCCCCCCCCACAGAGCGAGCGTTTAACATGTCAGCAGTACCTTCTGGCTGCTGATGATTCGTGGAGCGAGCAGGGACTGTTGGGTGCGGATAACCTTCTTCCTCTGCTTGAGCTCTGCGCTCAGCGTCTTCACCTTCTCCTCCTGCTTCTTCTGCTGAGCCAGCAGCTGCTCGCGATCCCTTCCAGCCGCCGCCAGCCTCTCCTCCGTAGTGTGCAGGTTGAGCGTGAGGAATTCCTGACAGTAGAGGAGCCACTCCACCGTGAGCTGGGCCAGCTGTAAGAGCTTGACAAGAGCCGGGTCCACGGGGCTCTGGCACCTCTGACAGCGCTCCCCGTCCAAGCTGCAGAAAGTCACCATGCTGATGTGCTCCTGCAGGGCGTCCACATCCAGCTGGCTCACCACCAAATCTACGTCCACTGCGTTGATCCGCCGCCAGTCCACGCTCTCCCTGCGCGGGCGGAACTTGAAGGGGAGAATGGTGGCGGCGCCGCTGGATGGAGTCATGCCTTGTGCAGGTACAGAGTGGCCGCTTACAGAGTGATGGCTGAGCGGGGAGTTCAGGAGGGAGGGGATCCCTGCTGAGGAGTGTGTCCCCTGGGTGTCACCGGTGAATGGGTAGTAGGCTCCGTTGTGAAATGGCTGGAAATACAACACACTGATGTTAAATGCTCAATTAAAACAGACAAAAGATGCAATCCTGAGCACACACACATTAGCATCAAAAGCCCTGCATACACCCCACCAATCCCAGAGAGAGAGAGAGAGAGAGAGAGAGAAAGAAAGCATCTGCATTGTGAGACAAACCAGCATAAACAGTCAGTCTCCATCTACCTATATTTCAGTCCTGATGCAGCCTCTCTCTTCTTACCATCTTCCACCGATTTCGCCTCTGCTTGGAGAAAAGAAACCGACGACCTGTCTCTCCTCTCCGGTGCCGCCCCCTCGCAGGCTGCGGCTCAACGCGACAACGTTACCATGGAGACAGAGACCGGCGTCCCTGGGGAGAGACGTGTTATCAAAACACTGCAAGGCAATCAGCAAATGTTTCCCTACTGAGCGTGTGCGTGTGTTGTCCTGTGGGAAAGACTGCAACGTATTTCACTGCTCAGTCAACTGTAACACTGCGTAAAGCTCAGTAGAAATCAACCTGAATATGAGCACGAAATGAGTGAGAATGGTTACCTTGCTAACAGTAAATACAGCTAATCTCTCCTTTAACAAGTCAGGACAAGCTTTTTATCCTCCTGCTTGACCTCAGCCTAAACAATGGCACACATGCTTCAACTTGTCCAACGTTTAACATGTCTTTCTGAAGACAATAAAGCAACTTTGAATCATTAAGCTTATAGTTAGTGCTTCCAGAAAGTTCTCGAGAAAGAAATTTAACGTAACTTAGCTCGAAATGTCTCTAATCGTCTTTCAGACTAGCGAGCTAACGGACATTTTTAGTATAAGGCAAAACTTACTTAAACAATGTTTAAAAAAAGATTTAAAACACCAGCAACACATGTGACAGTTAAATGTTGGGTTATATATAGAATGAATATATTAAATGTACTAACCGTGGTGTTTGTGTTGTTAGTTAGCAGCCTTTATAAAGTTTACTGACGACGGGACCCCAGCAGGAGGTTTGAGGGTGACGTAGCTGGGCTCCACATTCCTTAATCTCTGCGAGACCGCCGTCAAGCTAACGATAATAGAGGCGTTACTTCCGGTACCTTCAAAGTAAAACAGATGATTTACTGAGGAATAACCTGTGAGAATATTTGCACATTTTCCAGAAGGATTTTTTAAATCCGGATATATTTTGCAGTACTGTTTTTTCATTTAATACACACATACACACACACACATATATACATAGTAAATATCTTCCTTTTCCTTTTCCTTTACCTTCTTGGCAGTAAGACATAATTCTGGTTCTGACATCATTTCTTAATTTCAGTTTTTTTCCACCATGCTTTATCTATTGTTTTCTACTCAAGAGGCCAAATTCTAAGGGATAAAATGTCACCTTATTTTGTATAAGACCGATATACCGCTATTAAAAGACTGTAAAATTACCATACGAACTATTACGCATACCACTCCTATCTAGGACCGAGACATGCCGAGCCTGTATTTTGAAGGCAAAACTATTTCCGGTGTTATTCTGGAGCAATTGACGCAGCTCAAAGTGAGAGGGGGAGGGGAGCTGGGACTGCTGGGCTTTTGAAATGGGGTTTGAAAACAGGGATCAGGCACTCGGGGTTGCAGGCGTTCCCAACTTCAGTTGAAAAAAAACAAAACAGTAAAGAACAGATTAAACATTATTAAAACTAAAATAGCAAATGTCAGGTTGAAACACAGACATAACCACTGATACAATCCAGGGATGAAAGTGAAGATTTCAAAAACTTAAATGCAGTGTGCTGGCCTTTTAGAAGAGGTCCCCCTTCTGGCTGAATTGGGTATCATCAACCCCCCTTTTCACATTAGAACCCAATGACCTGCTGCTGTGAAATTGACTGGAGGAGGATATTTTCTTCTTTTTTTTTTAAAGGGTTGTATGCATCTGCTTTCTGTTTACAGTCAACCTGTTCAAACTCATGTAATATTTGTAGTGAAGACTTTGAAGGAATTCACATGTATTTTCCTTGTATATGTTTACATATATGGCCAATGAAGCTGATTCAGATGGAGAAAGAAGCTGTAAATTCTAAGATGTGAATGCTTTGTAAGGTCACAGTGACTTAGACCACCAAAATCTAGTGAGTTCATTCTTGCGTCCAAGTGGACATCTGTGCCGGATGTAATGAAATTCCCTCAAAGCGTTCCTGAGCTATCACGTTCACGAGAATTGGATGTAAAAAATAATACAAATAAACCAGAAAAATATGCCTCTAGCCACACCTGTTACTGACCTTAAGGCATTAAAACAGTTTTGTGTTTTCTAATTATGAATATGATTATGAATTGAAATTTACTCACAAACTGCAGATGTGAATCCCAGTACTCAAATCCAGTGAACAATGTTAAAATACTCCCCTGTGACACAAATATTATAATATATGACATTATTAGAATGTTAATACTAATGCATCAATGTGTGAGCAGCATTTCATATTCAAAGCTGGTTGAGGTGGAAACAGTTAGTAAACTATTTTATTAAAGATAGTCCAGTAAGGTCTCCTCTATCTAAGACTCACAATATAAAGCTGGGAGGTCTGAAGATGATTAATAGGGCAAAAAAATTGTATTCATCTTTTGGAACTTTTCACCATACTACTTTTTTGTTTGGGCATCAAACAGCCATTCAAATGAAACTATGTGAGAAATACAGAGAGGAAGTCAGTCTTTGGTGTAACTGCTAACTTGTCATGGACATTGATTTTTCTGGAAGGGGTCAAAAAGAACCAATCCTTTTAGTATAAGGATATTGGAGCCACACATTCAATAGATGTCCATGACTGAGGCAGCCACACTTACAGGTGCATTATTTCACCAGCAGAGGTCAATAGAGATCTTAACTTAACAGTGTCTCGTAAAGGAGCGATGACCCATGATTCCTCCCTCCTGTCGTCCCTTCTCTGTCAGAGGAAATGTTTGCCTACTGCTGTTGTGATGGAGAGCAGCTGCAGGAGGCGGCAGAGTCTCTGCTTTAATAGGAAGCAAAGCTCAGCAGGGTGGATGCACACATACGGACACACGCGCCGCTTGTATTCAAGGATCAGTCTTAAAATTGTTCCATTTCAGTTCTTCAGAGGCGTGAGATGAATTCAGAGCAGGTGTCGGCGCTGGCACACAACTAAAACAAAGTGTGAAGCTGGGATGAGAGGATGAGAGGGGTTCTTTTTTCCCCCCTTTTTTTTCTTTTTAACATCGCACACTGTCAAGAAACAACCTGCTCGGGCACATCCCAATGTGTTGAACTCTCCATCAGAGTCCCACTGCTAGAAGAGGCTGGATGGTGCCATTTCCCCGGTCAGTCCCTAGACAGCTTCAGTCGAATCCTGATAAATAGACATTTTAATTCCTGTGGACAGGGGCTGTGACTGTCAGGATAGCCTGAGGCGAGAAGGGGAGACTCTCCTCACAGGCTGCGTCTGGGTAAAGACAGGCGTCTCTCACCAGTGGCATCACAATGAGGCAGTGAAGTTCAGCTGTAGGACAAGATGCTGCTCTTCCCTGCGAGACTTTTCCTTCCCTTTTCTTTTTCCTAGATGTTCCTACACTGTAGCCTCCAGGTTCAGGAGTTATGGTGTTTACTCGAAAATAAAATAAAAATCCACACTTTCTTGATAAGAGCTCACCAGAGCGAGAGACACACGGGGCCGGTTGCTGCGTCGCATTAGTCATGCAGTAAAAAAGGCAGCAGGCGTATGTGGAGGAAGAGGAGCGGACCTCTTGAGATGAGTAAGCACAGCCCTACACTCAATTTACTGCTTGATTTATGAGTTCATTTCCTGTGCAAAGTTCTCAGCGGGGGTGAGGTGGTATATCTTTCCCACTATAGGTAACAGTGGCTCCACTTCCCAATCCCCCATGAGACCCACTCTCACCACTCTGGGCCTTAGCGGGGACTATAAATAATGGCCGGTGTAGCAAGTACACATTGAACACGGAGAAGAGAGGATGCCTAAACATCTTTATTCATGAAGGTGGTTCTTATCTTCCCCTGCAGAGGATGAGATGGATCCAGACCACTCTGCATACTGAAATGTTGTGTACAGTCATGCTTACTGTATTATCTAGTCAGCTCTCAGATAAGCACAGGAGCGTATTTACAGTATATTCTCAGGGTCCTATGCTGCCCACTTCAATATACTGTTAACGTGCATTGACCCTCTTAATGTGTTTGGGTCAAATTTGACCTGTTACAAGTTGAAATATTTCATAGATATCCAGTTTTTTTTTATTGGATCAAGGCTTCAAAACAGCAACAAACCCATTTAGTCTCATTTTATCAGATTTTTGACAAAGTTTTACTAACTTTAAGCAAGTTATACCATAAACCCAAACCACATTTCAAGTGATTTCACCCCAAAACACGATATTTCCCTAACCCTATAGCCAAGAGGTTTCTGTGCCTAACCCTAACCAGACAGTGTTAAGGTCACACACCATAAAACATCATTTTTAACAGTGATTTATAACAGTCTGAGCTTATTAGAGAACACTCCTATGGGTTTTTTATGGAGTGCATCATAAATCAACCTATGTGGTCATTATTAAACAATGGGAACCAGGGGTGCTCTATGTTGGAGAAACTTTAGGACAATTCTAAAGGCCTGTGACTGACAAAGGCCCTTAAAAGTTATTAGAATGTTAGGTGAATATTTTCAATATTAAACTGCAAACCAGAATCATTAATAGAATATATTTACTTAATATGCTAATAACGTACTGATAAAACTAAGACATTCTCTATATTGCCCAACCCAATCAGTGTGTATGTTATTTGAAGAGGTTAATGTATATGTATATTTATAGTTGTTCACTAATGTAAAGATACTTTTCCATTCAAGAATTTTACCATTAAAATTGCATTTAGACTGTAGATGTAGAAGATGTAGATGTAGATGTAGAAAATGGCTTTTGGCAGATATCTTGTACAGGGTGTCGATCTTGCATCAATGTTTCATGCATGTGTATTTTATTTAAGAACAATGGACAATGCACATTAAAAAACATGAGCACTTGGGTCCATAATGTAAATGTTTCAGATTTAACCAGGCTAATCTTCATCTGTAGTCCCTGACAGGCTGATTGTCTGCACAGTGTTACATGTTCACAGTTCATACAGTACGTACTGGACTATAGGAGAGTTGTGAGTTATTTAAAGCTTTGAATAGGTGGATTGGGTTCTGGAGGTGTGGTTACTGCAACTTCACAGGGTTGGCGTGACCTGTGACTGTGGGGCCAATGCGATATCTTTTAATGGGGCCTGCTGGGAACATAGACGTTTGAGAGAGCACATATGTAGAAATGGGGAACATCGGACCCTTTGTCACGTTCACATTATGTTCCATATAAATCTGAGGAGCATAGAATGCTGGGAACAAAGGAATGACTCCATAAGCATCCTGAGATATTTTGAAGAATGGGATCATAGAGAGGTGAAAGTAGGTCTGCTTCTGTGCGAGTGTACACACGCAATTTTATAAATCAGGGACAGATGCATTCAAATATAGTCGCTTTTATCCTTCAAAACAGTTTAAGGAGATGCAACTTCAGAGGAGGGGGTGCAGAGTCAAAGGTTGAAGCTGCGTCTCGGATCACAAGAACAACTTTCTCAAAAGTGTTTTGAGCGCGTCTGTAAGCAAAGCAAAAGGTCTGACAGGCTGCTGTTTGTTGATGCTGGCAGATGCGGGTGCGTGGCAGTGCCAGCCTCGCTCCCTTTCACACGCAGAGAATCCAGACAAATGGAAGTGTCAGCTCGCTCGACACCGCTCGACCGACTCGGGAGCCGGGCGGCGATTCTAGCCTACAACTGCCCGCTGGTTCTCATCTCTTCTTTGTTGTCTATTTTCAACGAAGCAGCAGCAGGGGTCACAAGCGGTGAATCAGCCTTGTGGGAAGGAGAGATGAAAGAGCGCCGCGGTGGGGAGGGGAGAAAGAGAAAAGCATCCCACCGTTTCCTTTCATTGTCCCTTATGAATGTTGCTCAAGCCAGGTGAGGTAGCAGCACTAAATAATTTTATATATAGCGGACAAATGACGAGGTTTGCACTGTTTTTCTTTTTCTTTTTATCCTCCCACTGAGCGAGGAGGCCCAGGCTCTATAGGGCAAAACAGCAGCAGCAGAAGTAGCAGATCCTTTAGAGGAAACATAGGTAATGGAGATTGACTATATGGAGGGAGTAATGTATGATGAATGTGCCCATGGGTATAAAACTAAACTCAGACTTCATTGGAACACAGTGTGAAATCCTGCCTGTGTGCTGCATTTCCAAACCCTGCACATTTCTTCCAATTAAACAGTATTTGTAACATATTTTTAAAACCTGAAACCAGGATATGCTGGATATGAAATTCCCTAAAACATTTTAAGGCGAAGATGATCATAAAAAACATCTTTTGAACCTTCTTAAGATCTTACAAGTGCCGTCTGCACACTCACAGGAGGCTTAGAGCATCTTATGAACCAACAGGAGATACCAAAAACATCTTTCATATAAGTTTTAATTGTTTTTGGTAATTATATTGCTTAAATTAGAAAGTCTATACTAATAATAGTATATAAATCCACAAAAAGCATTAAATGTTTAAGCCATTTAAGCTTCATTCTTATACTGAACAATTCCAAGTTTAAAACATATATTTGTGTCGCTCTGTGATGGATGTTTTTTGCCCTCATGTTGACAAATCGATGGAATCAAACTGTGGACATTGTGGTCTCTGGAGGTAGAGTGAATCTTCAACTAAACAGAAGATTGTTTGCTTAAGGCTGTGTCATCTGTGGCTGTGACTCTTAATTACTGCTTTGGTAAAGAAACTGAGGAGCATTCATAAAAATAACCATCACTCTATTATCTCTGCTTCCTCTTTATTTATTACCTTCGTAGCTAAGCTATTTCTATTTCTTTGTTTCCCCTACACACTCCTTGGCTACATTTAATAAGTACAATGTTGTTACCTTGCACAACATATTTACCACCACTGTAATTATTATTACTATTTTTTAATTAATTATTGGAGGAATGTACCCTCAGTTTTTAGTTTTTGTTTGTTATGCCACCTCTTTGAGAGACTCTGTATTAGTGTTTATAGGCATATACATAGTTTTGTTTCCATATACTGAAGTTTTGACATATGAATATCTGAGGTTTCTGGTATAACAAAAATACAATTATGAGATATGAACTTGTATTGTTGAGTGACATTCAAAAAATTCAACAATCATTGTAGCCTGCCAGTTACTCTTTGACACACAACACAGACAACAAGCCTTCAGCTCAATGTAGGTCTATACACACATAGAAATGTGCAACAAGTTATGTTTTATGGTGAGTTACGTTTCCTGGTCTGCTAGTTGTTTCCAGCTGCTTCCAGTGTTTATGGTAAGCTAAGGTAATTGTCTCCTGGCTGATACTATTCATCCTCTCATCAGAAAGTATTTTCTTAAAAGAGGTGTAGTGCCGCTATCCTATGTAAAGTAGCAGATGGTATTTCTGGTGTTCTATGTAGACGTCATATCCTGATTGTGAGCAAAACTGGGATAAGCCTCATAATGGATATACTCAAGTCCATGTAATGCAGCCACCTTCTCAGCCTCAACTACCTCGAACTGGAACGTACCATCTACTCTGTTAAATGGTGTATTCTAAATGGACCTTTTTGGTCTTCCAACCTCTCGAAGTGCTTTTACAACACAAACCACATCCACCCATTAACACACACACTCAACACATTGATGGCGGCAAACTACCGTGGAGGGTGTTTGCCATCAGCATCTGGTCTAAAGACACTTCCAACATGTGGACTGGAGTCGAACCACCAATCTTCCGATATGTTGACAACCTGCTTCACCTCCTGAGCCACAGCCACCCTCAGCTACACTGATACCACGCTTTCAAAACACAAAAGGGCAACATTGACGTAGAATTTATGCTACTGCTGACAGTCACAATTTCCTATGATTACACGCATACATCTGTGAGTGCACCAAATTATACTGAGTGTCATTTATTACAGAACAGTTTTATCCTTCCTTTCTCAACCTGCCAGAGCCCCAGTGACTCACTGCTGAGTGCAGTTGATGATGCACACCTGTTGTCACAATCACTAATTACAGATGATCTGCCCACCATCGCAACTCAAAAAGAACAAACTGGAACCTGTATTGCATTCGTACATCATGACTGATAATTTAACAGGAACACTGGACTGAAATTAGTGACTTAAAACAAATATACTAGTAATATTGGGAATTGGGACCTAGTGAAAAGCCAGAGCTTCAGCAGCTCTGAATGCTTTCGTTTGTGATGTTACCTCCCTCTCGTCCTCTTGATGACATCAGACTTTCCGTGCATGCCCACATGGGAAAAGGAAGTAAAAACGGACTACTACTATATTTCATTTATGTAGCCTCCCAAACCACCGAAAGAGAGCAGGGTGGGTTAGTTAGGCCGTGTTTATACCCTGGTATTAACATGCATTTCCATGATCCGATCACAAGTGGACAGCAGAGACACATTGTGGTTTACACCTGTCTATATTATGCGTCTTGAGTGGTCTCGAGTTGACGACTTGTGTCCAGATTTTGCTGCTATGTCACTCGTTGTTATGTCAGCCAGACAAGTGCCAGATTAATTGTTAGTGTGCGCTAATAAAGAGCTAATAAAAGTGTTTCAAGAACTAATATACATGTACGAACTATTCCAACTGTTCAGATTACTCCAACCACATATATCTGTGCTCCTCTCCATTCTTTCCTTTTACCAAAATAACCACCACGTCCTGCATTGATGCATATTTTCCATGTTATGTCCTTGCCAGGGATACATCAGGACACAAGTATTTACACTACAAAAGATGTGTGATCAGATGCGTTCCAGACCACCTCGGCAAGTGGTTTGAGTGATCGGATCATAGTGTGTCTTGGAGGTCGTTTACACTTGTATTTAGTGTTGTCCACTTGTGATCGGATCAACCATCAAGGATGTTAACACCAGGTGTAAACAGGGTGTTGGAGAGAAAGGAGCTAAAAAGGCCTGTTTCATGCAGTGGGTGAACTGAAAGGCTGCATAAAGAGTCAGTAAAAGATAACTAAGGAGGTTTATGAACTGTAAATCATGCAAAGATATAACACAGTACCAGAATATAATTATAGACCTGGAAACGTGCATTACGTTTGTGTGCCACGTCTTGTTCTGTCACCGCTTATTGTTTTAATTGCTGATTTTCGAGCTGCACTTTCCAACCTTTGTGTTCAAATTTGCCTGCAAGTGAATGAAGACAAAAACAGCACGGTGTGGAAGCTGCTATTATTAGGAAACCAACACCGAGAAATCCAATTTCTGTCTCACCTTGCCTAGTTCAGGCAAAGCTCCAGGCAGCTAAAATTGCACCTTGTTATGACATTAACATTTCAAGGAGTCATAATTTCTACACCATTGCTTTTTTCGATTTTATACCTGGAGGATCTAATTATGTTCTCCTTCGTAGTATTGAGTTACAGGACAATTAGTGCAATGCTTGTGCTCTTGCTGCTTTTAAACAGACCTGCACTGCAGTGTATTAATTGGAGGTATGTTGACTCTAATGTTCATACCAACAATCCAAGCAGCCATGACTTGTGTTTTATGAATGTGGTGCGGCACTCTAATTTTGTTGGGATCATGAGTAAAAGTCTTTGCCGTCCTTTGGGTAGCCCTATTAGAGACTAAATGTTACTTTTGACAGTTTGAACAAATGAGGGAGGGAGCAGGAAAGAGGAGAGAAGATAACCGTCGCTCTCTTTGAGCTATGGCAGACATCCAGTATGGGCCTTCTTTGTATTCAGAAAGCACCTCGTTTTTGTGTCAGTGCGGGACAAGAGAAGCACTTAATGTGACATTTAGAGATGCTTAGAGATTCTCTCTGGAGGCCAGAGGGAGGGAGAAAAGAACCAATGATGTTATCGCAGACATGTGTTTTAAATGCCAGGAGGGGTGCTTTGCCAGAGAGCTTTGGCCACAAAGATAAGAGAATAACCCGGTCTCTGGTCTTGCACCTCGTGCACCGGTTCTGGGGCTCACGCTAAGCTTTGTCTGAAATGGTTTCATCTCTTTTCTATCAGATATGATCTTTTAAGGCTTAGAGAACAATCTTCTTAGATTGTACATTAGGGCTGCTGTTATCCTTAGAAGAAATCCACACATGCAGGGTGCATTTTAAATAGTCAGACACAGGATAGGACACACAGAGCTTTATGAGTGGGCAACAAGAGCTCTTTGGGATTCTGAATCTTAACCAGATGGTCATAATACACATCTTAACTGTGAATCACAGTCATTTTTTAAAGACTCTCCATCCGCTGAATAATGTAGAAAATCCCCTTTCAATTAATACCAGACTACATATCTGCTATTGATGTGGGTTTATCCTGAAGGGACCTCCACAACAGGACAACAATGAATATTTAACAGGTAAGGAAAGGTCACTCTTCTGGTATAGCTATTGATATTGACCTAATCAATCATCTATCCTGTGTGAAATGTGTTCCAATTAAAGGAAACCTTGCGTATGCTGCTGGGCCACATGCCACACATTTTTCTTTTTCATCATAATATTTTTTTTAAACAAACAAATCCATGTAAATCCTTCAAATGAGCATCTGAATATTTTTGCAATTCTAATGGACTCCCTTCATCTATCATCTATCTCACAAATATACCTTTCTTCACCGAGTCTACGGTATGCAAGCATTTGTATTTGTGCACAAAATGCTTCAGAGTCTGATGCAAGGTCTAGCGACTCTGCCGTACTCTCCGATAAATCAAGGCCTGGAGTTAGATGTATGAAGATAGAGCTGCATAGTGATGAAGCTGCAGCATAGGAACAGGAGTTTAGGAAACAAGGTTTTGCTATTCATCACAAGACATCCTACCCCATACATCTGCTGCTCCGGAGAACTTCTACCCGACTCATTTTTCCATTCGTCTCTGATATGGCGACTTGTTCCTGCGGGCTGGAGGTTTATGCTCCATCACAGCCTCACACGCCTTGTCGAGCAGAGTTTCCTTAGAGATGCCACCTGATGTAGGAGGAGGTCACAACAGAAGCGCCACAATATCAATACTGTCAGTGGTGACAGCCGGATATTGTGAGAAGCAGAAAAGGTTTTAGATTCTGTTTGTTCTGTGATAATACAACCTCTTGTCTCTGAAACACGTTTGCCTTTTTTGATTTATTCTCATTACCATTTTCCATCTTCTTGAACCACTGCAATTTGTCAAATATTCCCTTGCAGACCCCCTTTTCTCTCACTTCACCATTTGCTCATATGCTATGTGTGTTTACTCGAGGAGGAATAATCCATTTGTATATTTCTCGCCATCTCAGGGCTCCTTGAATATTTAAGGCTTTGATGTTTGGTTGTCTAATGCAGTTACCTAAGCAGCTTGCCATAACCAGCCTCTCGGAGATTCTCTCTGCACGCTTCTCCTATTTTCTGCAATGTGTCTGGATTGCGACAATAAAGTATCCTTTTGAAGCCTCTCCTAGCTGCCTCTCGGGAAGGTGTTTCTGTAGATAATGACTTATTTCAATTCACACCTCACCCGAAGAGTGCTGCACAAATCTGTTTTTTTTTCTCTTCTTACTTGCTAAAGTACCTGAAAATGTTGTGGTATAAATGTAATCATGACCCACTGGCATGAGCACACATGGCACATTTTGGCTAGACACTAATTATTCCATCTCTATGGCTAATACAAAAAAAAGAGGCCCAGCTGTGAGGTAACTGGCCTGGATGCAATTTGGAAAAATGGACGCATAAACAAAAGCTCAAGACCGGGACAGTTTCCAGGATACGTGTGCCTGGATTGTGTCATGATGCGAATTCATGCAGCATGCAGTCTTAAGCAATGTTGCTGTAAATTGGCAGTAAAAGTAGTGAAC
Source organism: Scomber scombrus (assembly GCF_963691925.1). Taxonomy (NCBI): domain Eukaryota; kingdom Metazoa; phylum Chordata; class Actinopteri; order Scombriformes; family Scombridae; genus Scomber; species Scomber scombrus. The sequence goes on from NC_084993.1 coordinate 13,092,281, forward strand.
TGTTGACTGCCAGAGTTATTTGGCCCGTGGCCCAGAAAGTCCCTGACTCAGCTCAAAGGCACGGTTAACCTGGCACAGACGCACACCAGCTGGATGGACCATTAACCGCCATAATCGGACAAAACCTCACCAGAATGAACTGACATGCTTGTGTCTATATGCACTGTTCATCATCGTTATCATTTTTATTAATAAGGACATTAAATCTCTTAGATGCCAGTGGGTTTACATGTGAGTGTAATCTGTCTTTTTTAGCACAATGAATATATGTTAATACTTTCACCTGTTGAGGGGAAACAATCCACCACAACTAAAACAACGTGTTGTGTTAATATGCTTTTCATTCCGAGGTTAGGCCACACCAGATGCTAATACATTTTATTTAAAGGGGGCATATAATACATATTTACAAGTATATATTTTAAATATAGGGCTCTACTGGAATATCTATGTGTTACAGTAAAAAAAAAACTCCATATTTAACTAATACAGCCACTCAGTTCAGCTTCTGTCTGAAACAGGCTGCTTTAGCTCCTGTCTCTTTATATTCACGTTAGCTAGGTGTTGAAAGCTGCCCTGGAGTTAGGGAGACAGGTAATATGGCCTCTGTGGAGTTAATGTACATTTTGTAGCTATTATATAGGCAAGGGTAAAATAAGAAAGTTTATACCACTCACTCATTTTGCGCACTAAATAAAAAAAAAAAAAGAAAATCGAGCTAGCTTAGGTTAGCATAAAGAGTAGAATTAACAGGAAACCGTTAGCTTCTTAAAATTAAAAATCAACATGTTTACATTCAGATTTTGTACAAATTAAACAAACAAGACATCATATTTTAATTAGTGAGCTTTAGAGATGCTGGTTGGCTGATTTTTTAATTTAAAAAAATTCTTTGAACAGAGCTAGGCTAGCCATTATCTTTATGCTTAGGAGCTAACTGCCTGCTAGCTGTAGCTTTATATTATAGTGTACAGACATGAGAGTGGTATAAATCTTGTCATTTACTCTCAGCAGGAAAGCATGTAAGTGTATTTCCTAAAATGGCAAAGTATTCCCCCTCTAGCTAACAAGCACTTTCTACACTAATCACACCTGTCAGGATGCAATAAACATTTTGGATAGTAAGCTAATCGGGTTGCCCCACAGCAGAAAAGAAGGACCTGAAAAGCAATAAAACTCTATACTATAAGAGCGATACATTGACTACAATATTCTCAACTTTTTTTGTTCAATAATTGGGATTTCTCTCATCCTTTCCTTTTCCTTATTGCTTACTTTTCAATTTCAGCTCGGAATTTTCACTTCTAGCACAAGCTCTCATTTTGTTGGGTGTTACAGTGCTGCGTCCACTTTGACCAATTACTTTTGAAGGAACAGCTCAAGGGACTTAAATTATATTTCTTCACTAACTCTTTCTGTTTCTCATAACTGGCCCTGCTGGCTCTTCTTACCTTTTATCAGGTTTTTATTAAGAATTATAAATAACCACATAAATACATTAGCCTCTGAATTTATATGAATGTGATGCAATAACAGTACATTTGTTTTTACCTCAATTGGCTGCAAGCTGAAGATAATGTACTATACAGCTATTATTGAAGGAAAGCTTTTGCAGCTTGACCCATTCTAAAAGTCAGGATAGTCCTGCCTGTGCTACTTCGATATAGACCATTCTCTTTTAAATCTGCCTCTCACAAGTCGCCTAACATTATCAGAGTGCAATGCTAAAACATCGGAATGCTTCTTTAAGTCTAGATAGGACTCATCATTGTGTAGCGTGTACAAAAATACACATTAAACTAATACATGTCTGCTATTTCAGTGTTTCACACCAATAAAATGGTAATTAAATGGAAATATGCACATACAACGAAGGGCTTAATGCTACATGCACCTGCTCAGAGTCAGAACACTGAATCCAGATGGTATTTCGTAGAAACAGTGGCATTAATGTGACATTTAAACAAGCACAAAAACATCATTTTTTACATTTTTTTTCTTCTAAAGAAGGCATCACACCACAGTCGCAGGATTGGGGTTTTTAAGATGAAAAAGTGTTTTGACACAATTAAGTTCAAAGAGAAAAACACCATTCAAAGACATCCTCAGAACACATTGACCTAATTAAACTTTTTGATGCAGTATTACACGACTGTGTGGTAGATATGCAAGTTGTTGGAGAGGTACCGTACTATATTTATTAACAAAGGCTGGAAGAAGCAATGAAGTTACAAGTAATAGTATCTGTCAAGTATGCCATATGATTTTTTTTCTTCTTTATTTGACCACAGCTCTAGTTCACACACATCAATAATATTCACATTTCACTGCAGGGACTCACTTTGATCATAATTATATCGCTCAACATGAGAAACTTCTGTGGACTGTTTTTCCCAAGAAGGAAGGAATGTTAATTAGAAGATATTTACTGGTGAGCTCGTAATGTTTTGTTTATTCCATTATTTCAAATCTGATTATTTTCCCATTTGTTCCCCTTTTAAATCTAACGCGGTACATTTATTCCGTCCTTGGGACAGTCAGCATTAAAGCCTCCTCCTGAATCAGCCAGTACATTTATTTTAATGGATGTGAGCAATGAATCACTTTCAATGAATGTCTCTAGTTGTGAAAGTAGAGCTAAAAAATGCTTTTAATTATTGTGTATCTTACTTTGAAATGTGTCAGGGCCTGCCAGCAATTCAGACAGTTTGAAGACTAATTCTACTAAAGAAAAGCCATTATATTTTCACTTGTTGGTTAAGTTTTTTTTTAAATTTTAAAATCCCTAATATTAGTATCGGCATCAGCCCCAAAAGTCAGGTATGGTTCGGGCTCTACTTAGGTTTGACATCAATTGCACCATGATCTGAAAGTAAAGTGTAAAAATGTGTTCTTCAGCCAGAGGAGACTGCAAGTACAGATACACTAATACTGCAATTTGACAGGAGGGTAGAAATGTACAACCAATTACTCCAACATGTTCTCCAGTTGCTAATTAGCCACGAATATTAGAAAGAAGCCAAGAGACAATGTAAAGAAAGAAGCACCCTCGCAAGTAAAATCAAATGGCAGAGAAATTGTACAGCAGTGTCTAAATGAATCGGTGGAGCCAGAAAGATGTGACCTTAATATTGGGGTGTATACTACAATAAAAGCTTGATGAGTGAAATTACAGTAATTTTCCTCTGACATTCATTCAGCAGACCGAATCAACTTCTGCGGGGAAGTGACAAGCAGGCCCTGTTTTTGAGGACACGATAAACATCCATCAGCAGTGACGGTAAAGACAGGAAGGCTGATTAGGCCACGGCAGGACACATCGCCATCAACCATGTCCCCAAAACCTCAATTACCTGCCAGAAAATGCAGATTGTATCACAGGCCTCCCTCTCCAATGTCCTCGCAGTGTAGCGTAGTGGATAGTGGACCAATCTGGGTTATTTTCTGTCTGCCTGCCAAGCTACACAGCATGGATCCAACAGCTTCCTTTTCATGCGGGACCAAGTGGGGGAGAGTGTCCCTTTTGATTAAGCGTTTTGGATGAGGCTGTGGTGGGAGCCCGGTACAGATTGGCATGGTGCCGTCGCTGCGCTGCAGGTCTGTGGGCCTGCTGGTGGATCCCTGCGGTGGAGAATTCACACATCCTCAGTCACTTGTACCACATGCAGCTGAGGCAAACAGCCACAGATGACAATCCACTGAAACCAAAGATGCTGTATTGCATCTCATAACATGATTTACAATCAAAATATCCAAATAAAGACGGTACATTTCTGCCAAGAGTGCAGAGCAAATAACTGCCAAGATGTTACTTTTTAATATGCAGAATTACTGGATGAAGGTCAGTGACAAATACACAGCTGCTCTGCTCTGATGTATTTGCTGGATACACTATTTGTAAAAATAATTTTTTTAAAAAGAAGAAAGATCACCCTTTTCTTGGCCTGTTCTACCACTGAGGAAAAGGCAATCAGATAGTATTCTACAATAAAAATAAAGAAATCAATGATAATAATCATCCACTTATAGTGATATTGACCCAAACAGACATGATCACTGTACTTTACTGTATCTTTCTCCAGTTTTGTCATCTCCAAATGAATGCTTTTTAACTTTCAATGATACAAAAATGGAACAGACATCTTACAAAAAAGAAAATGTGCCAAAGAGTAGCTTTGGCACATTTAGGTAGGCTGGTTGGTAATGGTAAATTGGTAAGTTGGTCCTTCTAAGCTGCTGACAACCAACCCAGTCTCAAAGCAGTTTGTGAAATCATTATAAAATTTAACCTTTTGTTTAAATTGAGTTTGAAATTGAGTTTATTCTTCTTTTACTCATGTATTTTAATTTGATCAGTCTAGTGAGCAGACCAGGAGACCCATCGGCCAAAGGTTGGCATCACCTTAACACAGTCATTGTGTAATTAATATTGTAAATAGTAATTGTTTCTGCTGTTACTTTGAGTAAGCCGTTTTGGCAAAAGCTTTTCTTTATTTTATATTATGCTTCTGCTGAGTCGGTATAAAGTTTTGAACACTCAAAACATGTTTTATGTTCTCTGCACTTGCTTCCAATTCAGCATCGTGACATAAATACTTAACTCCACTCATTTCTCATTTCATGTATAACAATATACCAAGATCATTTGCTGATTCTGTTTTGGGTTAGAAATTATTATGGGTAGTTCAGCACATACTGCAAACTCAAAGACCTAATTTTGTCATTTTTATTAATATTGTTTTATTGTATTATTTTTTATTTTGAAATTACAAAAAAAAACTTGAACAGTGTGCACACAGTTACCATGGCAACAATGATGTCATAGTCATTAAAACCAAAAATTATGTCATAAATTGCTCACTGTCAATTTATGACATCATTCTTGGTTTTAATGACTATGACATCACACGGGACAACTTTTGGGAACCCAACGATTGAAGTAGGGGTAGTGATCCTGTTTTCTAGCCATCAAAATCGTATTGTGAAGCTAAACAAATGGATAGCAGAGCATACCAGAGAGTTTCTCAACCAAACCCAAGATTCATGCAAACCCAACATTATACAATGCAAGGGCACCTTGGTCAACCAGACCCAAGATACGCTCCAGCTCAGCATAACACCATGCAAGGGTACATTGGTCAACCAAACCCAATTTACATGCCAGCCCAGCATAACGCCATGCAAGGGTACGTTGGTCAACCAAACCCAACATACATGCAAGCCCAGCATAACGCTATGCAAGGGCATGTTGGTCAACCAAACCCAACATACATGCCAGCCCAGCATAACGCCATGCAAGGGCATGTTGGTCAACCAAACCCAACATACATGCCAGCCCAGCATAACGCCATGCAAGGGTACATTGGTGGACCAAATACAACATACATGCCAGCCCAGCAAAACACAATGCAAGGGCAAGTTGGTCAACCAAACAAATATATAGAGGCCATGCAAAACGCGAGGCAAGAGAACTCGTTACCAAGAGGACCACAGAACCCTTGGCATCTTAATCGTTTCAGACCACAGAAGAACGAGGAACAACCTGATCCGTGGCAGAAGATTTCGTCACTGAAAACACAGATACAGGACTGTCAAGACCGGGAGAAAATGACTCAGGAGAAATATGTAGCTGCTGAGAAAAAGGTCTCTGACTTAAACCAACAGGTGTCAGACCTTCACAGCGAAAGCTCCAACGCTGCTGCAAAAGCCCAGAGTCACATCGAGGAGATCGGTGAACACCTGCATTGGGCTGCCTGCCAGGAGACCGGGAACTTTTTGCAGCAGATTAATGAGCTCAAAGATCAGCTCAGTGAGGCCAACATGAAGCTGCAGCAGCAAGACAAGTCTGCTGCAGAAGATCAGCGAACCATGGAGGATCTCCAAGACCGACAGGAGCAGGATGGCAGCATGGACAAGTCTTTGAAAGCCGAGGTCCACAAACTCAAAATTGAGCTGAGCAGGGCTAAAAAAGCTTGCCTTTTGAGCAAGTTAACAAAGAACAGTGCTGCTGGTAAGGAGCCACAAGCCAAGGGCCAGGAAGAGCTCCAGCACAAACTAGACAAGGCAAAAAAAGACATAGAAGATAAGGCTGCTGAACACATGGAGATGCAAACGGCTCTCCGCAGTGAGATTAAGGAACTCACAGCAAAACTGTGTTCTGAGGAGACCCTCACAGCCCAAAGTCATGTCAAGGCTTTGGAAATGGAGGTGCAGTTACAAACGGCCAAACTATGGACAGAACAACTGAAGCAGGAAACGGAAAAGAAAAAGGTCGAGGCTGCACTGACCAAAGCAGAGCAGGAGAACTCCACTCTTCAGAGGACTCTGCAAGAAAGGGAAGGGGAGTGGGCTCAGAGGCAAGTCACCCTGGAAACCAGGCTGGTTGACCTTGAGTCCGGGATACAAGAGGCCAAACTCCGCACACAACAACTGGAGCGGGAGGCCAAAGAAAACCAAAAGGTCAAGGCTGCGTTAAAGAAAGCAGAGGAGGAGAAGGCCATAATTCAAAGGACTCTGCAACAAAAAGAGGAGGAGTGGGCTCAGAGGGAAGCCATCCTGGAGTCCAGGCTGTTAGACCTCGAGTCTAGAATGGTGGCAGTCTTTGAGCAGAAGCCCAAAAAGAGAAAGAGGAACTGGCTGGTCAGGTTATTTACCTGATTGGTGACAGTGGGGGGTGTGGGGTGGGGTGGGTTGGGTTGTGAATTAATATTCATAATAAGGGTTGTGAGATGGGGGTGGGGGGTTGTACGGTGGGGTTATACTAAATAATGTAAATAAGACAACATAATATATTTATAGTAATTAATGTAAATAAGAAAACTTAATATATTTATACCACATAATGTAAATAAGAACATATATATTTATACTAAATATTGTAAATAAGAAAATATATATTAATACTAAATCATGTAAATAAATAACTAATAAAATCAAACTAAATATAACGTGAAGTTTCAGTGTTTCAGTTGTGTGGAAAATGACATGTTGCATTTGAGTATTTATTGATAAGAGAAGATGTGCAGAGAAGGTTGAAGTTCACACTGTTTCTGTACATTTCCCACTGAATCAATTTAAATACTGGATTGAATTATTCATTTTTCTTTTGGTCTCAATACATTTTATTCTTTCTATCCATGTTTCCAGAGGTGTAGGAAATAAAGCAGGCCACATTTAGTCCATGTCTTTACATCACTACAATCTGGAGCTATTTTAATTTATTACTGAATCTTTTAGTAGTTATTGTAGTTGTGAGTTATAATCCAGAATAAGATTTCACAAACAAAACAATTTAAAATGAAGAAAGAATACATTAATACATTTTATATTAAATAAAGGTAATGGTATACAATTGTTCTAATTATAACATTTAATCTGGGGAATCATGTCAATCATTGTATAAATCCACTTAAATAAACCAGGGTATATGCAGGAATCCTTAGGGTAATTTCAATACCTTTTTAAGACTTTTTTTAAGACCTTCCAAAAAAACCTTGAGACCTCATCGACACTTCAAACTGTCGTTAGCAGCAACACATCTTTAACTTACTAAACAGTTGTAGTTTGCAATTAAATCTATGGAGCACAAACATACAACAGAACTCAGATAAGATGAGAAGGAATAAACCTCGAAAGAATAAATTAAACCAAAGGCAGTTTTAGTAAAATACACAAAATACATAACAAGTAGCAGAGCCAGATAACCTCGGCACGCATTGTTGGTCCGCCGCCCTTATGTCGGCAGACGTCGCTGTCGCAGATGTGTTTGCTGGCTCAGCTGTCACGTAACCTGTTCGTGGCACTGGAGGACTGCAGAAACTTGAAATGGAGAGCTGCCGCTCTCTGTAGCTAACGGCGGCCTTATGGCTAGCCCCTTGCATGTGGGATTTAACTGCATTAAGGCTGCGTTCACAATGCAAGCCAAAATACGATTTTGAGCCAATCTAGATTGGAACCAGATGGCTCTTATGAAGTCTGAACAGTCATAAATCACATGAAATCCGATTTTTGCAAACCAGATCCAAACCACCTTTAGGAGGTAGTTTCAAATCGCATTTGGACAGATGTGTCTGAGTCTGAACAGCTCCAAACACTCAAATCGGATTTGACTGTCCGTGACGTCTCTCTACGTCTCTACGCTACGTCACTCTATGCGAACACCAGAACCGCGCTTATACGAGTTGTTGTTGCTAGCTGATATCAATGGAGGCAATGGAGGACGTAGAAAACATCAGTCCTTGGACAGAGGACGAAACTCCGCACACAACAACTGGAGCAGGAGGCCAAAGAAAACCAAAAGGTTGAGGCTGCGTTAAAGAAAGCAGAGGAGGAGAAGGCTATCCTTCAAAAGACTCTGCAACAAAAAGAGGAGGAGTGGGCTCAGAGGGAAGCCATCCTGGAGTCCAGGCTCGTAGACCTCGAGTCTAGAATGGTGGCATTCTTTGAGCAGAAGCCCAAAAAGAAAAAGAGGAACTGGCTGGTCAGGGTATTTACCTGATTGGTGACAGCGGGAGGGTGGGGGGTTGTGGGGTGAGGGTTGGGGGTTGTATGGTGGGGTTATACTGAATAATGTAAATAAGAAAACGTAATATATTTATAGTAATTAATGTAAAAACATGTTTTATGTTCTCAGCACTTGCTTCCAATTCAGCATCGTAACCTAAATACTTAACTCCACTCATTTCTCATTTCATGTATAACAATATACCAAGATCATTTGCTGATTCTGTTTTGGGTTAGAAATTATTATGGGTAGTTCAGCACATACTGCAAACTCAAAGACCTAATTTTGTCATTTTTATTAATATTGTTTTATTGTATTATTTTTTATTTTGAAATTACAAAAAAAAAACTTGAACAGAGTGCACACAGTTACCATGGCAACAATGATGTCATAGTCATTAAAACCAAGAATGATGTCATAAATTGCTCACTGTCAATTTATGACATCATTCTTGGTTTTAATGACTATGACATCACACGGGACAGCTTTTGGGAACCCAACGATTGAAGTAGGGGTAGTGATCCTGTTTTCTAGCCATCAAAACCGTATTGTGAAGCTAAACAAATGGATAGCAGAGCATACCAGAGAGTTTCTCAACCAAACCCAAGATTCATGCAAATCCAGCAGCATACAATGCAAGGGCACCTTGGTCAACCAGACCCAAGATACGCTCCAGCTCAGCATAACACCATGCAAGGGTACGTTGGTCAACCAAACCCAACATACATGCAAGCCCAGCATAACACCATGCAAGGGTACGTGGGTCAACCAAACCCAACATACATGCAAGCCCAGCATAACACCATGCAAGGGTACGTGGGTCAACCAAACCCAACATACATGCAAGCCCAGCATAACACCATGCAAGGGTACGTGGGTCAACCAAACCCAACATACATGCAAGCCCAGCATAACACCATGCAAGGGTACGTGGGTCAACCAAACCCAACATACATGCCAGCCCAGCATAACGCCATGCAAGGGTACGTGGGTCAACCAAACCCAACATACATGCCAGCCCAGCATAACGCCATGCAAGGGTACGTTGGTGGACCAAACCCAACATACATGCCAGCCCAGCAAAACACGATGCAAGGGCAAGTTGGTCAACCAAACAAATATATAGAGGCCATGCAAAACGCGAGGCAAGAGAACTGGGTACCAAGAGGACCACAGAACCCTTGGCATGTTAATCGTTTCAGACCACAGAAGAACGAGGAACAACCTGATCCGTGGCAGAAGATTTCGTCACTGAAAACACAAATACAGGACTGTCAAGACAGGGAGAAAATGACTCAGGAGAAATATGTAGCTGCTGAGAAAAAGGTCTCTGACTTAAACCAACAGGTGTCAGACCTTCACAGCGAAAGCTCCAACGCTGCTGCAAAAGCCCAGAGTCACATCGAGGAGATCGGTGAACACCTGCATTGGGCTGCCTGCCAGGAGACCAAGAACTTTTTGGAGCAGATTAATGAGCTCAAAGATCAGCTCATTGAGGCCAACATCAAGCTGCAGCAGCAAGACAACTCTGCTGCAGAAGTTCAGCTAACCATGAAGGATCTCCAAGACCGGCTGGAGGATCGCAGCATGGACACATCTTTGAAAGCCGAGGTCCACAAACTCAAAATTGAGCTGAGCAGGGCTCAAAAAGCTTGCCTTTTGAGCAAGGCAAAAAAAGACTTAGAAGATAAGGCTGCTGAACACATGGAGATGCAAACGGCTCTCCGCTGTGAGATTAAGGAACTCACAGCAAAACTGTGTTCTGAGGAGACCCTCACAGCACAAAGTCATGTCAAGGCTTTGGAAATGGAGGTGCAGTTACAAACGGCCAAACTATGGACAGAACAACTGAAGCAGGAGACGGAAAACAAAAAGGTCGAGGCTGCACTGACAAAAGCAGAGCAGGAGAACTCCACTCTTCAGAGGACTCTGCAAGAAAGGGAACAGGAGTGGGCTCAGACGCAAGTCACCCTGGAAACCAGGCTGGTTGACCTTGAGTCTGGGATACAAGAGGCCAAACTCCGCACACAACAACTGGAGCGGGAGGCCAAAGAAAACGAAAAGGTCAAGGCTGCGTTGAAGAAAGCAGAGGAGGAGAAGGCTATCCTTCAAAAGACTCTGCTACAAAAAGAGGAGGAGTGGGCTCAGAGGGAAGCCATCCTGGAGTCCAGGCTGGTAGACCTTGAGTCTAGAATGGTGGCAGTCTTTGAGCAGAAGCTCAAAAAGAAAAATAGGAACTGGCTGGTCAGGTTATTTACTTGATTGGTGACAGCAGGAGGATGGGGGGTTGTGGGGTGGGGTGGGTTGTGAATTAATATTTATAATAAGGGGTTGTGGGATAGGGGTGGGGGGTTGTACAGTGGGGTTATACTAAATAATGTAAATAAGAAAACGTAATATATTTATACTCATTAATGTAAATAAGAAAACATAATATATTTATACCACATAATGTAAATAAGAAAACATATTATATTTATACCACATAATGTAAATAAGAACATATATATTTATACTAAATAATGTAAATAAGAAAATATATATTTATACTAAATCATGTAAATAATTAATAAAAAACTAAATATAACGTGAAGTTTCAGTTGTGTGGACAATGACATGTTGCATTTGAGTATTTGTTGATAAGAGAAGATGTGCAGAGAAGGTTGAAGTTCACACTGTTTCTGTACATTTCCCACTGAATCAATTTAAATACTGGATTGAATTATTCATTTTTCTTTTGGTCTCAATACATTTTATTCTTTCTATCCATGTTTCCAGAGGTGTAGGAAATAAAGCAGGCCACATTTAGTCCATGTCTTTACATCACTACAATCTGGAGCTATTTTGATTTATTACTGAATCTTTTAGTAGTTATTGTAGTCGTGAGTTATAATCCAGAATAAGATTTCACAAACAAAACAATTTAAAATGAAGAAAGAATACATTAATACATTTTATATTAAATAAAGGTAATGGTATACAATTGTTCTAATTATAACATTTAATCTGGGGAATCATGTCAATCATTGTATAAATCCACTTAAATAAACCAGGGTATATGCAGGAATCCTGAGGTTAATTTCAATACCTTTTTAAGACTTTTTTTAAGACCTTCCAAAAAAACCTTGAGACCTCATCGACACTTCAAACTGTCGTTAGCAGCCACACATCTTTAACTTACTAAACAGTTGTAGTTTGCAATTAAATCTATGGAGCACAAACATACAACAGAACTCAGATAAGATGAGAAGGAATAAAAGCTCGAAAGAATAAATTAAACCAAAGGCAGGTTTAGTAAAATACACAAAATACATAACAAGTAGCAGAGTCAGATAACCTCGGCACGCATTGTTGGTCCGCCGCCCTTATGTCGGCAGACGTCGCTGTCGCAGATGTGTTTGCTGGCTCAGCTGTCACGTAACCTGGTCGTGGCACTGGAGGACTGCAGAAACTTGAAATGGAGAGCTGCCGCTCTCTGTAGCTAACGGCGGCCTTATGGCTAGCCCCTTGCATGTGGGATTTAACTGCATTAAGGCTGCGTTCACACTGCAAGCCAAAATCCGATTTTTAGCCAATCTAGATTGGAACCAGATGGCTCTTATGAAGTCTGAACAGTCATAAATCACATGAAATCTGATTTTAGCAAACCAGATCAAAACCACCTTTGGGAGGTAGTTTGAAATCGCATTTGGACAGATGTGTCTGAGTCTGAACAGCTCCAAACACTCAAATCGGATTTGACTGTCCGTGACGTCTCTCTACGTCTCTACGCTATGTCACTCTATGCGAACACCAGACCCGCGCTTATACGAGTTGTTGTTGCTAGCTGATATCAATGGAGGCAATGGAGGATGTCGAAAACATCAGTCCTTGGACAGAGGACGAAACTCCGCACACAACAACTGGAGCAGGAGGCCAAAGAAAACCAAAAGGTTGAGGCTGCGTTAAAGAAAGCAGAGGAGGAGAAGGCCATAATTCAAAAGACTCTGCAACAAAAAGAGGAGGAGTGGGCTCAGAGGGAAGCCATCCTGGAGTCCAGGCTCGTAGACCTCGAGTCTAGAATGGTGGCAGTCTTTGAGCAGAAGCCCAGAAAGAAAAAGAGGAACTGGCTGGTCAGGTTATTTACCTGATTGGTGACAGCGGGAGGGTGGGGGGTTGTTGGGTGAGGGTTGGGGGTTGTATGGTGGGGTTATACTAAATAATGTAAATAAGAAAACGTAATATATTTATAGTAATTAATGTAAAAACATGTTTTATGTTCTCTGCACTTGCTTCCAATTCAGCATCGTAACATAAATACTTAACTCCACTCATTTCTCATTTCATGTATAACAATATACAAAGATCATTTGCTGATTCTGTTTTGGGTTAGAAATTATTATGGGTAGTTCAGCACATACTGCAAACTCAAAGACCTAATTTTGTCATTTTTATTAATATTGCTTTATTGTATTATTTTTTATTTTGAAATTACGAAAAAAAACCTTGAACAGAGTGCACACAGTTACCATGGCAACAATGATGTCATAGTCATTAAAACCAAGAATGATGTCATAAATTGCTCACTGTCAATTTATGACATCATTCTTGTTTTAATGACTATGACATCACACGGGACAGCTTTTGGGAACCCAACGATTGAAGTAGGGGTAGTGATCCTGTTTTCTAGCCATCAAAACCGTATTGTGAAGCTAAACAAATGGATAGCAGAGCATACCAGAGAGTTTCTCAACCAAACCCAAGATTCATGCAAACCCAGCAGCATACAATGCAAGGGCACCTTGGTCAACCAGACCCAAGATACGCTCCAGCTCAGCATAACACCATGCAAGAGTACGTTGGTCAACCAAACCCAACATACATGCCAGCCCAGCATAACGCCATGCAAGGGTACGTGGGTCAACCAAACCCAACATACATGCCAGCCCAGCATAACGCCATGCAAGGGTACATGGGTCAACCAAACCCAACATACATGCCAGCCCAGCATAACGCCATGCAAGGGTACGTTGGTCAACCAAACCCAACATACATGCCAGCCCAGCATGATGCCATGCAAGGGTACATTGGTGGACCAAACCCAACATACATCCCAGCCCAGCAAAACACGATGCAAGGGCAAGTTGGTCAACCAAACAAATATATAGAGGCCATGCAAAACGCGAGGCAAGAGAACTGGGTACCAAGAGGACCACAGAACCCTTGGCATCTTAATCGTTTCAGACCACAGAAGAACGAGGAACAACCTGATCCGTGGCAGAAGATTTCGTCACTGAAAACACAGATACAGGACTGTCAAGGCAGGGAGCAAATGACTCAGGAGAAATATGCAGCTGCTGAGAAAAAGGTCTCTGACTTAAACAAACAGGTGTCAGACCTTCACAGCGAAAGCTCCAACGCTGCTGCAAAAGCCCAGAGTCACATCGAGGAGATCGGTGAACACCTGCATTGGGCTGCCTGCCAGGAGACCAAGAACTTTTTGGAGCAGATTAATGAGCTCAAAGATCAGCTCAGTGAGGCCAACATCAAGCTGCAGCAGCAAGACAAGTCTGCTGTAGAAGTTCAGCTAACCATGAAGGATCTCCAAGACCGGCTGGAGGATCGCAGCATGGACACATCTTTGAAAGCCGAGGTCCACAAACTCAAAATTGAGCTGAGCAGGGCTCAAAAAGCTTGCCTTTTGAGCAAGGCAAAAAAAGACTTAGAAGATAAGGCTGCTGAACACATGGAGATGCAAACGGCTCTCCGCTGTGAGATTAAGGAACTCACAGCAAAACTGTGTTCTGAGGAGACCCTCACAGCACAAAGTCATGTCAAGGCTTTGGAAATGGAGGTGCAGTTACAAACGGCCAAACTCCGCACAGAACAACTGAAGCAGGAGACGGAAAACAAAAAGGTTGAGGCTGCACTGACAAAAGCAGAGCAGGAGAACTCCACTCTTCAGAAGTCTCTGCAAGAAAGGGAACAGGAGTGGGCTCAGAGGCAAGTCACCCTGGAAACCAGGCTGGTTGACCTTGAGTCTGGGATACAAGAGGCCAAACTCCGCACACAACAACTGGAGCGGGAGGCCAAAGAAAACGAAAAGGTCAAGGCTGCGTTGAAGAAAGCAGAGGAGGAGAAGGCTATCCTTCAAAAGACTCTGCTACAAAAAGAGGAGGAGTGGGCTCAGAGGGAAGCCATCCTGGAGTCCAGGCTGGTAGACCTCGAGTCTAGAATGGTGGCAGTCTTTGAGCAGAAGCTCAAAAAGAAAAAGAGGAACTGGCTGGTCAGGTTATTTACCTGATTGGTGACAGTGGGGGGTGTGGGGTGGGGGTGGGTTGTGAATTAATATTTATAATAAGGGTTGTGGGATGGGGGTGGGGGGTTGTACGGTGGGGTTATACGAAATAATGTAAATAAGAAAACGTAATATATTTATACTAATTAATGTAAATAAGAAAACATAATATATTTATACCACAATGTAAATAAGAAAATATATATTTATACTAAATAATGTAAATAAGAAAATATATATTTATACTAAATAATGTAAATAAGAAAATATAAATTTTTACTAAATAATGTAAATAAGAAATTATATATTTATACTAAATCATGTAAATAAATAACTAATAAAATCAAACTAAATATAACGTGAAGTTTCAGTGTTTCAGTTGTGTGGAAAATGACATGTTGCATTTGAGTATTTATTGATAAGAGAAGATGTGCAGAGAAGGCTTGTTCACACTGTTTCTGTACATTTCCCACTACATCAATTAAAATACTGGATTGAATTATTAATTTTTCTTTTGGTCTCAATACATTTTATTCTTTCTATCCATGTTTCCAGAGGTGTAGGAAATAAAGCAGGCCACATTTAGTCCATGTCTTTACATTACAAAAATCTGGAGCTATTTTACTTTATTACTGAATCTTTTAGTAGTTATTGTAGTCGTGAGTTATAATCCAGAATAAGATTTCACAAACAAAACAATTTAAAATGAAGAAAGAATACATTGTCAGACATTATAGGAAGTCTTCTTAAAGGCTGTAATAATAACATTTTACTACCTTTATCCTCTTTAAACACAAGACTTACTTCTCCTCACTTTTGTGTGGGATGAGTTTCAAATATAAACACAGAAGGTCAACTATTCTGCAATGAGAAGATGATTCTCATTTTTGTGGATCCAGCATATCATTTCTGCTTTTAATCTATTTTGAGAGAATAAATTAGAGGATTATGGCCAAAAAATCTTAAAATAAAAATGTTGTACCAAGTAATTACATTTGCTTAAAAACACTAAATTCTCTATAAAACACCATATCAACTGGTTTGGCATGATCTTACATTATAACTTTTTATATTAAATAAAGGTAATGGAATACAATTGTTCTAAATTAAATCTGGGGATTCATGTCAATCATTGTATAAATCAACTTAAATAAACTGTAGGTGGATCAAATATTTGATATTTATCATTCTTTTGTGGTTACACCATTTGACATTTTCAGGAGCATTCAGTCTTACTTTTGGTTAAAAAAAATGGTGCAAATGTCATTTCAAATGATATAAAAGCAACACAAATACTAAATGTACATTTTAACAAACCTGATGCTGCTTTTAACTATTTTGCCAACCCTTATTTGTCACTGACCCCACTGTAGTGACATGTAGTGGCTATAAAATGAAAGGAGAATTTAAATGTGAACTAGATCATGTTTTTTTATCTGAATGTTCTTCAAGTTTAAATAATTATAATAAAAATGACATGAAAAAAACAACTAAATCTGCCCATGTATTCTTTATATTGTGACATAAGCGTTATGTCATCAATAAATCACAAATAAAATAGGATTTAAAAAAAGTTAAAGTTATTTCAAGCCATGTTCAAGCATAACAAACAAATCCAGAAGTAAACAGCAAACCATTAGAAACAGAAGGTAGTCAGAACACATACGTGAACAATCAGGCAGGTAACTGAAGCAACACCTTACAAACAACAGCAGGTAATCAGCCCATTAAATACACAGAGACTAATGAGGTGATGCAGCAGCTGAGCAGTCAGATGACTGGATCAGGTGATCAGTGACAGCAGCTAGTGGGTATGTGAGACAAGACAGGGGGTCTGACATGACAGGATGGATGGGGAGCACCCAAAAAACACAAGAGGAGCTGGAGGCATGGGAGGCAGGGGAGAACTGAGCAGCAGCTGTCGCCATGACAGCACCGCCATCTGTACATTTTCCAAAGTGACAGCTTACAGAACATTCGTGACTTCAGTTTTTTGGCATATGCACAGAATCCACCTGTAGATCTGATAACGGTGACACGAACAGATTAGGGTGCAGGTTTTTGTCACATTTCACATTAGTACACCTGATAATATGAAAGATGAGTGGTGAAGATGATGTAACTGCCTGTTTATTACATTACTTTTAGTATGTATGCTTGTTAAATTGATACATCTTATTATCTTTCACACTTTCTCATTATATCCTATTATATAACCTAGACACTAGTGGCAAGGGGCAGATATTATTGTTGCTATGGGCTGTTCATAGATTGTCCATAATTTTTCATACTTCTGGCAGCAGTCATACCCCACACTTCTTTTCTCTTTTTATTCCCCCTTTTCTATCACATTTTCTCAGTTTTTCTTGTGCAGCAGTTTTACATTCCATTTGCTCTCCCTTAATAACGTCTCATGCTGCCCATCTGCCAGAAAAGGCCCGGAAGCAAGAGTCCAAAAGTGATCTTTCTCACTGCCTCGCTAACATCATTTTAAAATCAATACTAATTCCAGCGGATACTAAACACATACACATCTGTGGTTGCATCAATGCGGCCTCGCTGAAAACGAAAAAAAAGACACAAAAACCCTCCCCAGAAATCTAAAACCAATCCAATCATAATTTCCAGGAAGGTTCAGTTCCATTATTGGGAGTCCTGCAGCCGGCTGAATCAGCACTTTCTAGGGGGTTATTTCTCATAAGGCTCGGGTAGTGATCGTCAGGGAACCTCGTAAATATCCCAGCTGCACAGCCAGAACAACACAAGTCTCACTTCGCTGCGCAAAAACATGAATGCAGATTCCTTCCCCATCAGCTATTCTGCTCAGATTTTAATCAGCATGCCATTTGTAGCAAAAAGGTTTCTTTTACATCTTTTTTCTCTTGCATCTGGAAGAGGCCTACAGGTAAAGAGCATGCTGACACAGGATGTTATCATCACTGAGGTGAAAAAAAAACTAATGTCCAGCAGTTCACTTCTGCATGACCTTTAGAAAATGAGATATTTCTTGTCTTGACACTTTCCATAACAGATTCCTTTCATGCCCTCCCTCCTCCTCCTCCACTCCTCCACTCCCTTAAACTATGTCTCTCTCTGTTGGGTTGAGGAATGATAGATTCTTCTCAGACACAAAGCAGAGTTAAACCACTGACTAAACTCCCATACAGATTAAGTCAATGTCAGAGCAAGAGTGCAAAGTGCATCCACTGCAGGCAGAGGATTGAATTGACTACATACCAAAGTGCATCCTTGTTAAATCCCTTGATGGACAGCATCTTAGGCCAAATAACAAAAGCTTTTGATCAGTGCGGGCTTAAAGGAAATCCATTACTGAGGGTAAAATGCCTGTTGTGGCCATACATCGCTGTAAATGCAACTGTTCTGCAGCACGTGTTCCTGATCAGGGGGTGAAACGTGGAGGGAAACCTATGTGGGATGATGATGAAAAGGCACACACACTCATTTCTCTCACACACATTGCCAGTTATTGACTTGACATGTTGGAAACTGTCCATGGTGCTGAAACGCTCGCCTGAGGATTTAACTCTTTCCCGTTGCCTGCACGGAAACTTGAATGATAGAAAAACAGAGATGTGATTTTTAAGTCAAATACCTTAATTTAAAATGTCTATGTTAATCTTACTAACAAACATTAATATAACAAGACAGCAGCTTCTCTCACATCCTCAGTGAATATTATAATGTAATAATAGCATTATTAGAATAATAAAGATACCATTGAGTATTTATTTTTATATTTATATTTTAAACTCACTATATCACAAATGCACATATGACTAAATATATTACAGTCAGTAAAATATAATATTACAATCACTATTTTGTGCATAATTTACACTCTTAGTTCCCACATGTATATTATTGGAATTCTAGTGATTTTCCGCCAGCAGTTCTAGGCCACTCAGATTGCCTGTGCGTGTGCGCGCGTGTGTGATTAGAGATCGGTTGCGTCACCGGCTCGGCAGCCGGGACAGATGACTGGCGCAGATGTAGAGTCAAGACAGCCAGATCAAAACCGGAAAGGCCGCGTAGTGGTCTTCAAAATAAAATCGACCCTGAATTTGGAGTGAATGGTGAACTGCACAGACTTGTTCACTCAATAAGTAGTTTGTCCGCTGTGGTTGGATGTCTTGTGATGATGGCCACAGTCCTGCCTATCTTCGTTATGTTACATGACAAAATTAAGACTCGATGATAAAGAAATTTGGAATGGACAGTATAGAGCTGGAGTCCCATTCTGCGGACTTACTTTCGTAAATCTTTCAAAATAATGAAGTAAATGCAGGATGTTATATTAGTTCCTCAGCATCAAGACTGCTCTCTACTTTTCCTCTGTCAAAAGTAGCAGCCATTTATAATAAATAACCCAAAAACTTGGCTGAAATTAAAAGCATCCTTAGAACCTTCAGACTAAGAGCTTTTTTACACTTGCACAGTCCTGTCACATTCTAAAGTGGGCTAACCCCGACTTTAGCCCAGGGCTTGCTGGCCCTCCTATGGAGAACGGTTAGGAGTTCACGAGGTTATCCTCTGATAATTGACTTAACACAGGGCTCAAACAGCTTTAAAGTAAACAATGGAGTAGTAATGCGTCATTCTAGGAAGTAAACATTTGCCACCTGTTTCGACAGATATTTAACCCAGAAGTAGTAGAAGTGCAGTGTGAATTGTATAGTCCTGGGCTTTTTTTTTGTTTAACCCTGAGGTAACCATGTGTGTGAAAAGGGGCTAAGTTACCCCAGATTCAACTCTTTACTTTTACATACTTTTCACATTCTGACTCATAATTAGTCTCTACACCAATTCACATTCATAAATTCCCCTTCAGTCAATAATAAATGTTTGATTAGTCCTTCTGCTTGATTAAAACACATTCACAATCACTATTTTATGGTCCAGGAGAACATTTGACAAAACATCAATACAACAACATGTTTGAATGCAGATTTTTGAATTTTTTAAAAAACACATTTTTTTTAAAGCACATTTGCATCCACAAAAATGTGTGTCAGATGCACAAAAACTTAAAACATTATGAATTGTACTGCAATTTGTTTTCACTGTGGGTCACATTAGGAAAAGTCTGACTAAAATAAATGTGTATATGGTGTTTTTACAGCTCTCAAATATAAAAATGGGTCACATTTGACCCTGAACAGTAGGCTATGTAAGGGTTAAGAATATGCTGTGTGAAAAGCCCATGACCAAAATAGTCATTTTATTACTTATGAATTAAATTATAGTTAAAATAAATGATTCCCCTAAGTACTAGTGTAATTAGACCTTCCCCTAATTGTTTTTATATGACTTTTATTACGATTTAGCGCTTGCCAATTAGGATCCTATTTCGAAAGTCTTAACCGGAAACGCCTCTGTTAATTGTCTCTCGTTTATCGCTCTTGCTCCTGGCTCAGATAGCGATCAGCAGTTGGCTTTGGCAGGACAGCCGGGACCAAGCACCGAGTTATACCCCACTGTCTGTGACACACTGACGGGAAAACTGCGTGAATGTGAGAAGGATAGTTAAGGATAGTGTTAGTGCGAAGGCTTTAAGTTAGAGAAGTGGAGCCTCTCTCCTGCAGGACAGTCTTAATGTTCTTACCTGCTGCCGGGACTTGAAACTCCAGCTTTATCTCACCACCGCGCAGGATGAGACGTGGAGACGAGGAACACCACTCGGACATCACGTTACCGTTTGTGCCGTGATATTTGATTTTGATTTGACCATGGAGGAGAAGTTCAACAGACTCATCTTCGTCCCCATCGCGGCGGTGCTGTTCTTAATGATCGGCTACCAGTACGTGTGCCCGGCGGACAGCAACACCTGCTACTTCTCAGGTGAAGAGAAAGCAGGGCTCTCCCAGCGGTACTCAGCGGGGTTTGAGTTACTTTACACGGAGCCTGAGGTGGATGAGGACCTTCCCTCCAAAATCACATCCAAATTTAACTTCACGGAGCGGGACCTGGACAGACACGCAGAGTTCAACATCCGAGGAGATGATGTGATGGTGTTCCTCCACATCCAGAAGACAGGCGGGACAACGTTTGGGCGCCACCTGGTTAAAAACATCCAGCTGGAGCAGCCCTGCGATTGCATGCCCGGCCAGAGGAAATGCACCTGTCACCGGCCCGGTAAAGCTGAGTCGTGGCTCTTCTCTCGGTTCTCCACCGGCTGGAGTTGCGGCTTGCACGCGGACTGGACCGAGCTCTCGAGCTGTGTACCTGGGGTGATGAACAAGAGAGACAAGAAGAGTGCGCCAAAGAGCAAAAGGTGAGATATGCAGGACAGGTGTGGTTCATAAATGAAAAAAGAAAGAAAGAATAAAAGCATCACTAATTCACTCATTCATCCCCCACACACACACACACACACAGAGCCAGTCAGTTTCATCCTTTCATCCTCGTTTAATCAGTTTAAGCTTATAACTCACTTGTGCATACAACCATTTATTAGCTTATTCACTCACTCATTCATATTAATAACTGATTAATTAATTGCTCACAGACTCATTTTCTTAATATCAAGTCTAATTTATTTGTTAATTTACTCATTTGTTCACTTATTAATTCATTGATTGATCGGGTTGCTCACAGACTTATTCCTAGATATCAAATCTAATGTATTAATTCACTCATTCATTCACTCACTCACTTGTCACTCGCAAACTCATACTGCTATTTATTAATCTGCCAGTACAGGCAGCAGACAGTTAATCAAGTGTATAAATGAGTGAATGAATGAGCAAATAAATGAGTGTGTGTGTGTGTGTGTGTGTTTGGAGGGGGGGGGGGACGACGACGACGGCTTATTAACTCACACATTCTTCATTTTATTGATTCACTCTTTCATTTACTATGATGTCACTCATTCATTTACTCACTCGCTCCTTTAATAAGCCAATAACTGAAATGAACTGAAGGTAAAGGAATTGAATGAATGAGCAAATGAATGAGTGATTAAATTATTCACTCACTCACAATTTTCATTTCACTAATTCACTCCTTCATAGACTCTATTACTTAATATGGTTGCTCATTTCTTCACATAATGAACTAATTTATAAACTGACTCCTTCATTAAGCCAGTAAAAGAAAGGGAATTAGGTTAAAGTGAATGAATGAGTAAAGTAAACTAAGAGTGGAAATAACTCACTCATACTAATTCACCCATTAATTCATTCATTTCTACAAGTGTGTTAACTATAGAGCAGACACACAAGTTAATGAAGAATAAAGGAGTGATTGAGTGAGTGACTTAGCATTGAGTGGGTAAGTGTAAATGTCTCATTCACTCACTCATTTCACTGATTCACTTGATCACAGACTGATTTACTCAATATTGTCACTTGCTTAACGCTTATATTTTAACTCATTGTGCCACTTGCTGCCTGAGACTGACACTGTTGAGCGAGGAGTGAATGAATGAATAAATGAATGAATGAAAAAGCAAACCAGTCAAATGAGCCACATTAGCAAAGGAGCAAATTAAAAGTGAAAACAAGTAACACACAGGTACAAAATAAGTGTTAATCAATTAGAAACTCGTTAATTTATTTATGAATAAATTGTGAGAGTGAACAAACACAATCTTGTGTGTAATAGAAATTATTACGTAATTAATTGATTCGTTAATTGGAAATGAATCAATAACAGACATTTTTTTAAAGCATTGTGTGATTGTTCGAGCATTTATTGACCAAAAAAAACCAAAGCAATAACAGTATTTTCTGGTTCTTTAAGTTTTATATAATTATAAATTGATTATCTATAAGTTTTGGATGCTGGTTGGATAGAACAGGCAATTTAAAGAAAGCACTTTGAGAATGTAGAGCAAGCTTTTCCTCAAAAAAATAATCATTATTAGCAGCCTGATGGATGTTTTTGAGCCTGCATCAGTACACTGAGGTTGCTTACCTAGAGGCACTAAGTCAAAGGTAACCACTTTTTTTTTTATCTCTGTAGGTTGTGACACCATTTCCCCCCCAGAGCTTCACTTGACTAACGTGTGCCCTTATTGGCATGTATAACATAGGGCATAGGGCTGCTACAGCTGGGGTGTTAACATGAGCACCACACGGTATGTCAACACCAGCAGCAGCAGCACTTTGAGGCAGACAGGCCGTTTCCTCGTCGGAAGGTCTGTTTCAATTTCCTGTAATTACAGCAGTAACGCAGCAAAGCTTAAGGGAGTAAATCACTTAAGCTGGCCAGGGTCCTCTGAGGTGTGCCGCCTGCGTGTTGAAGCCAATTTGCGGAAGGTTCAGAGAGCAAATCTCCATATGTTACTGAAAGCGTTAAAGAGGGTCGACAAGGACGAGGGGGGGGTGCCTTTAAGAATCCAATCCGTTTAAGTCCCCCTTCACTCACTTCCTGCAGTTGAATGTTTGCAGAAAGATGCGTTTTTGCATTCATCTGCTGAAGGAAGAAAGTCTCTCTGCGCTTAATGAAAATTCGATCTTTTAAAAAGGCGGGCCTACAATGTTTCCCCTATACCTGTACAGGCCTGAGGGGGGCGCCAGACCAATGAGAACCCCTGCCAAGGCAATCAAATATTTTTTTAAGGCACAAACTAACACTAAATATCCATAAATTCAGAAATCAATAGTGTTTAAGTGCGTTTCTGTGCAGCAATGTTTCGAAACCTCGTGTGTCGTTGCCTTGGAAACTGTTGGTAGTGCTCCTTTAGCGAGTTTGTGGTTGAACGAGCGGCAGGAAAGTGACAGGTGAGTGTGAGTAATCAGTCTGGCAGTAAATGTGCAGTACAGACTACTGTGTGTCATTTAATAAAAGCTACAGCTTCTCAAGACAGAGAAAAGTCTCATCTGTTGTTTCCCCAACTGCTGGAAAAGCGACGGGGTTAGCTCTTACGTTAGCCACAAACCGTTAGCCTAACTTGACCAGGCTAACGTAAAGTGGACTGACCTTGAAGGCGGACCAGCGATTCTCATTTTAGTGTCAATCCCAGCTGCTTTTAAACACAGAAAGCCTTCACCTCACCCTCCTTACTAACACCACCTTCCACCTCCACCCAAAAACAGTTAACCTAGCTTAACACTGAACTAGTTGGCTTGAAGCCTCCAGTACACAATCACTGATAATGGACTTTACAGTGAAGTAGGAGACTTCTTGTGTCCAGCAGTTACAACTTTTAAAATTAAACATATCTGCATATTCATAGATTCTGCAATTTTTTTAATAAGAGAGAAGCAGCAGATGTAAATGTAAGGGTTTTAACAACATAATTGTAGTTTATTTGTGTGGGGAAAACACATTAGACACCAAATTGTTAATTACAGTATTTTATATACATCTCAAAAAATGTCCGGAGGGGTCTTTAACTGTCCTCTTTGGCAGCCGTCAGACTTAATTTAAGGCTTTTAAATAGTTTTGTAAAAGGCGCCTCAGAGCCATATCAGTGTGCGTCAACAACACTCCAGTCAACACTTGTCAACTCAATATAATAGTCACTGAAAAATCAGCACTCATTAACATTGGCACTTTGCTCTGTACGAGGCTGATTGCAGACATGAGTTGGTTCCTTTTTTAAAAAAAAATATGGTTCCAAATCTGGGACATGCAGCACTTTCCCTGCTATTAAGTGCCGTTTCCTTTTTTCTTTCTTCTTTTTTTTTTTTTTTTTTAATTAACAATTATTTCGACAAGGAAAGTGTTGATTGGAGTGGCAGGTTTCCACTCAGAGAGCTAATGAGTGGTGAATTAACCCCTTACGGGTGCTGACTTGCAGAATGAGTGTAGTTCACCAGACCAGCATCAGACACGTTACGGATGACAACGCATCAGAGCTGTCTTGAGAAGCACTCGGTGATAATGCGATGCTTCATCGATCCCCGTGGCGAAAATACTCTCCGTGCTCGTCTCTTTCAGCGCAGGGAGGTCAGAGGTCGCCGCATCTCCCGAGCAACAACGCCTGGGATTTCGAGTGTCTCTCTCAAGGACGAATCCGTATCTGCAGTTTTAAATAGCAACTGATGGCAATGTTGCTCATGAAGGTCGTTTTCTGTTGGTTTTGAAGCTTTTACAAGAGAAGTCGTGCGTGCACAGCCGTCACATATGACCAGATGTCGTTTATTTATTTATTTATTTAATTACAGGGAGGTATCAAGTTTGAGCTAAATGCACCGTGACTCATTTCACTCGTTTCATACCCGTGAATTTGTCGGTTAACTTATGAGTCATAACTCATTCAACAGCCGCAAATCTGTCACATGAAGTTCTCATTTCCTGGAGGATAATGCCTGCTTGATTTTCTGTCCACACGCTTCCCAAAAAAAAAAAAAAAAAAAAAATATCGGGGGAACCATTACTCAGCAGCGACCAGCCTTGAAATAGACGAACAATTAAGCGAATCCTCGCTGTCATTTTGAATTAAAACCGCTGAATAAAGATTACACAGGGCTCGTTCTGCACTGGATGATATGTTGCCCTCGAGGTTTCGTGTTTCGGTTTTTATCAGACCTGAAAGGCTCGTGTTCTGTCACTTTGGGCGATGTTGCCCTCCCATGATGGACGGCAGCGGAGGGAGCGGAAGCCGAGTTTGTCCGTGCGTGCGTTCGTGTTATCCAACCGTGTTACTTCCTCAGCTTAATACAATATTTAATGCTACTGTAAGATCACTCTGCTTTGCTAGATTTATTTCTATTCAGCCTTGATCCTGTTGTTCTTAAGAGGTTGAGGGAGGTTAAAGAGTATTAAAGTTATTCCAATACATATATATATAATTAATCCTCAATGCTTTCAACTGTACTCTCTACCTGTTCAGACATTGATTGTGAGAGTATTTCATAAAGCTGCACCCATTTCAGCACTCAAAACACTTATTCCAAGCCTGAGTGCAAAAGACAATCCAACTTAACATTAGCGTGTTGATATTAAAAAGAATGATTCTCATCTCATACGAGTCACATATAGCAGTGGGAGTGCAAACCGACAGGGATCAAACATCACGGGAACAGATGACGCCCACGCTTATCTTAAGGCTACATCCGGGTGTGATGTAGTTTGCAGAGAGACTCTTATCTCATCCTTTTCAGACCACATACTGTTTTATTCTTTTACTCCTGAGCACAAGATAGAACATATGTCTAAATATTCCTCCCCAAAGCAATGGTTGGAAGTGCATTATTTAGTACTTATTGCTCTTAAGCAGAATTTCGAGGTAATTGTACTTAGATGCTACTTTATACTTACATTTCAGATGTCAAATTAGTACTTTTTACTGCGCTACATTTATCCGACAGCTGCTGTTACTAGTTATTTTTCGGATTAAGATGTTACATGATGATAAGATTATAAAATACAATTCATTGCTAGAGATTAAACCAGTTTTTTTCCCCCATATTTTTAAGCCTCTCATCACATTTCAGGTGTGTACGTGTTAGAAACATTCTCTCTCTAAACTTATCATATGGTTTTACTTACAGTCGGAGGCACAGAGAAGTCAAAGGATGTAATATTTCATGAAAAAAAGCAATGACAGAGAAAAAACACCCCCCAGATTTGTTCAGCTGAACTTTCCTCTACTATTAATCATCTGAAGACCCGTCAGATTTATCTTGCGACCCTGTGTAGAGCGCCCGACCCTTAAGTTGGGAACCAGTGGTCTAAAACACAACACTGATGCATCAGTATTAACTATCTAATAATGTCATAAATAATAACAGCCATATTCCTGCAGGAGTACTTAATAAGATAGAGTGTATCTGTGTTCACCGCCTGCTGCTGCCTCATTCCCCTACTTTCTATCTCCTGTTGAAATAAATTCGGGTCTCGGGGGGGGGGATGTGAAATGAGGTGAAGTGTGACTAAAAATTGTACACTGAATATACAGAATATTTCAAGGATTTTTCACAATCTACAATCACTATCTCATGTCAGATGACTTCTACCTGCATTCACCTTACCACTGTACTTCAGGAAATCATTAAGTGTCCTTAATATTTGGCACATTTGGTGCATGTTGGCTAGCCGGTCTGCACTGAATACAGAGGCACCATCTGTCTGCTTCTGAGCGCTTCGTAGTCACCTTGGAATCACCTCTCTCCTACACATCCCCATCAGTGCAACAACTAACAAACACCGGCGAATGCATAAACTCGAGCGTGATAATACAAACAAATATATTTCTCACATTATCTGGGCTGTAATTGCAGGTTTGTGACATATGTGCACCGTATTAAAAAGTTTCCTTAACCTTCATGTCGTCCTCCCGGGTCAAATTGACCCCGTCTGTTTTGACTGTTGGCTCCCTTCCTTCCTTCCCTCTGTCCTTCCTTCCTCCCTCCTTCTCTCTTTCCTCCCTCTCTCTTTCCTCCCTTCCTTCTTTCCTCCCTCCATCCACCTTTCTTCCTTCCTTCTTTCCTTCTTCCCTCCTTCTCTCTTTATTTCCTCCCCCTACCTTCCTCCCTTCCTTCTTTCCTCTATCCTTCTTTCCTTTCTCCGTCCTTCCTCCCTTCCTTCCATCCTTCCATCCTTTCCTCCCTTCCTCTCTCCTTTCCTTCCTCCCTTCCTTCTTTCCTTCCCTCCTTCCGTCCTCCCTCCCTTCCTTCCTTCCTTGACTCAAGGACAACAGGAGGGTTAAAGTAGAAAAATGCACCAGAACATGAAGTAAGAATATTAGAAAATGAGCACTAATTTGTTCTTTAGTTACCAGGAGAGTTGGCATAGCAACCAGTACCAGTTTTGTTAAAGCGCTTTATGGGAATTAGCAGCATCTTTAGAATATATTTATAAAATATGAGCATTTTAGTGAGTTGAGTTTATCAGGAGGAGTTTATATAATTCACCTCCTGTACTTTTTTTCCCCCTTTACTTGCTTCTCAACCTACATCCGTGCATCCGCCCTCCAATTTCCCCTTCTAACACATAAACTTCACTCACTAATACACAAGCAGTTTGAGTAGTTTTTGATGGGCAACTCCGCTGGTCAAAGGCTCCTGCGGGGCTTTGCTCGCAGCGTGTGGCTACAGCACTCACGTCGCATCGGGCTACAATAAACTGCTGTGAGGCCAGACGTCACAGCCGCTTCAATTGCCAGGCTGCCCCCCCGCCCGCCCCCTCATCCCCCGTTCGTCCTCGGCAGCCGGGCTCACACTGTGCAGTCAGAGAGTGTAACCTTATTACTGACCTCATTATTTCAGATTAGAGCAAAGAAAGCAGGCTGGCTATAACACAGAGCAGCCTGTGTCTAATTAGCCCAGTTCATTCTGGACACAGTTAAGGTGGTTTTAGCTATTAATTTGGCAATGGCACCCTTAGCACTGATGAGGATAATGGCACTATAGGTTTGAAAATGTGCAGGGAGTTAACAGGGTTTAGTTGCCAAGAAGGGAAGTGGAAAAAAAGAGGAAATCAACCTTTATGTAAATTTTCTAGATACATATTGGAGTTTTTTTTTTTCTTCTAAACCGTGTTTCACTTTAAATATCCAGACTATATAAGGAAAAACATCTGGTAGCAAGTTTTTTTTGACATTAATCTCCCCTTGCAGTTACAGCGATTCAGTTTAAATCCTCAGCTAAAGAGAGCCATATGCACAGAGATTTCATAGAGGCATGTACAGTATATTATCGAGAAAAAAAAAAGTGTTGAGTTTGAAGCAGAGTGTTTCTTAAATGCTTTAGGCGTAATGCTGCCCTTTAACTGTCAACATTGCTTTTGACTGTAATGTCAGTCTTGAAGCTTACACATCAAGTTATTTCAAGCTGCTGACAACCGCACATTGTTGCTAAGATTCAATGTGACAAGAACGCTGATTGTTAAAAAAAGAAAGATGTGTGACCTTCAGTAGCCAGGAATCCTACCAAATGCACCCAGTGGATTTGTGAGGCCTTAAAAGGAAGATGAAAACAGGGTTGGAGCCAGAGTGCGCTATTGCGACAAATGTTCCATCACTATGACCTTCTACACCCAATTGTCCGCCATAAAATCAACTGCAGAGGCTTCTAGTTTAGATTTTTTTAAAGGCTGTATTAACATTTAATTTTTGAATTAGACAAACTACAAAATTAAACTATTATCTGGTAGACCTGCCACAAGCCAGGTTCAATCTATATTCCAGTCATGACCTGTTTTAAACCTGCAGTGCCGAATTATTGTCTCCCCCTACTGGCACTGTGAGTAATTACACAAACGCTGTTAACGTTATCCCCGTAGACCAATAATGCATTTTACGTGAACCGGTCCCCACCCTGGTGACACGATGCAGTTGGGGTGAACTGAGGACAGTCAACCCTGGTTAACAGTCCAAACCAATCATTGCTGGTTGACATAAAACGCCAGCTCGGGACAGTCACAACAGACACTAGATTAAAAAACTCTGGTATAAATTCAATTCAATTCTGTTTCTTATCATACAGAGCAGAGCAACATATAATGAAATTAGCAGTGTCATCAAAGCAGTACAGTACAAAAAGTGCAATTTAAAAAAGACAAGAATAAAAATATAAACAAGACATTATATAGTAACTAGGTTAATGCACCCAACCTCCCCACCCACACACGCAGCAGTTTTAGAGACAGTCCATTCAGCTTTAAGACATATACACATCCTCTGCATTGAGTCATAAATTGTGTATTTTAATTTAAAAAAGTTAAATTACAGTCTCAAAAATCCTTCACATTACATCAGCTCCCTCATTGAAAAAACTGAATCTATGAATTTGTCAGTATTGGTTATTTAAAAACAATAGTTGTGATGTCACAAATCATGATTGGAGGTACTCGACTTAAACTCAGATTTAAACTGTCAAACTCTGCACATGCTGTACGTCATTGTGCACAGTGAAGAACAGGAAGCCTGCTAGTTAGCTCTCTGCACACGTCATTTTTTCAGCCCTGTACATTATAGCTAGATTACTGTCACGCACTGACCGACAGCTAATGCAGATAGTAATCAGATATCTGATATCAATAATTCAGTTGTCGGATGTGTCCTATCAGAAGTCTGTTAAAATCTATTACATGTAATGCCATTATTGACTTTTCAGATTTGAACAATAGAAAGGTCATTTTAGGTATCACAGTAAAGAAGTGGAGGTCTGCTTTTCTAGATATAGATGTATGACAGATTTATACTGCAACTGATATGTCAGTGTTGCAGTTAAGCCATGATGAAAGAGCTGTACTTTTTCACACTATTTTCCATCCATTCCAAGTTATTATAATCAAAATTAGTTGTCTTTTGAACACGAATTCTTGTTTTTCAGTATTTTGTAGGACTCTGTACGTGTGCAGTTCTCATAGGGTAGCTTATGGTCTCTCTCGGTCGGAGCAGCGACTCCCTCGAAAAGTACTCATACGAGCTTTTGACTTCCACCTAGACAACGCCGGCTCAAAAGACAAAAGATCTATTCGTGAGTTGGATTCTCACCCATTGTTTTGTTTAGGAGACAGTTTGCATTTCAGGTTTCGATTAGTCACTTCATGTGGGTGGAAAGGTATGTACCGTACCTAACACCTGGTTTATTCTTGGTATAAAGAGGGTAAATATACAGGGTCCTGTGGGAGATCCTAAGCTGCAGCTCGGTGTCGTGATGCGGACAGACAAAGCGAGAGGTGGGCTCATTTGAAGGTATACGTTACAGTATGTCTTTTCACACGTATGACACAACAGACCCTCGCCAGCCTGCCGATGACGTCTGGCCGAATTAAAAAAACACCACCTTTTGCGTGTCTAGGCATATGGTAATATACGCCACAGTCTGCAGCGACAAACCGTGACCAACGTGACCTTGATCATATGCCTTGCAGCACAATTGTGATAATATTAGCAATTAGGCCCAACTGAGAGCTGAATGACCTCTGACCTCCCTGTGGAGGGAGGCAAGCAAAAGAGGGAATTTGCGGTTTATGAAAGATTAATAATGAGAGAAAAGTGACTCTGACCCTAAGGCAACAGAGAAAGCAATTTTTTCTCTTTGTTGATTTGGAGTCTGATTTTCATAGTTTTTATACCACCAGTTCCCTATTTAATACATTATAGCACTAGATACACTCTTTCTTGTTGGCTTCTTTTTGCTGTTTTTTAAAATCTCATATCTCAAATAAAACATCATTAAAACACCCATATTTAAAGTATGCATTTCAACTTAAAACATAACTAGTGTGTGTGGCTTCCACGGTGCCTCATTTGTACGTGACATTGGACAAAAGTATCTGCCAAATGAATAAATGTAAAAATGTAAATGTAACCCAAATACAGCAGATTCATGGCCGCGCAGATTAAAGTACTTGTGTGATGAATGATAATAAACTGATAATCATTTCTAATACATTGTTCTGCCGGCACTAGTGGATTCTGATGTCATGTTTTACTGCATGTGATGACACACTTTCACAGTTGGTGGGGAAATTCCCCCTAAAAATTCCTGCTAGTAATTATCAGAGGCAGGTTGATGTGAACACATTCTGTACTGAGCTGTATATCTGAGCATGCAGCCAATATTTGTGAGCGAAAATACATGTGAGGAAAACACATGAGGTTGTTTTTAGTTAAAATGAATACCCAGATCTGCCATTCTGATTTTCCATAGTCTGATTTTCCAATAATTTCTATTCTGTTCACACATCTAATGCATGTCTATCTATCCTGGAAGAAGGATTCCTCCCCAGTTTCTTTTTACTTTTCTCTTTCTGAGGTTCCTTCCTTTTTATTACACTTTAAAAGTTTTTTTAAAGACGTTTTTTCCTTAAACAGATTGTGAAATTCTTTGAGGTAAATTTATAATTTGGGACTTTTGGCTTTATAAATACAATTGACTTGGATGTTAAGTAGTGGCAAATAAAACACGGTGAAAGGCCTATAGAGGCCCATTTACACCACATGGAAAAAAAATCCACCACCCAAGTTTTTTCATTATTACAGTTTTTTCCCCCTCCTCATTATTATTTTGACACTATTTGATAATGATGAGATACTCGAGATACTTCAAGTATCTTATCATTATGACTAGTTGAGTAATTTAGTATCATCTCAGAATTATTACATAGTAGTTATTGTTTTCTTTAAGTAATTTGTTCCTTGTAACTCAGTATCTCATATTTATGAGAAATGGGATACTAATGTGAAATGAGATACTAAATCATAATAACAATCTAAAATATCTGCAGATTATAGAAAAAAATCCTTCATATTTTTCTAATGGGCTCCCTAAAGAGAGATTCCATTGAGGTGCTCATTATACACTCACATAATTATATTATATTCCATATCTGCCAAGTCTGTTCCATTATTTACCACTAAATTCTCTGTGGAACTACATAAAGCTGTAAAGTCAAGCAAGTGAAAATATACTGAAAGCAATCTATTGACAAAATGATTTAATAATAATAAGGTGGCCAGGTTAATGATCACCTGATGTATCCTAGTTTAATACATAATTACATTTTGAGTTAAAAAAACAATGATTAAAAGAAATGATTGTATTTTAGAATATAGGATCAGCTTAAATAAATAAATCCTGCTGTTTCTCTTAAATCAAACCCCTCAGTAAACTCCCTTTATGACAGTGAACACCGTGTTGTATTCTTGTGAGAAATGTGAGATATTCAGAGGATCTTGGTAATCTCCACACTCCTTAGGGGGATTAGGGGCAGTCGAAGACAGGTTTTATTATACGGGGGGGAGGAGGAAGGAGGGGGGCTTAATCCAGAAGTCCAGATTTATACAGGAACCTGTCGACTGGATTGAGGATTTCTTCTTTCCAAAACAATGTGTGTGGATTTTTGCTCCAAGATGAGAAGAAAAAAAAATCACAGCCAGGAAGTCTCTGGTTGACAGATCATTATGTGCTATCCATCAAAACGCCTCACAGCTTCTATTTTGTGCCGTCAGACTTTATGTAGGATGGATGACAGATAAATCATTATGGAATGATACTGTTCAGTTGTATGGAAACTGCAACAGATTCAACAAAATCCTGCATCTCTCCTTATTTCTAGGTGAGCATAATCTAACTGTGTGATCTAACATATTCTCATGAATTTAAATCTTCTCTTCTTTTTTTTTTTTAGAGAGCAAACATTTATGGAAGGGTATATCTGTAATTCACCTTTTCGAAAACTGATGCTGCAAGAAAACATACAGCACGATGTCGGAAGCTGTCTCCACATATTGCTTAAAAATGCTTTTAAGAAATTCCTCGGTTGTTTCGTGTGGGTAGATGTGACCTTTGCAGAGTGCAGTGGCCCATTTATCCCTTCCATATCTACAAGCTCATAGAGGACGGACTGACACCTCACAAAGCTGCAAAGAATTAAGATGTCAAGCAAAGGTTAAGGTTAAGACGCTAAAGCTACTAAAGCTGCACACGCCAGGTTGTTGTGTGCACAGATGTCCTCAACACTGTGCTTGTCGTGGGTGTTGTTTAAAAACCAAATGAACTCTGGGAACTCTGCTGAAATGTAGCTACCTGAAATGCAGCCAAATTTTCGAAATAAATACAGATGGATGATTCCGTCCCCAGAACAAGATTTTCTCGATGCAAAGATGACAACTCATTCGATATTTTCATTTAGTGTCCAACCCTGAAATACTCTGCATAATTTAATTTGTGTTAGTGTATGTTGGCTGTATCTCCTCACATAGTCTATCACCTAGTTTTCAGCAAAAACCACATCTCAACACCCTCGCTTGTCCGGACACCTCATCCTTCTAGAAGAGTACTCGGTTCCCTTCGTCTCCACACCGGCATCCCTGGGGCTTTCGCCTTATCGCCCAAAATAGCATCTCATATCTGCGACCAATGAAGATCACAGTGCCGCAATAGTCTTTCCTAGCTCATCGTTTCTCTCCTCACTCTCTCCTTCTCAATATCTACCTCTGAGGGATTAATCAAGTCATGTTACCTGCCAATATTCCCTACAGCTGGGTTATATTTTGAAGGGGTGCAATTGATGGACCCTTTAGGGCTGAAGTGAATTGAATTGTGTTGTTGTTTGTGTGTGTGTCACAGGCATTTCAGACTTAAGACCAATTTAATTGGGGACAGCTTGTCCAATTGGGGAGAAAAGCTGTGTTCCCAATTGGGAAAAAGCTGATTTTGGGGTCAGTGGTTAAGACTAGAGTTAGGGTAAGTCTCCAGGAAATTAATGTAAGTCTATGTCCCCAAAAAGTGGCCTAGGATAATGGGTGTATGTGTGTGTTCGTTTTTGTTACTTCATTGGTATAAACACCAACCTTGTCCCTTGTCTTCTTATGGGGACCAAAGTCTGGTCTAAATGCGGCTAAAAGTCATTTTTGAGGTCCTGATTAAGGTTAGGGTTAGGTTTGAAGTGGTTATGGTTAGGTGTGGATTGGTTATCGGTAGGGTTAGGTTTGAAGTGGTTATGGTTAGGTGTGAACTGGTTATCGGTAGGGTTAGGTTTGAAGTGGTTATGGTTAGGTGTGAATTGGTTATCGGTAGGGTTAGGTTTGAAGTGGTAATGGTTCGGTGTGGATTGGTTATCGGTAGGGTTAGGTTTGAAGTGGTCATGGTTAGGTGTGGATTGGTTATCGGTAGGGTTAGGTTTGAAGTGGTTATGGTTAGGTGTGGATTGGTTATCGGTAGGGTTAGGGTTGAAGTGGTTATGGTTCGGTGTGGATTGGTTATCGGTAGGGTTAGGTTTGAAGTGGTCATGGTTAGGTGTGGATTGGTTATCGGTAGGGTTAGGTTTGAAGTGGTTATGGTTAGGTGTGGATTGGTTATCGGTAGGGTTAGGGTTGAAGTGGTTATGGTTAGGTGTGGATTGGTTATCGGTAGGGTTAGGGTTGAAGTGGTTATGGTTAGGTTTGAATTGGTTATTGTTATGGTTATGGTTAGGGTTAGGCGTGAATTGGTTATCGGTAGGGTTAGGGTTTGGGTTAGGCTGTCCACAATAAATGGAAGTCATTACAATGGCTTAACAAGGATAGCCCTGCAAACTTGTGTGTGCGTTCGCATGTTGGATGGCAAACCCACTGTGCACAGATGGGGACTGAGATCATTTTTCCAGTAATTGACACACAAAGATTAAATTAGTACAAGAGAGAGAATCAGATGAGTGAAAACGGATGCCGCTTGACCTCTTGGTCTGGAGCCTGATGTGATGAGACTCTCCCGGTCTCTATGCAACTGAGCAGCGCCGCTCGGTCATCTTGATAGCATCCCTGTTAACATGCAGACCTGCTGCGGTTGAATCTGTAGCCTCTGACACTCCTTTTTCATCCATCCTAATGCCAGTCTCATTTACTTTTTTGGACTGTGTGTCCCTCTGCTGTGTTTTATAGCTCTTAACATTTGTTACCCCTGCTCCTCTGTAGTCATCCATTCACCCACAGTCAAGTTGGCAAAACTGAAAATTTAGTCTGGCTAATATTTTATCTGCTTCAGCAAGTGCAGTGTTATCCAAAGAATTCTTCCTGGTGTAAAGGCTGGATGTTCTCCCAGAGGAGAGGCTCATTCACTATTTCCCCTGTCACTGCAAAAATATATTGAAGATATTTTAGTTTCCTTTCCAGCCTTATTTTGATCTATTTTTTCCTTGTTCTGTTAAAGCCCATGAATTTTCCACAATTTTAGATATTTGTGACCAAATTGAAGATTAAAAAAAGCATTCTCAGTCACTATATAACTAGATTTGATATTTCAGAAGTCAAAAACTAATCTGTTTTATCAGGACTGTGTGGATGTGGTGTTATCACATTTGGCAGTGGTCTGGCAACATTAGCAAACCAAGCCACTGTCTATCTTCACATTTTGACATTTCACATTGACATTTTGAAATATTTCATAATTCTGACTGGTGCACAGAAATGTGACACCCTTGAGCCATACCTACCTCAAACCAGAGAAAAGAGCAGACCAACAAACAAAATCTCATGAAATAACTTTCTTCCATTTCTCATAAGAAGCTGGTTAATAAAATATACACGTTTTTCAAGGATTCAGGTAAATACTTAAATGTAACAAGACATCAAAATACTTTTCCAAGTATTAAATCTGCTTTTATATAATTTTTTGGCCAGTTGAGGGCAGCACAAAAGGCTGTAAACATAACTCGGATAACATTAGGTAGGTAAGGTTAGCAAGTGGCTAATGTGTTAGCAAAGAGTTGCTTCTTCACACATCCAGCTGATAGCTGTAACACCATTAGCATTCAGTTGGAGTTGTTTTGCTTTCATCTGATGAATGTACAGCTAATAATCAATTTCCCTTTAGCTCTGTTTTATCCCCCTTCTACCAGCTCCTGAGAAAAGAAGAAAATCCACAGTAGCTCTTTAGCTGCTAATTGCTATATAGCTAACTGATATGTCAGTGCTATGAATACAATACTTTTCATACACACATCATTGCTGCATTGTTAATATGGAAATAGGAATGACAATCTTAAAACACTAGATTTAAACAGTTAAAATATAATTATACAAAGCTTTTTTTTAAAAGGTAGAGGTGGCTATGGTTGTAAACAGAAACAGATGATATTCACATCTGGAAGGTGGGATGATTACTAATTACACAACAACATATGCAAGCTGCTTCAAACACAGCAAATCACAAAAATACTTTCCAGTGGAACCTTTGAATAACAACAAAAAAGGATCTAACATATCTGCAGTTGAAAACCAAGGCTGCATTAGTACTCCCAGGGGCCCCCGCGCGCTGAAGTTCATGTCCTCCAAACAGCTTTTATTTTATTCTGATTGGATAAGGCTGCTGTGGAGCCTTGTAACTACATATTTTCTTTTGGACATATTAGGTTTCCGATAGTGATTATCACCATTATTTTTCATCTTCAAAAGAATTTGTTAAGCTTTGTGTCATATTTCTGTGGAGAAAAAAAAAAGTGCACACATTTTTTTCCTCCTATCCTTGAGGGCCTCTTTCTGCTCAAGGGCCCCTGGGCATCTGCTCAGATTTCCCGTATCGATCCAACCATGTTGAAATCAATCACTTAGAATATTTCTTTTAAATCAGATTAAATGTGAGATGGATATTTTTAGTGTTATCGAAGCTGCTCTCGTTCTTCCAAGAGAGGGTTCACTCCCCTCTGTTCAATGTGAGAAACAAAGTGCAACTCACACCACGAAAGTTTTCCTGTAGCCGTCATCACAACCAATGGGGATTTTAAAAGTGGTTTTAGGGAGATAAAATTGAACTGTTAAAAACAGCATGTGACTCGAGCCCGAGATTTCTCCCCTCTTGTCAGGCAGACAATCAGTCCCTTTTGTAAGCAGTGGTTAAGAGATCCCTTGTGGGTGCTGAAACACCTTTAAAATGGATTTGCTCCAACGGTGTGAGTTATCAACACTCTGACTTCAGTGTGAAATTGATGTACAGCCCTGTGCTTGTTTTCAAAGTCGCTTTCTTTTCCCCAAACGTGGCCGATAGAAACTTTTTGAAATTCCGCTTCATTGACAGCGCTCATACAGCGGAGCGGTATGAGGTTGAGTTGGAGCAGTGAAACCA